>NW_027206007.1:67500-660000 GCF_024711535.1 Dipodomys merriami
TGAGGATTCGAACCCAGGGCCTCATACATGCAAAGCAAGCACTTTACCACTGAGCCACCTTCCAAGCCCTGGAATAATTTTCTTAATTGTTTTCTTTTTCTTCTTCTTTTTTAAAAAAATTTATTAATAAAATTTTTATTGTGAAAATACCTGCAGAGGAGCTACAATTTCTGTTTTTAAGGTCTTCAAGCATTTATTTATCTTATTTTATTTTTGATTTTTTCTTACTGTGAAAATACCATACAGAGGAGTTACAATTACATGGGCAAGATAATGAATACATTTTTTATCAAGCATTGTTGCCTATTCTTTGTTTCCCCTTTCCATCCCTTCCCATCCTCCCCCTAGCCCCCTCTCAATCCTGCTCACCTCAAGCAAAGACATAAAGTTCATTTTTGCACATAACGTATTGTACATCTCATTATTGCCACGGATTCACATGTATCCCTATTTAAACTATTTGTTTTTTCGCTTCTCCTCTACAAATTATACCAACGTACACTACAGTGAAAGCAGGGGTTATACCAGGGGGGAGGGACATACAAAGCAACAACAAAAAATCTCATAAATGTGTTAGAAACAACCACATGAAAGAAAAAAAAGCATTTGAATACATAACTTAGGGTTCATTTTTCTAACATCAACTTATCTGACCTTTTCTGCTTGACGCAGACATATACTAATTATTGCAAATAAAGGAAACCATGGGACCTAAGTGTCTTTGGGCCTGGCTTACTTCACTTAATATAATTTTCCCAATACTTTTCATTTCCTAACAAATGGAGCAATGTCATTCTTTCTGATGGAGGCATAGAATTCCATTGTGTATGTATACCACATTTTCTTGATCCATTCATCTACTGAGGGGCATCTGGTTTGGTTCCATATCTTAGCTATGGTAAATGCTGTTGCAATAAACATAGTCGTGCTGTGAGCTTTAGTGTGGCCTTGTTTGTGATCATGTGGGTAAATGCTGGGTCATAGGGGAGCTCTATGTGGAGTCTTTTGAGGAACTTCCATACTGCTTTCCAAAGTGGTTGAACAAATTTACACTCCCACCAACAATGCAGTAAGGTTTCCTTCTGTCCATATCCCCTCCAGCATCTGTGGTTATTAGAATTCTTGATTATAGCCATGTTAACTGGAGTGAGGTGGTATTTCAATGTTGTTTTGATTTGCTTTACTTTTATGGCGAGGGAGTTTGAGCATTTCTTTTTGTGTCTATCGGCCATCTTTCTTTCCTCTTCAGAGAAGATTCTCTTTAAGTCTTTAGCCCAATTATTTATTGGGCAGTTGTTTCTTTGAAGATTGGTTGTTGGTGGATTTAATTTATTGAATTCCAAGTATATTTTAAATATGAGATCCTTGTCTGTAAGACTAGTGAAGATCTTGTCCCAATCTGTGGGCTTTCAATTGATCTTGCTAGCTATGTGCTTTGCAATTCAGAAGCTCTGCAATTTCATGCAATCCCATTTTTCAAGCCTTTCTTTGATTTGTTGTGTTTCTGGGTCTCTATTAAGAAAATTTCGGCCTGTGCCAAGGAGTCCTAGGGTTTCAACTATTCCATCTTGTAATGTTTTCAGGGTATCTGACTCCGAGGTCTTTGATCCATTTGGAGTTGATTCTGGTGCAGGGTGATACATAAGGATCTAGCTTAATTTTCTGCAATTAGTTGACCAATTTTGCCAGCACCATTTACTGAAGAGGCTGTATTTCTTCCATTCTACTTTTTTAGCTCCCTTATCAAAAATTAGATGGCTATAAGTCTGTAGGTTCATTTCTGGATTTTCAATTTTATTCCATTGGTCTGAGGTTTGTTCTTGTGTCAGTACCAATCTGTTTTGATTACTATGGCTTTATAGTAGAGATTGAAATTTGGTATTGATGTTCCTCCAGCACTGTTATTTCTGTAGAGGATCGTTTTAGCTATTCGGGTCTTTATTGTTCCATATGAATTTTTGGATTGTCTCTTCTATTTACTTGAAGAATGATGATGGAATATTGATAGGTATTGCATTGAATTTGTAGGCAACCTTGGGAAGTATTGCCATTTTCAGGATTTTGATCTTTCCAATCCAGGTGTATGGGAGTTTTTGCCACTTTCTAAGTTCTGTTTTCATTTCCTTTTTCATGTTTTTAGTTAAGTTAATTACTAGGTATTTTATTTTTGTGGGACTATTACAAATGGAGTTGCTTTCCGAAATTCAGCTACACTTTTCTCATTGTTGGCATATAGAAAAGCCATTGGTTTTTGAGGGTTATTTGTATACCCTGCTACACTGCTAAAATTTTTAATCAGCTTGAGTAATTTGGGAGTGGAGTTTGTGGGATTCTTTAAATACGAGATCATGACATTTACAAAGAGGGGAGTTTTAATTCTTCTTTGCCTATATCGATCATGTTTATGTTTGCATCTTGTCTTATTGCTGTAGCTAGGCATTCCAATACTAGATTGAAGAGCACTAGAGCCAATGGACAACTTTGTCTCCTACCTGAGTTAAGGGGAAATTGCTTTAGTTTTTCACGATTCAATATAATGCTTGCTGCAGGTTTGTCTTATACAGCCTTTATTGTATTGAAGAATGTTCCATGGATTCCTAATTTTTCCAGAACCTTCATCATAAAGGGGTGTTTGATCTTGTCCAATAGTTTTTCTGCATCTATTGAAATACCCATGTGGTTCTTTTCCTTGCTCCTGTTGAAGTGATGAATTATATTAATTGATTTGTGTATATTGAACCAGCTTTGCATACCTGAAATGAATCCTGTTTGATTGTGGTGGATGGTTTTTTGGATGAATTGTTGAAGTCGATTGGCTAAAATTTTGTTGAGAAATTTTGCATCAATATTCACCAAAGAAATGGGTCTACAAAAAAAAAAAAAAAAAGAAATGGATCTACAGTTCTCTTTCTTTGATGAGTCCCTGCCTGGTTTTGGGATGAGGGTTATTGTAAAACCCATGGGCAGCAAAGATGGCGCTGAGAGTGAGTTAAATGGGCACAGCCCAATTTGCTTTACATTCAGTGCGTAACCAGCCTGAGGAAGCTTAAGTACATCATAAGATGTGACCTTGACAGTGATTATTTCCTTCTCCTCCACTGCCATGCCACTCGCTGCTCTTTTTTTTTTTTTTTTGCTTTAAAAAGCGCTTGCTCTGTGTTAATAAATGAGTTTTCCTGCTTGACTTGACTCCCTGCTGGGTCTGATTGTCTCCCAGGCTAAGGGAGGCTGAGGAACGTGATAGCATCCGTGTTACCTTTCCTCAGACCCCATATATCTTTTGTGGGATGGACAAAGACCGGACATCTGGCTTCCAACTTGGGGCTTGAAAGGAAAAGATACTGGCTGAGGCTAAATGCTCTCAGGGTAAGTGAAACCCTTAGTATATGTAATGCTATCTCACAGAAAAAGGACTAAGAGGCAACATTAGGCCTAGAAGGAGTAAAGGAGGACTTGAGAATTGAGAAGGAAAAAGAATTGGTCAAATTTGATGGAGAACACACTGAAACAAGCACAGTGGAATTCAAAACGAGGGTGAAAGTTACTCCCTCTGACTCAGGTGCTCCTGATTGTTCTAAGCACCCTCCCTATTCCTCCTATTGGGGAGGAGGTACGGCACCCCACTCGACCCTCAAGAGTCACCTGCAAGACCCGTATCCCTACTGACCTTCTGTGGAGGGACTGAGGCCTTGGGAAATAACCTACTCGGAGGCCTACCTTAGAAGGGAAGGGCCAATTGAGAGCCTGGACCCTAGGCCACAGGATTCGCTTCCCGAAGCATATCTGGTCAATCTGGCACCAGGATCTAACAGGCCCTGGGAATGGTATCCATGGAAAGCTAAGGATCTTAATGAGCTCTACAAGGAGGTAGTGGAGTATGGCCCAAACTCTCCTTGGGCCCAGAACTTTTTACAGGATATTTCTTATTACCCATGTGTCCTTAAGCACTGACTGCCTGTGACCAAAGCTGTCCTAAACTGTTCAGTTTATTAAATGATGTGCTTTCTTTAAGGAGGAATGCAGAGTATGAGCAAAGAATATATGGCAGGCTCAACACAAGATATCTATTACTTATGCCATGTTAACAGGGATGGGGGAAGGGTACTCCACTGGAGTCAAACAGGCCACAATACCTGGCCCCTACCATGACCAGGTGAGGCAGGCAGGACTTGCCGCTTGGTACAAACTGGACTATGGGCCTACTGAGTCCCCCATAGCAGGAGTAAAACAAAACCCTGGTGAGCCTCTAGCTGAGTTTGTAGACTGGGTCCAACAGAGCGTTCACCACAAGCTGCCAGCAGGTAACTTCTGAGATCAGTTTGTAAAGCTGCTTGTCTGGGAAGGAATGAATGAAGACCATCGCATGGCCTGCACGGGATTGAGAGAGAGTTCCTTGAACAGATGGGTGGTGGCCTTGCAGGATGTGGGAATGCAACAGCAACAGTCCCAATCATTAGCTTTAGCTTTACAGGATCAGACATCTGCAATGACTGAGGCTATTATCAGTTACTGGCAGCCCAAGGCCGAGGAACCCCAAGACCATCGGGGAGAGGGATTTGTTTTAAATGAGGGCAAGAGGGACACTTTAAGATGGACTGTTTACAACAATCCCTGCCAACAGGGGAGGGAGGGGGCACACTGCCCCCTACACCCTGTCCCGGGGACGGGGAGGGATACTGTTGGAAAAAGGATTGTGGATCCAAGTTTAATTTACATGAGAAGCCCTATTTGGGTGTAGCAATGGCCATTAACCAAACCTAAACTTATAGCCCTATACCTTATGGTGGAGGAACAGATAAACCTTGGGCACATATGCCCTACTCTGAGTCCTTGGAACATACCTGTATTTGTTAATCAAAAAGCCTCTGAGGCTTGGCATATGCTCCAAGATCTATGTTAGGTAAATGAAAGGATGGAGTTAGTAGGAACGCCCCTAAGAGGCATGCCCTGGACTTCCACTATACCTTCAGAATATACCTTAGTTTTGATTGATATTAAAGATTTTTTTATATCCCCCTGCATCCAGATGACTGTGAGAAGTTTTCTTTCTCCATCCCTTTTCTTAATTTTCCCAGCCTGATCAGAAGTTTGAACGGATGGTGCTGCCACAGGGAATGGCTAATAGCCCAGCCTTTTCCAACACTACTTGGCCACAATTTTAGGGCCTGTGATAGGTTTAGATACCTCCGTTGCTTATGCCTACATGGATGATATAAATCTGGCGCACCAAGACCCCGGACACCTGGAGGGTCTTCTGGCCCAGGTTCTCACCATATTAAAAAAGGGGGGTTTCACCATAGCACTCAATAAAATTCAAAATGTACCTCCTTTTAAAATCCTTGGGTCCCAGGAGTTCCGGGAAGATGGCGGATGAGAAGCTGGAATCTGAACAAGCTCTCGCATAGAAAGCAGCTTTAGAGTTCCAGTGAACAGTCCTAAGCCAGAGAATCACACCAAGTGTGCCATCACAGGACAGAGACTTAGACAAGAGAGGGGAAGCCAAGGCAAAAAGAAGCACCCGAGTGGTCGCCAGCAGCCGCCACGGCGGCGCCGGCGGCGGCAGGGTCGCAAGCGGCAGAGTCCACAGCCGGGGGCCATACCTGAGCGCTCACACAGAGAGTCCGGGACAAAGGAGCCAGACGCAGCAGGCGAGCGGATTCTACTCAACACCAGCAAGAACCAACAAAGAGCGGACATCTTCACCCTGCAGCTTGCAGACCAGAGACGACCCAGGATCCAAGACTCGGCACCAGAGACGACCCAGGATCCAAGACTCGGCGTGAGTACAAGCCCGACATCCTCACTCCTCAGGGAGCAGAGGAAGGAAGGCCACCCCTCCCCCCCCAGCACCGGTGATCTCCATCTTGGATACCGACAAAGCTCGGAGTTGCTGCTAGCTCCAGCTCAGGCCTTGGAATAAAATGAGTCATTTAGCAGGTCACAAGAACTTAACGCCGAAGTGACCTGCCAGACTCAGCTCCATCCAGGGAAAAGTCACCCAGCTCAGGCGCCAGCCTAGCCTCACTGGGTAACCAGAGCCAGAGGCTGCCCCTCCCTCTAGCAGCCACCACAATCAATTGAAAAACAGAAACCCTGAGAATGGCTCCAGGCTGGGCGCTGTGAGCTTTATCACAAAATAGCCCCAGGGAAAAGCTACTGTTTGTTGAAAGGCCTCAACTCTACTCAGAACCTAGCCTCATCACCACATCCCCCTCTTTTGTGACTCTCAAAGCAGACCACCCTCCCAGAAAACTAACCTGGGAGGGGGATCTCAAAATCTTGGGTAAAGCAGAGCATTTTTCTGCCTCTTCCAACCAACCGACTTAAGAAACCAATCAAGCCACAGGACCTCAAGCTGACCAGAGACTCCAACAAGAGACTGGTTGCAGACAAAAGGGAGATACAGGATTCTTCCCACTCCTCCCCCCCCCCAAAAAAAAAAAAATCAAAAGACTTTTTTTTTTTTTCTTTTTTCTTCTTCTTCTTCTTTTCTTTTTTTTTTGCTTGTTTTTTGTTTTTTGTTACCATATATATATATATATATATATATATATATATATATATATATATATGTATATAAATTTTTTTCTCCCTTCTAAAACTTTTATTAATCTTTAATTTTTGCCTCTTCTGAAAAAATAATTGTTTTCCAGTAACTTTTTTTTTCTCTCATCTTATAATTTTTATTTCAGAATTACGTGAATGAGTTTTCCTTTCTTTTCTTGTCTTCTTTCTCTTTTTCTTTCTTTCTTAATTATCTTTTAGTCTTTTATCTAGCTCTACTGAACTTCTGATCTTTTCTTCTCCCTTAAAGCTTTTCACATCTCCTCTATGTCCCTCCCCTTCTCTGAACATATTCACATTCCTCTCTAAATAGACGGTCTTTTAACCTCTATAATAACATTAATTTTTACGTTTCTATTCTTTTTCTGGTCTCTCTTTATTCCCCTTTCCGTCTCTTCTTTTTCTCTCTCTCTCTACTTGCATCCTACCCATCCCATTTCCTGCACTGTGATTAGGACATAGTTAACTCTCCCTGTGCCTCCCCACACCAATCTATTCCTATTTTTTACCTACATCTCTCACTAATCCTAATAATTTCTGGTTTTCCAAATTCTTTTCTGCGGTTCGAAGTCCTTTAACATATAGTCGTTTGATGTTGAATAGAGGTATCTGTTGAACTAGATTGTATCTGTAGACTATTGACTATTGGTTGATGGTTGCCTTAAGATAGTGTTCTAGCACAAAACTGGTGCAATCTTTATCTCAAATGGGCCGAGTAAGCCGGAAAAACACAAGAAAAATGGCAAATTCAGGTATCTCAATTCCCAACCTTGATAATCAGGGATTAGAACAGATAAAGAATAATCCAGAGGAGAGTTCCCAAATAGCTCTACAAACACTAATAGCAAACATGATAAATGAGAAGTTTGACAATGTACAAAGGACTCTGTATGAGCGTGATAGGGAGAGAGAGGAGGCATCCCAGAAGTTTATACAGGAATATCATAAGCGTGAGGAAGCTTCTCAAAAACTGATACAGGATTTGCATGAACAACTTGAGAATACTCAAAGAGAAAGGGAGGAATGGCGTGAGTAGGCAGAGAACACTCAAAGAGAACTGCAGGAATCCCACAGAAGGGAGGAAACTAATCAAAGAGTAATTCACGAATTAAGAGACCAGGTAGAGAATACACAAAGATCACTAAAGGCATTCATGGAATCCATTAACAAAGAGCTGAAGGAAGTCAGGGAGACCACAAAGGGAATGCTGAATGGAACCCAACAGAAGGAATGGGAGTCCAAAGAAACCATAACCAATCAACTAAGTGATTTGAGAACAAACACTGAACACCAAATTAAGGAAGTAAAGAAATTCATACAAGACCTAAAACAGAGCTTCAACAAAGAACTTGAAGCCATCAAAGCTGACCAATTAGAAGGAAAAGAGATAAAAAACAAAGTAGAGAGTCTTGACAGCAGGTTAGACCATGCAGAAGATCGAATCTCAGGGATTGAAGACAGCCTAGATATTATAGAGAAAGAACATACAACCATCCAAGACAAGTCCAAGAAATATCATAGGTCTATCCAACACCTGGAGGACACCATCAGAAGGCCCAATCTAAGGATAATGGGTGTAGAGGAGCACCTAGAAACAGAAGTTAATGGTCTAGGAAATTTGTTTAACAGGATCCTAGCAGAGAACTTCCCAAACATACAAAAAGATAGGCCTATTCAGATACAAGAAGCTTTTAGAACCCCAAATAGAACAGACCAGAATAGGACATCCCACCATCACATTATAATCCACACAGGATCAACCCAGACCAAGGAAAAGATCCTTAAAGCTGTCAAGGAGAAAAGGTTAATCACCTATAAAGGGAAACCAATTAGAATTACCTCAGATTTCTCAGCAGAGACAATCAAAGCAAGAAGAGCCTGGAATGACGTATGCCATGCCCTAAAAACCAACAACTATCAACCAAGAATACTGTACCCAGCTAAACTCTCCTTCATAACTGAAGGCCAAATAAAAACCTTCCATAGCAAAGAAAAATTGAAACAATACATCTCCACCAAACCAGCCCTGCAAAAGATTCTTAAAGATGTCCTACACATAGAAAACCAACAAGAACGCAACAAAGGCCCAGAAACTGCACACAAACTGAGAATCCAAGAACCTTAGGAAGAACCCAGTTTTCACAGCCCCCAAGAAGGTGGATAACATGGCAGGAACTCCCAAATACCTCTCAGTCCTATCTCTTAACGTTAACGGACTGAACTCTCCAATTAAGCGACATAGACTGTCTAGTTGGATTAAAAAACGAGACCCTTCTATCTGCTGCCTGCAGGAGTCACATCTTGCCCGTAAAAACAAACATATTTTCAAGGTTAAAGGCTGGAACAAAATCTACCAAGCAAACGGCCCTCATAAACAGGCGGGAGTTGCAATCCTAATATCAGATAAAATAGACTTCAAATTAAAATTCGTGAGAAGAGATAAAGAAGGTCGCTACATATTAATTAAAGGATCTCTCCTCCAGGAGGATATTACAATTCTAAATATCTATTCGCCAAACAATGGAGCACCCAAATTTATCAAAGAAACACTACTTTCCCTCAAATCCCATATAGATCCAAAGACATTAATTGTTGGGGATTTTAACACACCACTCTCCCCACTAGATAGATCAACTCGGCAAAAACTCAACAGAGAAACCGCAGATCTAAACAGCTGCATAGATCAACTAGACTTAACAGACATTTACCGATCATTTCACCCAGCAGCATCAGAATACACGTTCTTCTCAGCAGCACATGGAACATTTTCTAAAATAGACCACATTTTAGGCCACAAAGCAAACTTGTCTAAATTCAGAAACATTGAAGTTATACCTTGCATTCTCTCTGACCAAAAGGGAATAAAATTAGAACTCAACACCAAAAGCCACCAAAGAAAGTCCGGTATCACATGGAGGCTGAACAACACACTGCTGAATCATGAGTGGGTCATGGAAGAGATTAGAAAGGAAATTCAAATGTTCATGCTATTCAACAAAAATGAACACACAAATTACCAGCTCCTCTGGGACACAGCAAAGGCAGTACTCAGAGGCAAGCTTATAGCTCTGAGCTCCTACATCAACAAATTGGAGAGATCGGAAACTAACAATTTAATGACACATCTAAACCTCCTTGAAAAAGAGCAGGAAGATAAACCCCAATTCAATAGACGGAAAGAAATAATCAAAATTAAATCAGAATTAAATGAATTAGAATCCAAAAAAACTATAGAAAGAATCAACAAAACAAAGAGTTGGTTCTTCGAAAAACTTAACAAAATTGACAGACCCTTAGCAAACCTTATCAGAAAAAGGAGAGAGCACACCCAAATTAATAAACTCAGAGATGAGAATGGAAATATCACCACGGAAACAACCAAGATTCAGAACATTATAAGGGAATACTTCTCAAAACTTTATGCTAATAAGTTTGAGAACTTGACAGAAATGGACCTTTTCCTAGCAAATATTGACATGCCAAAACTAAACCAAGATGAGTTAAACCAGCTTAACAGGCCCATATCAACCATTGAAATAGAAACAGCAATAAGAGACCTCCCAGCTAAGAAAAGTCCAGGACCAGATGGTTTTACAGCGGAATTTTACAAGGCCTTCAAAGCAGAGCTCACACCAATACTCCTCCAACTCTTCAATGAAATTGAAAGAGAAAGCTCACTACCCAACACATTCTATGAAGCCATCATAACCCTCATCCCAAAACCAGGCAGGGACTCATCGAAGAAAGAAAACTATAGACCCATTTCTTTGATGAACATTGATGCAAAACTTCTCAACAAAATTTTGGCCAATCGACTTCAACAATTCATCCAAAAAATCATACACCATGATCAAACAGGATTCATTTCAGGGATGCAAAGCTGGTTCAATATACGTAAATCAATTAATATTATTCATCACATCAACAGGAGCAAGAATAAGAACCACATGGTTATCTCAATAGATGCAGAAAAAGCATTTGACAAGATCCAACACCCCTTTATGATGAAGGTTCTGGAAAAATTAGGAATCCATGGAACATTCCTCAACACAATAAAGGCTGTATATGACAAACCTACAGCCAGCATTATACTCAATGGTGAAAAACTAAAGCCATTTCCTCTTAACTCAGGAACAAGACAAGCATGCCCACTCTCTCCACTTCTCTTCAATCTAGTATTAGAATGCCTAGCTACAGCAATAAGACAAGATGCAGACATAAAGGGGATCCAAATAGGGAAAGAAGAAATAAAACTTTCCCTCTTTGCAGATGACATGATCTTGTATTTAAAGAATCCCATAGACTCCACTCCCAAATTACTCAAGCTGATTCAAAACTTTGGCAAAGTAGCAGGATATAAAATTAACCCCCAAAAATCAATGGCTTTTCTATATGCCAACAATGAGAAAAGTGTGGCTGAAATTAGGAAAGCAACTCCATTTGTAATAGCCCCACAAAAAATAAAATACCTAGGAATTAACTTAACCAAAGAAGTGAAGGACCTCTATGATGAAAACTTTAAAATCTTGAAAAAAGAAATCAACACAGAACTTAAAAAATGGCAAAACCTCCCATGCTCCTGGATTGGCAAGATTAACATCGTGAAAATGGCAATACTTCCCAAGGCTATCTACAAATTCAACGCGATACCTATCAAAATTCCACCCTCATTCTTCAAGGAAATAGAGGAGGCAATCCAAAAATTCATATGGAACAATAAAAGACCCCGAATAGCAAAAACGCTCCTCAACGGAAAGAACACTGCTGGAGGAATATCAATACCAAATTTCAAACTCTACTATAAAGCCATAGTAATCAAAACAGCTTGGTATTGGCATAAGAACAGACCTCAGGACCAATGGAATAGAATTGAAAACCCAGAAATGAAGCTACAGACCTATAGCCATCTAATCTTCGATAAGGAAGCTAAAACAATAGAATGGAAGAAAGACAGCCTCTTCAGTAAATGGTGCTGGCAAAATTGGTTAACTACATGTAGAAAACTAAAGCTAGATCCTTATATATCACCCTGCACCAGAATCAACTCCAAATGGATCAAAGACCTTGAACTCAAAGCAGACACTCTGAAAACATTACAGGATGGAATAGGAGAAACCCTAGGTCTCCTTGGCTCAGGTCGAAATTTTCTGAATAGAGACCCGGAAGCACAACAAATCAAAGAAAGGTTGGACAAATGGGATTGCATAAGATTGCAGAGCTTCTGCAGGTCAAATGACATAGCTGGCAAGATCAATAGAAAGCCCACCGATTGGGAGAAGATCTTTACTAGCCATACAACGGACAAGGGTCTCATATCTAAAATATACTTGGAACTCAAAAAATTAAACCACCCAACAACAAATCCTCAAAGAAACAACTGCCCAATAAATAAGTGGGCAAAAGACTTAAAGAGAAGCTTCTCTGAAGAAGAAAGAAGGATGGCCAATAGACACATGAAGAAATGTTCAACATCCCTAGCCATAAAAGAAATGCAAATCAAAACAACATTGAGATATCACCTCACTCCAGTTAGAACAGCAAAAATCAAGAACTCTAACAACAACAGATGCTGGAGGGGATGTGGACAGAAAGGAACCTTACTTCATTGTTGGTGGGAATGTAAACTTGTTCAACCACTTTGGAAAGCAGTATGGAGGTTCCTCAAAAGAGTTCACATAGATCTCCCCTATGATCCAGCAATCCCACTTTTGGGCATTTACCCAAATGTTTACAAACAAGACCACACTAAAGCTACCAGCACAACTATGTTTATTGCAGCACTATTTACCATAGCTAAGATATGGAACCAACCCAGATGCCCCTCAGTAGATGAATGGATCAAGAAAATGTGGTATATATACACAATGGAATTCTATGCCTCCATCAGAAAGAATGACATTTCCCCATTTGTTAGGAAATGGAAAGGTTTGGAAAAAATTATATTAAGTGAAGTAAGCCAGGCCCAAAGAAGCATAGGTCCCATGGTTTCCCTTATTTGCAATATCTAGTATAGGTATGAGTCAAGCGGAAAAGGCCAGATATTGTGATGTTAGGAAAATGAACCCTTAAATATGTATTTTAATGTTTTTGTTTCTTTCATGCATGTGTTTCTAATGCATTTATAAGATTATTTCTTTGTTGCTTTGTATGTCCCTCCCCCACAGTGTAACCCCCGCTTTCACTATATTTGATGTCAGTATAACATGTGGAGGAGATGGGGACAAACAAGTCGTTTAAGGATTCAGGGGGACCTGTTGCAACAATGAGAAGTACAAAATGTCATGTCAAAACCAGCTTTACAATTTCGGTGTGGGGGGGGAGGGGGGTATAATTGGGTGGGGGGAGGGGGGTAAAAATGGGTGGGGGGAGGGGGGAGGCAGGGAAGGGAAGTGAAGGGTAAACAAAGGAGGAGGCTGCAATGCTTGGTAAGAAATGTATGCATTATCCTGCCCATGTAATTGTAACCCCTCTGTACAGTATGTTCTCAAATAAAATAAAATACAATATAAAAAAAAAAAAAAAAAAAAAAAAAAAAAAAAAAAAAAGAAAATCCTTGGGTCCCACCTTACCTTGACTCAGGCCAGTCCCCTTAAGCCTTTGCCAGATAATCCAGGCTCTCTAACCTTAATCCAACTTCAGAGTCTTTTAGGGGAAATCAATTGGATGTTGCCATGGGTTTCTGTCCCTAAAGATAGTCTTGTGCCCTTATTTGCCCAACTAAAAGACAAGATGCCCCAAGAATTTATTACAATTACAGAAAGCCATCAGGCAATATTTTTACAGTTCCATAGCTTTGTTTACCATTAATATTTTAAATTTTTCAAAAAGGGCAACTGAATCCAGATTTCAGAAGCACTGGGGACAACTAAACTCTAAGCTCCAAGTAAAAGTCAGCTAAAGGACCCCCTGACACAACAATGGAGAAGACCTGACAACCTAGTTACTATGGGCAGGGGATTTGGATGCGTTTTTTTCCAATATGGGAGACAACGCCCATTTGGATACCTTCGAGGAACCTTAAGTTTTTATCCATTTCCTCTATACAGGAGGATGTTCAAGGATAAACTAACCAACAAGAAATGAAAAACAGCTATGGTGGCCTAGGCTTGAGTTTAAAAGAGGAAAGCCAGAAAGATAACCATTAACCATCCCCAAGGGAAACCACCCTTGAGAAGCCTTGTGTTCTCTAACAATTGTAGATGGCGATACTCTAGCTGTTAGCTGTCCTGACACTCCCAGTCCTGGCAATGGCCCTACGAAATCTGCATCAACCTCAACGGGTGACCTGGGCAGTGATCAGCACTGTCAATGCAGAGATCATCAGTAGCACCACAAGAGAAGCTGTCCCTTAGACCTGGTGGCCTGACCTTCATTTTGATCACCACCCTATGTCATTATGTACAGACTGATTAATATTTCTGTAGGAACTAATTTTTTAATGTTACCTGCTTTAATTGTCCTTTTACTAATTGCTTGTATAATGGCATTATTGAATCCATAGGTATTGTTAAACAATCACCTTCTGTTATGCTTCTAGTTTAGATCTTTTTCAACCCCACAGGCAAATAGCTGGATTAGAACAAGCTCCACCTCTGGACTCTGAAGTGGCAAAGACTGCTATCCCATTCTTGATTATTAAAAAAACTGCTAATGACATTTCTTGGCCTGATAATGCTTTTGCTGATAATGCAATGCTTTCCTTGCATTCTACGTGCACTACAAAACTCTTATGAGCTTAGCCAGCCAGTTACATAAGATCAAGCTCCAAGGAAATGAATTTTCCTCTAGAGGAATTGCAACCAGAGACCGGTAAGTGGGGGTGTCAGTCTGACCAACCAAAGACAGGGCCTTCAGCTTCACTCTGAAGTTCCTGATGACGGAGAAGGCAGACAAGGCAATCCACCCAACCTAAGACAAGTGGATTCACTTTTTTAAACAAAGAAGGGGGAGAAGTTGGGAGCCTTTGGGAGCTGAGAGTAAAGCTCAAAGGTCCTCTTGACCCCTGTGCTCGCTTAAAGGCACGTACAAGGAAGGTGGCTTACTTAAAAGACACCAGGTGCCAAGGATTACTTTGCTACGTCTGCAGTTTGTTATATATTTTCATATTTTTCTGGACTATAATAGAATGGCCTATGTGTGGGGGCCCACGAGGATGCACCGTGCTCCCATATTCTGAAGAGAATGACCTTACAAGATACTGACTTTTTTATATATGCCCAGGAACTAATTGAACTGCTTTGGACATTTTTAACTGTGGTGGGACTGATGTTTATTACTGTGCTTGGTGGGCATTTGAGGTAACTGGGACAGGCTCTTGGATCATGCACGAGGGCCCTCCCTATCCTTGTCTGGTGATCTGGCCCCCCAGACTTTCCTCGAACCCCCAGGGTGGCCAATGCTATTCTTACCAATGTAATCCTGTTAAAATAACCATTACAGTGGAGGGAAAAGGATAACTAATTGGGAGGTGGGTCTGCCATTAAAACAAAAAAGGGGGAATCTGTAGAGCACATGGGCACCAAAGATGGCTCTGAGAGGGAGTTGAGTGTGCAGAGCCCAATTTGGTTTACGTTCAGTGTGTAACCAGCCCGTGGAAACTTAGGTGCATGATAGGGTGTGACTTTGACAGTGATAGGTTCCTTCTCCTCCACTGCCATGCTGCTTTTCTTTTTTTGCTTTAAAAAGGGCCTGCTCTGTGTTAATAAATGAGTTTTCCTGCTTGACTTGACTAACCGATGGGTCTCATTATCTCATGGGCTAAGGGAGGCTGGGTAACAGGCGAGTGGCTGCATTACCTTTCCTTGGCCCCCATCCATCATTCGTGGGACGGACTAACGAAGACCCGACAGGTTATAATGGTTTCATAGAATGAGTTCCGTAGAGAACTTTCTTTTTCAATTTCATTGAAGAGTTGGAGGAGTATTTGTGTGAGCTCTGCTTTGAATGCCTTGTAGAATTCTGCTGTAAAAACATCTGGTCCTGGGCTTTTCTTGGGAGGACTCTAATTGCTGTTTCTACTTCAATACTTGATATGGTCCTGTTTAAATGATTTAAGTCATCTTGGTTTAGTTTCGGCATGTCAATATTTGCTAGGAAAAGGTCCATTTCTGCCACGTTCTCAAATTTATTAGTATAAAGTTTTCAGAAGTATTCCCTTATAATGTTCTGAATCTCGGTTGTTTCTCTGGTGATGTTTCTATTCTAATCTCTGAGTTTATTTATTTGGGTTGTTTTCTTCTTTTTCTGATAAGGTTTGCCAAGGGTCTGTCAATTTTGTTAATTTTTTCGAAGAACCAACTGTTTGTTTTGTTGATTCCTTTTATGGTTTTTTGTGGATTCTAATTCATTTAATTCTGATTTAATTTTAATTATTTCTTTGCTTCTACTGGATTGGGGTTTATATTGCTGATCTTATTTAAGGAGGCTCAGATGCCTTATTAAACCGTTGGTTTCAGATCTTTACAATTTGTTGATGTAGGAACTCAGAGCTATAAACTTGCCTCTGAGTACTGGTAATTTGTGTGTTCGTTTTTGTTGAATATCATGAACATTTGAATTTCCTTTCTAATCTCTTCCATGACCCACTCGTGATTCAGCAGTGGGTTGTTCAGCCTCCATGTGTTACAGGACTTTCTTTGGTGGAGTTTGGTGTTGAGTTCTACTTATATTCCCTTGTGGTCTGAGATAATGCAAGGTATAAATTCAATGTTTTTGAATTTGGACAAGTTTGCTTTGTGGCCTAAAATGTGGACTTTGGAAAATGTTCCATGTGTTGCTGAGAAAAACATGTATTCTTATCCTGCTGGGTGAAATATTTGTTAGATGTCTGTTAAATCTAGTTGATCTATACAGTTGTTTAGATATGCGATTTCTCGAGTTGATCTATCTAGTGGGGAAAGTGGTGTGTTAAAGTCCCCATAAATTAATGTCTTTGGATCTATGTGGGATATGAGGAAAAGTAGTGTTTCTTGGATAAATTTAGGTGCTCCGTTGTTTGTTTAATAGGTATTTGCCATTGGAATATTCCCATACAGGAGATATCCCTTAATTATTAGTATGTAGCGACCTTCTTTATCACTTCTTACTAATTTTAATTTGAAGTCTATTTTATCTGATATTAGCATTGCAACTCCTGCCTGTTTATGGGGGCCGTTTGCTTGGTAGATTTCGTTCCAGCCTTTCATGTTGAAAATGTGCTTGTTTTTATGGGCAAGTTGTGACTCCTGAAGGGAACAGATAGAAGGATCTTGCTTTTTAATCCAACTGGGCAGTCTATGTTGCTTAATTGGAGAGTTAAGTCCGTTAACGTCCACAGATAGGACTTAGAGGTGTTTGGGAGTTTCTGCCATTTTATGCAGCTTCTTGGGGGCTGCAGCAACTGGGTTCTTCCTATGGTTCTTGGATTCTCAGATTGGGTGTGGTTTCTTGGCATTTATTGTGGTCTTGTTGGTTTTCTCTGTGTAGGAAATCATTAAGAATCTTTTGTAGGGCTGGTGTGGGGGAGATATATTGTTTCAGTTGTTCTTTCGTATGGAAGGTTTTTAGTTTACCTTCGGTTATGAAGGAGAGTTAAGCTGGGTACAGTATTCTTGGTTGATAGTTGTTTGTTTTTAGTGCATGGCATACATCATTCCAGGCTCTTCTTGCTTTGTTTGCCTTTGCTGAGAAATCTGAGGTGATTCTAATTGGTTTCCCTTTATAGGTGATTCATCTTTTCTCCTTGACAGCTTTAAGGATCTTTTCCTTGGTCTGAATTGATCCAGTGTGGATTATAATGTGACAGTGGGATGTCCTATTCTGGTCTGGTCTATTTGAAGTCCTAAAACTTATTGTATCTGAATAGGTCTATCTTTTTTCATGTTTGGGAAGTTTTCTGCTAGGATCCTGTTAAACAAATTTCCTAGAACATTAACTTCTCTTTTTAAGTGCTCCTCTACACCCAGTATCCTCAGATTAGGCCTTCTGATGGTGTCTTCCAAATGTTGAGTAGATTTTTCATATTTCTTGGATTTGTCTTGGATGGTTATATGTTTTTTCTCTATAATATCCATGCTGTCTTCAATCCCCAAGATTCCATCTTCTGAATGTTCTAACCTACTCTCAAGACTTTCTACTTTTTTTCGTTTCTTTCTAGTTGGTTGGCTTTGATGGCTTCAAATTCTTTGTTGGAGCTTTGCTTTAGATCTTGTATGGACTTCTTTACTTCCTTAATTTGGTGTTCAGTGTTTATTCTCAAATCACTTAGTTGATTGGTTATGGTTTCCTTGGACTCCCATTCTTTCTGCTGTGTTCCATTCAGCATTCTCTTTGTGGAATCCTTGAGTTCTTTCAGTTCTCCATTTATGGACTCCATGAATGCCTTTAATGATCTTTGTGTATTCTCATCCTACTCTTGCAATTCCTGTATTATTCTTTGATTAGCTTCCTCTGGTTCATGCGATCCCAGTAGCTCTCTTTGACTCATTTCAGCCTGTTATTTATTTATTTCTGTTTGAGTGCTCTCAAGGTGCTCATGCAATTCCTGTATCAGTCTTTGAGTAGCTTCCTCATGCTCATAATATTCCTGTATTGGTCTTTCTTTTGCCTCCTCTCTCTCCCTATCATGCTCATACAGAGTCCTTTGCAGGTTTTCAATGTTTTCATTTACCATGTTTTCCAGTAGTGTTTGTAGAGCTTTTAGGGAGCTCTCGTCTGTATTATTAATTATCTGTTCTGTCCACTGATTATCATGATTGGGAGTTGAGATACTCGGATTTGCCATTTTTCTTGTGTTTTTCTGCTTGTCTTGCCCATTTGGGATGAAAGTAACACTTTTGTGCTAGATCACTATCTTAAGGTAATCATCAACCAACGTCTGTAGTTGCTAAGTGATAGTTTGCAGATACACTCTAGTTCAACAGATATATCTATTCAACATCAAAAACTATGTATTAATGGGTTAAGAACCGCAAATAAGAATTTGGCAACCAGAAATTATTAGGTTTTGGGTGAGATATGGGTAAAAATAGGGACAGAAGGATATGGAAATGCAGAGGGTGAGTTAACTAAGTCCTAATCTCAAAGTGGGAAATAGGTTGGATAGATTGATAGTAGAGAGAGAGAAAATAAAAGAAGAGAACGATATAAAAAGAGACAAGAAAAAAATAGAAAAACAAATATTAAAAATTAAAAAGTGAAACACTTAAAAACTTAAAAATTATGCAAAATTAAAAATGTAATAATCACAGAAGAATGTGGATAGGATACGATAAGGGTACGGATAAAAAGGAGATGTGGAAAACTTTAAAAATGCTTAAAATATTATATAGATATAAAGTGCAGTACTACTATTAATGAATTTAAGTCTAAATGGTTTTGAATTGAGAAATACCTTTCCGGATTAAGTGTGTACCCAATGTGGAATAAGATCTAATAATTGACTAAGGGTATATATGAGGATGAGCAGAAGAACAATTAAGTCATGCAAAGAAGAACAAAAGAGAAGAAAAGGTGAAAAGAATGAAAAGGAAAGAAAAAAGGATCAAAAGGTCAGTAGCTCTAAACAAAAAAGAAAAAAAGACAAGAGAGAAAAAAGGCACACACTTATACCCTTAAAATAAAAATTATAAGAGGAAGAAAAAAAGTTAATAGAAAACAATTTTTTAAAAGCTCAATATTAAATATTTTTTAAAGTTTTAGGAAAAAAATTTTGATAAAAGGTACAAGAAATTTCTTTGATTTTTTTCTGGGGAATGGGAAGATCCTGTATCTCCCTTGTGTCCTTAACTTGTCTCTATTTAGAGTCTCTGGTCTGCTTGTGGTGTTTGATTTTGCTGTGGCTTGGTTGGTTTCCTAAGTCGGTTAATATGAGCAGGGAGAAAAATGCTCTTCTTACCCAGGATTTTTTGATCCTCTTCCCAGGCTAGTTCAATGGGCAGGAGATCTGCTTTGAGTATCACAAAAGAGGGAGATGGCTGTTTCTTCTAGGTTAGAGATGCTGTGATGAGGCAATGTTCTGGGTAGAGTTGAGGCCTTTCAGCAAACAGTAGTTTTTCCCTGAGGGGCTAGCTTCTGAGTCATCACAGAGCCCAGCCTGGAGCCTTTTTCAGGGTTTATATTTAGTGTATTTCAATTGATTTTCAAGGCTGCTGTAGAGAGGAGCAGCCTCTCTTTTTGTGTACCCAGTGAAGAAATCCACTCCTGGGGCTTGCGGCCTCTGCTGGGTGACTTTTCCTTGGGTGGAGCTGAGCCTAACAGGTCAGGTTAGGTTCCTGTGACCTGCTAAATTACTCTTGTTTTCTTCCAATGCCTGAGTTGGAGCTAGCTGCTCAGCCAGGCCTTTGTCAGTATCAAAGATGGAGATCTCTGGTAGTGGGGAAGGGAGGGGTGGCCTTCCCTCCTCTGATCCTGAGAAGGAGTGAGGATGTCAAGCTTCTACTCATGCCAGAATCTTGGTTCCTGTATCGTCTCTGGTCTGCCAACTGCAGGATGAAGATATCTGCTCCTTGTCAGTTCTTGCTGGTGTTGAATAGAATCCGCTCACCTGCTGCCTCTGCCTCTGGTGCCTTCGTCCCGGACTTTCTCTGTTACAGGTATGGCGGCTACAGTCGCCGCCACTGCCACCACAGATTCTACAGCAGCTGCTGCAGCTGGCAAGTGCTCAGATCTGTCTCCTTGCCTGTATTTTCCCGCTCTGGCCTAACTCTCTGTCCTGTGATGGCACACTTGGTGTGATTCTCTGGCTTAGAAGTGTTCACTGAAACAGAAAACCTGCTTTCTATGGGAGAGCTTGTTTAGCCTCCAGCTTCTCCTCCGCCATCATCCCGGAACTCCCTCTGAAACTTTTATTCAACTATTTTTCATTTCAAAATTAGGCAGTCTATTTTTCCAAAAGTTTCCTAGTGTAAAATAACTAATATTTCAATAGAAAGTAGAGTTTATTAATTTCAAGGGAATTTTAGATATACACATGATATTGTAGTAATGTTTATAGAATATTACTTGAAAAAATTCTGTTCAAACTCTTAAATATTTGTGTGTAATGACAGGGACAGAGGAAGATAATTCATACTGGTTAGGAATTTGCAATGCCTCAAAAATATATCAAGCTACCTGATATGGCTTAGTTTTTTTTGTTTATTTCTTAATTTATTCAATATTTTAACATGGATGCATGCACAGTGGTAACATTAAAATTATTAATCAAAATATAAATATTGCAAAATCATAGACAGGTATCATATGTTCAATAGTTAGCACTTATGATTCTAATAATAATATTGATGAAGATGATCATGACCACAGTGTAGCCTGATAATGACAAAGTTGTGATTGAAAAGAAAAAATTTTTAGACATCTTTTAAGCCAGATTTCCAACATTGAATACATAGTACTAAAAAGCAATGGATTAATACAATAAGAATAACAAGAGGAGAGTTTCAATATCAAGAAATACAATCACATAAATAGGTGAGAGACTAAAAACCCTTATGTTATTTTTTCAGTCTCTCTAAATATACTCACTTTTCTTGGTACTATTGTTTTCTTATAAATAAAATCGTTTATTTGCACATGTTGATTATCCCACATAGATAAAATATAATAAGCTGAATGCTTTCTGTTAGAAATGATCTTGTTTGTTCTAGCCTTGGGAATTGAGGAGAAAGCCTTTCACTACCCACATAGCTATTGGCTTAGTTATATATCCCTAGAAGTTAACAACACATGCCTCAAGCATGCTTCACTCATTAGGCAGAAATCCATGATCAGTTTTAGTTTCCATCCAGTTAACTGGAGAATATCTATGTATAAATTTATTAAGCACACTTGCCAACAAATAAAGCAATAAGAAAAATTTTGATGGACTAAGATGTAGTTTTCAACTTCGTGTGATTAGTTCAAATACCATTTACATAAAGACATTATTCATTAACCAATGTTTTCCAATGACATATTCTTCAATACAGCTGTAAACACATGACACAATTTACATAATGCCACTTACATATCTAGAGTTACCTTAAAAAGACACGGTCCTTAGAGCCAGGAGGAAAATTTATTTTTATTTCTGCATGAAACAATGTGTGACTTTATACCAATAAACTGAATTGGACCCTTTCCTTATTTGTAAGCTAGAGGGAAAACGTAAGGACGCTTCACTTTTCTTTTTTTTTTGCTCTAGAAGTCAACAAATATATTTTTCAATACTTCTGGTAGATTACATCCATTTACCGATGAGAAATGTAAGGCCAGTAGCCAATGTAATGAGTAAATAATGATAATAGAATTTATGTCTGAGCTCTTCACTCTGTGTACTTACAAGCAGAAGTAATTTGGTGATGGAAAGGACCATATGAAATGTCTATGGGGAAAAACATACTTTGTAAAAGGTTGTTTATGTCTAGTTGACCAGTGATGATTACATGAAACAAGCTTATGTCAGGGGCATAATAAGGAGTACATAGAAATCATATTAGTGGCAGAAACTCAGAAAATCTTGATCAATCATCTTATATAATGGGTGGGAGCAGAAGGGTAAGAAGAAATCTAAAGGGTTCTACATCTCTGGCCAGGCAACTGTGTTAGAGATATTCTTGGTGATAGGGATTGCAGGTGGAAATGATGAATTTAGGGGAAAAAACTGATATTTCCTAAGTTTATATTAAACACATGCAAAGATAGGTTTGTTTAGACATTATCAAAATATCCATGACCATGAATATGAAAAAGAATAATAAAATCGGGGAAGAGAAAAGCAAAGTCCTGACACAATTTTGAACAATGTGTTTACCAGTGTGGACAAGATTGGAAGAATGAGATAAATAAGGAAACAAGAAAGTAATAAACGCAGATTTACAGAAGTAAAGAAAGGAAAGAATTTGCAGGAAGAATAGGTCAAAACTGTTACAGAGACATTGAAGGAAATATGCTATTTGGATTTGAAAACTAAAAAGATATAGACAATTTAAATAAGAACAGTGTTTTGGAGATGAGATCTCCATGATGAAATAACCCTGTCAATCAACCTGCCACAAATTCTTATGTGTAGGAAATGCTCTTATAAACTTCAAGCTTTTATTTAATGGAAGAGTTCAGACATTACCCTCACCACTAGGATTACATTCCTAAAAAGATAAGGCATTTTGCTTTAATGCCTTTCTTTCATTTTCTCTTACACATTGGCAAGTAATGAAGGATTCTGATGTAAAAATAATACAATGATGACTTGTAATAACACAACATCTAGGATCTAGTGCTAATTCGGATATTTACTAATTAGCTCCAAAGTTTATGGATATTTATATTTCTCCTGGGTAAACTAAAGAGTTCCAAGGAAATGTCCCTTAAGAGCATTTCAATTCTCGTATCACTGTTTGTCTCAAAATACTTTAAATTATACACCCTCTAATGTGGGCATAGGGTTATACTGTGGAACTTTCCCCTTCAGATAGTGAGTACTACCCTATGGCTTAACATGGAGAAAGTACCCTCACGCATAGACTGGGTGTGTGCTCACAAGAAGTGGTACTTGAACAAGGGAAAACATGGGACCTATGTTTCTTTGGGGCTGGATTACTTCACTTAATATAATTTTTTCTAAGTCTTTCCATTTCCTAACAAATGGAGAATTGTTATTCTTTCTGATGGAGGCAAATAATTCCTTTGTTTATATATTCCACATTTTCTTGATCCATTCATCTACTCAAGGGCATCTGGGTTGGTTCCATATGGTAGCTATGGTAAATAATACTGCAATAAACATGGTTGTGATGGAAGATTTAATATGGTCTTGTTTGTGATCATTTGGGTAAATGCCCCAAAGTGGGATTGCTGGGTCATAGGAGAGCTCTAGGAGTTTTTTGTGGATCCTCCATACAACTTTCCAAAGTGGTTGAACAAGTTTAGACTCCCAATAACAATGAAGTAAATTTTCTTTCATTTGTTGTGTTTCTGCGTCTCTTTTAACAATTTTTCGGCCTATGCCAAGGAGATCTAATAATGAGTTCAGACCTGTAATGATTTCAGAGTGTCTGCTTTGACTCCGTGGTCCTTGATCCATTTGGATTTGATTCTGGTGCAGGATGACATATATGGATCTATTTTTTATTTTCTACAAGTAATTAACCAATTTTGCCAGCACCATTTACTGTAGAGGCTGTCTTTCTTCCATTCTATTTTTTTAGCTCCCTTATCAAATATTAGCTGACTATAGGTCTGTGGGTTTATTTCTGGGTTTTCAATTCTATTCCATTGGTCCTGAGGTCTGTTCTTGTGCCAGTACCAAGCTGTTTTGATTATAATGGTTTTGTAGTACTGTTTTAAATTTGGTATTGATATTCCTCCAGCACTGTTCTTTCTGTTAAGGATCGTTATAGCTATTAGGGTCTTTTAGTGTTCCATATGAATTTTTGGATTGCCTTTTCGATTTTCTTGAAGAATGAGGTTGGAATATTTATAGGTATCACATTGGATTGGTAGATAACCTTGGAAAATGTTGCCATTTTCACGATGTTGATTCTTCCAATACAGGAGCATGGGAGTTTTTTTGCCCATTCTAAGTTCTGTTTTGATTTCCTTTTTCAAGTTTTTAAAGTTTTCATCATAGAGATCCTCCATTTCTTTGGGTATGTTACTTTCTAGGTATTTTATTTTTTATGGGTCTATTACAAATTAAGTTGTTTTCCGGATTTCAGCACGCTTTTCTCAGTGTTGGCATACAGAAATGCCATTGATTTTTGAAGGTTAATTTTATACCCTGCTACTTTACCAATATTTTTAGTCACCTTGAGTAATTTGAGAGTAGAGTCTGTGGGATTCTTCAAATACAAGATCATGTCATCTGCAAAGAGGGAGAGTTGTACTTCTTCTTTCCCTTTTTGGATCCCTCTAATCTTTGCATCTTGTTTTATGGTTAAACTACGCATTTTAATTCTAAATTGAAGAGATGTGTAGAGAGTGGACATCCTTGTCTCGTTCCTTAGTTAGGAGGAAATGGCTTTAGTTTTTCACCATTAAGTATAATGCTGGCTGTAGTTTTGTCATATAGAGCCTTTCTTGTGCTGAGGAATGTTCCTTGTATTCCTATTTTTTGCAGAATCTGCAATGTAAAGGGGGTGTTGGATCTTGTCAAATCCCTTTTGTGGTTCTTGTCTTTGCTCTTGGTGATATGATGAATTATATTAATTGATTTGCATATATTGAACCAACTTTGCATGAAATGAAACCTGAAATGAATCCTGTTTGATCATGATGTATGATTTTTTTTGGATGAATTGTTGAAGTCGATTGGCCAAAAGTGTGTTGAAAATTCTTGCATTAATGATCATCCAAGAAATGGGTCTATAGTTCTCTTTCTTTGATGACTCCCTGCCTGGTTTTGGGATGAGGGTTATGATGGCTTCATAGAATGAGTTTGGTAGTGAACTTTCTCTTTCAATTTCATTGAAGATTTGGAGGAGTGTTGGTGTGAGCTCTTCATAAAGGCCTTGTAGAATTCCACTGTAAAACCATCAGGATCTGGGCTTTTGTTAGATGGGAGGACTCTTACTGCTGTTTCTATTTCAATGTTGGATATGGGCCTGTTAAGATGGTTTAACTCATCTTGGTTTAGTTTCGGCATGTCAATATTTGCTAAGAAAAGGTCCATTTCTGCCAAGTTCTCAAACTTATTAGCATAAAGTATTCCCTTATAATGTGCTGAATCTTGGTTGTGTCTCTGGTGATGTTTCCATTGTTATCTCTGAATTTATTTTGTTGTGTTCTCTTGTTTTTCTGATAAGATTTGCTAAAGTTCTCTCAATTTTCTTAATTTTATCGATGAATCAACTCTTTCTTTTGTTGATTCTTTCTATGTTTTTTTATTCTATTTCTTTAATTCTGATTTAATATTAATTATTTATTTCCATCTACTGGATTGGGGATTATCTTGTTGCTCTTATTCAAGGAGTCTCAGATGTCTCATTAAATTGTTGGTTTCAGATCTGTAGAAGTTGTTTGGGTTGGAACTCAGAGCTATAAACTTGCCTCTGAGTACTGCCTTTGCTGTGTCCCAGAGTAGCTGGTAATTTGTGTGTTCACCTTTGCTGAATATCATGAATATTTGAATTTCCTTTCTAATGTCTTTCATGACCCACTGGTCATTCCACAGTGTGTTTGGTTATCAGCCTCCATGTGGTACAGGACGTTCTTCGGTGGCTTTTGGTGGTGAGTTCTAATTTTATTCCCTTGTTGTGTGAGAATGCAAGGTATAATTTCAATGTTTCTGAATTTGGAAAAGTTTGCTTTGTCACTTAAAATGTGGTCTATTTTGGAAAATGTTCCATGTGCTGCTGAGAAAAACGTGTATTCTGATGCTGCTGTGTGAAATATAGAGTGGATGTCTGTTAAATCTAGTTGACATATGCAGTTGTTTAGACCTCTCTGTTTCTCTGTTTCTCTGTTGATTTTTTGCCGAGTTGATCTATCTAGTGGGGAAAGTTGTGTGCTAAAGTCTCAAACAATTAATGTCTTTGGAGCTATGTCAGATTTGAGGGAAAGTAGTGTTTCTTGAATAATTTGGGTGCTTGGTTGTTTGCTGAATAGATAGTTCGAATTGTAATATTCTCGTGAAGGAGAGATCCCTTAATTAGTAAGTAGCAACCTTCCTTATCTCTTCTCACTAAATTTAATTGGAAGTCTATTTTATCTGTTATTAGGATTGAAACTTCCACCTGTTAATGGGGGCCGTTTGCTTGGTAGATTTTGTTCCAGCCTTTCACACTGAAAATATGTTCGTTTTTATGAGTAATATGTAACTCCTGAAGGCAGCAGATAGAAGGATCTTGCTTCTTAATCCAACTTGACAGTCTATGTCGCTTAATTGGAGAGTCAATCCGTTAATGTTGAGAGTTTGGTTTGAGACATGTTTGGGAGTTCCTGCCATTTTATGCCCCTTCTTAGGGGCTACAGCAACTGGGTTCTTCCTATGGTTCTTGGATTCTCAGTTTGGGTGTGGTTTCTTCGCCTTTATTGTCATCTTGTTGGTTTTCTATGTGTAGGGGATGGTGAAGTGTCATGTATAGGGCTTGGTGGATATATATTGTTTCAGTTGTTCTTTGGTATGGAAGGATTTTATTTGGAATTCGGTTATGAAGTACAGTATAGGTGGATACAGTATTCTTGGTTGATAGTTGTTTGTTTTTAGGGCATGGCATATGTCATTCCAGGCTCTTCTTGCTGTAATTGTCTCTGCTGAGATATCTGAGGTTATTCTAATTGGTTTCCCTTTGTAAGTGGTTGATCTTTTCTCCTTGACAGCTTTAAGGATTTTTTCCTTGGAATTGATCCTGTGGGGATTATAATGTCACGGTGGGATATCCTGTCCTAGTCTGGTCGATTTGGGGTACTAAAAGCTTCTTGAATCTGAATAGGTCTATCTTTCTGCATGTTTGAGAAGTTCTCTGCTTGGAACATGTTAACCAAATTTCCTAGACCATGAACTTCTGATTCTAGGTGCTCCTCTATACCCATTATCCTCAAATTAGGCCTTCTGATGGTGTCTTCCAAATGTTGAATAGATCCATAATATTTCTTGGATTTGTCTTGGATAGTTGTATTCTCATTCTTTATAATAACCTGGCTGTCTTCAATCCCTCAGATTCAATCTTGTGCATGGTCTACCCTGCTCTCAAGACTTTCCACTTTGTTTTTAATTTCTTTTCCTTCTATTTGGTCAGCTTTGATGACTTCAAATTCTTTGTTGGAGCTTTGTTTTAGATCTTATATGAACTTCATTACTTCCGTAATTTGGTTTTATGTTTATTCTCAAATCACTTAGTTGACCGGTTATGGTTTCCTTGGACTCCCATTCATTCTGTAGGGCTCCATTCAACATTCCCTTTCTGGTCTCCCTGACTTCTTTCAGGTGTCTTTTATTGGATTCCATGAATGCCTCTATTTGGTAAGAAAGTTACACCGTTTTTGTGCTAGAACACTATTTTAAGGCAGGCATCAACCAAAGTCCTGAGTTGCACAGTGACAAATCTGGGCCTTTTGTCAGTATCAATTTCTGGGCCTTTGTCGGTATCAAAGATGGAGCTCTCTGGTTTCTGAGAAGGAGTGAGGATGTCAGGGTTCTACTCATGCCAGAGTCTTCATTACTGGGCTCTGTGTGGTCTGCGATCTGCAGCATGAATATATCTGTTCCTTGTCAGTTCTTCCTGGTGTTGAGTAGAAAACACACAGTGTCTGGCATCTTTTTGACTGGACTTTCTCTGTAGGCATGGTGGCTCCGGCGCTGATGCTCAGATCTGTTTCCTTGCCTGGATATTCCATCTCTGGCCAAACTCTCTGTACTGTGATGGCACACTGTGTGTGTATCTCTAGCCTAGCACTGTTGACTGGAACACTAAAACTGTTGTCTATGCAAAAGCTTGTTTAGCCTAGACCTTCTGCCATCTTCCTCCTAACTCCAGATTATGATTTTTATACTCTAACTTGTGACAATGATCTGCTGTCAGTTATTTTCTTCTTTTCTCCTTCTTTTGCCCTTCCACTTACATAATTTTTATTTAAAGAAACATATTTGAGCTTGTATTTCTAAATTATTCAAAATTATCTGAATTTCATCATTCTTCTGGCAGACTCCTATATATTTCTCAAGGGAATATTTTGTCACTCTCATTTTTATCCTATATGATATTGGATATCGTTCTGCCTAATTCAGTGCAAGATATAAATTACATTCATCCAGATATTTCAACACTTGTACCACCATAAAATCCTTTCTTATATAGAAATCATGATTTTAGTATTTCTGGGGAGGTGTCATCTGTCATTTTTGATTGACCCTAAGTGATACTTATATGCAAACATGTTTTAAACCAATATGCCATTCCGTAGATGAACGACTCAAAAAATGTGATACGTATATATATATATATATATATATATATATATATATATATATATATATGTGTGTGTGTTTGTGTGTATGTGTGTGTGTGTGTGTGTGTGTGTGTGTGTGTGTGTGTGTGTGTTTGAATTCTATGCTTCCAATTCAAAAGGAAATGGAAACATTTTTAAAAATCGTGCTAAATAAAATAAGCAAGACTCAAAGAAACAGATTCCATAGTTTCCCTCATTTGTAATAATAACAAATTCATAGATTAACACTAGCAGATGAGCAGAATGGCTGAAAAGCTTTGTATATAGGACCATACAAATCATCTTGAGCAAAATGAACACCTAGATATGGAAATAGAGGTTTTTCTTTGTGGTTGTTTTTTTTTAATGTACTATGTGATTTATTTTTTCTTTTGTGTTTTCCCCTATAGTTTATCCACTGCTGTGTTTGATTTCAGTACTGTGTGTATTGCACATGCATTGATCTTAATTTGACAAAATAAGATAAACAACAAATTGGACAGACAAAGGACAAAGGGTAAACCAATGCAATAGCAATACTCACAAGACAACATGTTGGAAATTTACATTACAACTTGTGAGGGGTTTGGGGGGAAAGGAAAAGTGTGAGAAAAATGAGGTAGTGGGTAAAATTTTGACATGTTATGTATTCACTACCTTACAATTAATGCAACCCTTGTACATATCACCTTAAAAATAAAATTAAACTAAAAATAAGTTACATAAAGTATAATTTCACTGTATTGCTATAGTAAATATTATTATATGTGCATTACCTTTTTAAAAATGAACACTATTTGGCATCTAAATTGAGTTAATTAGACCTTTCTTTATCAGAGGTTCATAAACTTGAATGTTATCCAAATATACAATATTTTCACAATATACCTGCCACAATTTTCAAAAAAGTTAAGTTTAGTATTGTCTGATAGTAAAACAGAAAACAGTTTAATTCTCTGGAAACTCCTAGCTTTTAAAACTGAATAATTGTTAAAAACACAGAATATATGTGTTCTTCAAAGTTCTTACAAATACTAACTAGTCATTTTCAAATTCTCAACATTCCATATCAGAGATATTCAAAGTAGTACCTGTTTGCATGTTATTTAATTCTGCAATAGCTGCAGTTTCTAACAGGGCGTTACATATTGAGAAATCAACAGAAAAAAATAGCCACATTCTGGTGGAGGATATAACTACAAAGTACGTGTCATAATTAATTCCTCAAGAATAAACATTTTTTCATCAGAGTAAGCTATTATTTCTGTGACCATCAATCCCAAGCTTTTATGCCATAAAGTCTTCCTAGCCCAACAGTATCCAATTTGTAAGGTGGACCTTAAAATTCCCTTAATTCACATCATGAATAGCTTATCACTATTGTGAAAAAATACTACACTTGTGTTAATATGATGCCCTTTCTATTGTGGAAAGTACACTACACTAAACTTTGCTGCAACATTTTTCTGATTTCTACAAATCAGGACACTTGCAAATATTATTTATATTTTTTATCTATCATAGATATTCAGGAGGCTAAGACCAGAAGATTATGGTTCAAAGCCCACCCCGTCAGGAAAATTCTTTAGATTCTTATCTCCCATAAACTTCTCAGGAAAAGCTAGACTCAAGTGGCACTGAGGTTGAAGTTGTAGGGCATGAGCCTTGAGCACAAACCGGCTCAAAGGGAGTGGCCAGGCCCAGAGTTCAAACCTGAGGACAAACCAAAAAATAAAAACCAACTCCCACCCTAGCATTTTTCTCATTGTATACAGAGGCACGTAATTAAGGAAATTTCTTCCAGTATTACGAATAGATAGAAGAACCAAGACCTCACAAAATTACTCTCTTCATACCATGTTACACCACAGCCTAAAAAAATTGCTTGTTCTAAATTTATAAATTAATATCTATTTGTTGGCATTTCTGTCTAGATTATTCACACGATCATTTTATACATGAACTGTTGGAATTATCAATTAACTAAGTTCTAATTATATCTCGCTTGAAAGAATATTTTAAGCAAATAAAATGCCAGATTCATTTGTGAATTTGTCAATTAAAACCTGTACTTAAAAAAATTTTTGTAGTATCCTATAGAATATGACATTACAAACAAAACCAAAATATTTATTTTAAATCTAAATTCTAAATTAGCAAGGTCTACAAAGTCCTACATTAGATGACTTTGGTATTTTTCCAGGCTTAAACTTTTGTAATCCTTCATAATTTCTTTGAAATCCAACAGAATGATGCTTACTTTTTCAAATTTTTGATTGGGAATCATGAGCCATTTTGCATGTAGGAATGTTGTTTAATGAAGAGAGCATTTAAAACACAACTGAGGATTATATATGAGTTTCATTTCAATAGGAAACTTGCCTTCTCAAAATATAATGACAAAATTAGCCCAAACTTCCAACTGTGTATTCATTTCTTGTTGTTTGGTTTGTTTTATTAGACAAAATTATACTGCCTGGTCCAGGGAAGGTATCACTATGTAATTCCACTCTCTAATCTCCTGTCTTAGTCTGAGTGCTAGAATTCCAAGATTTTATCAAATTGCCCTGCCATAGTTTGATGGTTTATTTAATCTAGATAGAAACTAGCAATTCTGAACTTCTATGATCTTATACATTAGACTGACTGCTCAAACCGTTTCTGTACAATTTTCAAAGATGTTCTATCATTTGACACAGGATATGAACATTTTCAGATGCACCTTCAGGGGTCTCTGATTCATTCTTCCATGGATCCAATCCCTTTAATAATGATTACTTGAATTTCTTGTTATCTCTGATGCCTAGGTATGGAATATTCTCAAACATCTTTGAAGAAATTTCACTTGAGGACTTTCTAATATTAAAAATTATCACTTGATCTAGTCTTACTCAGGATATATTTTCTATTGTTTTCTAACATTTCTCCATATTCTGAGAGTTGTTTCATTTGTGCAGGTGTGTTTGCACATATATGGGCCTCTGTGTGTATGTGTATGTTTTTATGTGTGTATGCAAAAGCCTCAGCAACCTTATTCAGCAATCTTGCTCATGAATAGTATTCCATCACTTGAGCTAATGCCTAGTATTCTAGCTACTCAGGAGGCTGAGATCTGAGGATTGCAGTTCAAATCCAGTATGAGTCGGAAAGAAAGGTTCTGAGACACTTATCTCCAATTAACCACCAGAAAACTGGAAGTGGCGCTGTGGCTCAAGAAGTAGAGCACTAGCCTTGAGCTGAAGAGTGGAGAGATATTGCCCAGGCCGAGTTCAAACCCTGCTACAAGCATCAAAAAAAAAATAGAAAAAAGATAAAAGAAAGGAAAAGAAATAAGATCATGGCCATCAGTTCATTGCTAGTATAATTCCCGCTTTCTCACCATGGACTTTTTTTCCAGTTAAGTTTATGCTCTTATATGTAACTTGCTTTGGAACCAGAATTATTCTTCCATTGTACATTTTACAAATTTGTGTGATAAGCAACCATAATTTAGAGATAGATGAGAGAGTGGCCTCATTGTTCATGTCCCTCTTAGTGTTAATTATTTCTCTATGCCATTCCCATAGATCTACATAATGGACTTGGCTTTCTTGGTTCAATGTTGTCTTATTTTCAGAGTCTTCTATAGTATATTGATCCATTATACTTAAACACAGAACTTTTCTTTCTCTTATTATTCCTATTGTTTCTTCTACTGTTAACTTGTGTACACTTGGGAAATAATGCACAACACACACACAAATAAACTTTTCTGAGAATCTTCTCCCAGTTAAATTTAATTTAATAGCACTTATGAAATTTGAACTTAGTGTACTCCTGGATAATGGTTTCTTTTATGTATTATAGTAAAAATAGTGTACAGAGGGCTTACAGTTACATAAGTAAGGTAATGACTACATGTCCTATTGTTACATCCTCTTTTGTTTTTCCTGTGGTATCCATTCCGTCCCCATCTACCAAATTCCCCCTCCCTTCCCCAAGTTGTAAAGTTCGTTTTCTACATAGTGTCTTGTTCATATCGTTGTTACAATAGGTCATCCTGAATCTTTGTTTCAGCATTTTTTTGTTTCTCTTCCTCTCCCCACACTAGAAAAATGTGTATACAAGATGCAGGGCACCAACATCATATCCAGTGAAAACAGGAGTTATATCATGGGGGAAGAACATGGAGGAGAAACGAAAAAACTCACATAATACATTTTAGATACATCAAAAACAATTGCAATAAAGAAAAAAAACAAGTTGTGTCCCTATCTTGGGATTCATTTTACTTAACATCTTATATGGCCATATGTACATGAATAATGTTTTTATAAGCCATTTAAATTTTATATTTTGTATTTACTAATTTGTCTTTGAAAGGCGTGTTACCTTATATCCAAAGATGTCTTTAAATTAAGACAATAGTAGGCTCATTTTATGCCAAAACAAAATATAAACACCAATGATATTTTTCCCTAAAAGAAATACTCATAAAAAATCATGAAATTCGGGGGAAGATGGCAGAGGAGAAGCTGAAAACTAAACAAGCTTTCCCATAGAAAGCATTTTAGTATTCCAGTGAACAGTCTTAGGCTACTGAGTCACACCAAGTGTGTCATCTCAATACAGAGAGTTTAGACAAAGAGGGAAAATCCAAGCAAGGAAACAGATCTGAACACATGCAGCTAGCCATGGCTGCAGTGGCAGAGTTGGTAGCAGAGACACTTGTAGCAGCCAGAGAGAATCTGGGACAGATTTGTCCCAGAGAGAATCTGGGACAAAGGTGCCAGATGTGGCGGGCAAGCGGATTCTACCCAACACAAGCAAGAACTGACAAGGAACAGATATCTTCATCCTGCAGATCACAGACCAGAAACTGCCAGGAATAAGACTCTGGCATGAGTAGAATCCTGATCTCCTCATTCCTTCTCAGGGAGCAGAGGAGAGAAGGCTGGACATCCCCTACCACTGGAGATCTCCATCTTTGATACTAATAAAGGCCCGGCTGAGCAACTAGCTCCAATTCAGGCCTCGGGAAAAAACCAAAGAGTCATTTAGCAGGTCATAGGAACCTGCACTGACCTGCCAGGCTCAGCTGTACCCAGGGGAAAATCAACCACCCCAGACAGAGAAAAATCTGCCCCCTGAGGAGTGACTTTCATCACTAGGTAAACAGAGCTGCCCCTCCCTACAGCCTAGACAAACAATTGAAACTCAGTAAACATAAACCCTGATAATGGCTCCAAGCTGGGCTCTCTGAGAGTCTCAGGAGCTAGCCCAGCAAGGCAAAGCTACTGATTTCTGAAAGGCCTCAACTCTACCCATAACCTAGTCTCATCACAGCATCTCCAAACTAGAGGAAACTCCCATCTCCTTCTTTTGGGAAACTCAAAGCAAATCTACCTCCCGCTGAACTACCCTGGGAGGAGGATTACAAAACAATGGGTTAGGCAAAGCATTTTTCTGCCTGCTCAAACAAACTGACTTAAGAAAACAATCAAGCCACAGGAAAACCAAACACCAAAAGTAGACCAGAGACTCCACCAAGAGACTGGTTATGGACACAGAAGATACACAATCATCCTATTGCCCCCATCACACCCCCCCAAAAAAAATCAAAGAACTCTTTTTTTAATTTAATTTAATTTTTTATTGTTAGAATACAGTACAAAGGAGTTACAATTACATGAGCAAGATAACAAGTATATTTCTTATCAAGCATTGTTGCCTCCTTGTTGTTTCCCCTTCCCATCCCTTCCCATACTTCTCTCCTCCCCCTACCCGATCCTTCCCCACCCCCTATCAAAGTTGTTAAGTTCGTTTTTTGACATAATGAATTGTACATCTCATTATTGCAATCAAACAACTCTTATTTGAACTTTTTTTTAAAAAAATAATTTTTAAAATTGTTTTCTATTAATATTATTTTCTTCCCTTAATTTTTATTTTAGGTGTGTATGTGTGTGTGTGTGTGTGCTTTTTAAATCTCTTCTGATCTTTTGGTCCTTTATTAGTATTCTTTTCATTTTTTTTTCTATTTCTTTCTTTTTTTGCGTGACTAAATTGCTGTTCTGTTCATTCCCAGATATATACCTGTTGCCGATTATTAGACCTTATACCCCATTGTGTACACACTTAATCCAGAAGTTTATTACTCAATTCACAACCTCTTAGGCTTAAATTCTTTAATAGCAGTATTATATCTTTATATGTATATAATTTTAAAGTAACTAATTTTAAGAATTTTTATTTTTTAGTTTTCATTTCTCCTTTCAATCCATCCCTTCTTCTCATCTTATCCTTTTCTTCTCTCAATATCATTTGTTTAAACTTACATAATTTTTAAGTGTTTCACTACTTAGATTTAAATTTTGGTTTTTCCATTTTTTTCTTGTTCTTTTTTTGTATTCTCTCTCCTATTATTCTATGCAAACTATTTCCCTCTCTAAGATTAGGACTTGGTTAAATACCACATTTTCTCGATCCATCCATCTACTGAGGGGCATCTGGGTTGGTTCCATATCTTATCTATATTAAATAATGCTGCAATAAATATAGTTGTGCTGGTACCTTAAGTATGGTCTTGTTTGTGATCATTTGGATAAATGCCCAAATGGAAATTGTTGGGTCATAGGGAAGTTCTAGGTGGAATCTTTTGAGGAACCTTCATACTACTCCAAAGTGGTTGAACAAGTTACACTCCCACCAACAATGCAATAAGGTTCCCTTCTGGCCACATCCCTTCAAGGATGGGGTGAGGTAGTATCTAAATGTTGTTTTAATTTGCTTTTCTTTTATGGCTTGGGAGGTTGATCATTTCTTCATGTATCTATTGGCCTTCCTTCTTTCCTTTTCAGAGAAGTTTCTCTTTAAGTCTTTAGTCCACTTATTTATTGGGCAGTTGTTTCTTTTAGGATTTGTTGTTGGGGGATTTAATGTTTTGAGTTCCACATATATTTTAGATATGAGACCCTTGTCTATTGCATGGCTAGTGAAGATCTTCTCCCAATGAATGTGCTTTCTATTGATCTTGCCAGCCATGTCCTTTGCCATGCAGAAGCTCTGCAATTTCATACAATCCCATTTGTCCAAACTTTCTTTGATTTTTTTGTGCTTCTGGGTCTCTATTAAGAAAATTTCAGCCTCTGCAAAGGATACCTAGGGTATATCCGACTCTATCCTGTAATGTTTTCAGAGTATCTGCTTTGACTCCGAGGTCTTTGATTCATTTGGAGTTGATTTGGTACAGGATGATATATAAGGATCTAGCTTTAGTTTTCTATGAGTGATTAACCAATTTTGCCAGTACTTTTACTGAAGAGGCTGTCTTTGTTGCATTCTATTTTTTATCTCCTTTATCAAAGATTAGGTGCCTATTGGTATGTAGGCTTATTTCTGGATTTTCAATTCTATTCCATTGGTTCTGAGGTCTGTTCTTGTGCCAGTACGAAGCTGTTTTATTTGCTAAGGCTTCATAGTACAGTTTGAAATTTGGTATTGATATTACTCCAGCACTGTTCTTTCTGTAAAGGATTGTTAATGCTATTCATTGCCTTTTATCATTCCATATGACTTTTTGGATTGCCTCTTCTATTTCCATGAAGAATAAGATTGAAATATTGATAGGTATTGCATCGAATTTGTAGATAGCCTTGGGAAGTATTGCCATTTTCACGATGTTAATCCTTCCAATCCAGGATCAAGGGAGTTTTTTCACTTTCTAAGTTCTGTTTTTTATTTCCTTTTTCAGGTTTTTAAAGTTTTCATCATGGAGATTCTTTATTTCTTTGGTTGAGTTAATTCATTGGTATTCTATTTTTTGTGGGGTTATTAAGAATGGAGTTGCTTTTCTGATTTCAGCCACGCTTTTCTCATTGTTGGCATACAGAAAAGCAACTGATTTTTGAGGGTTAATTTTATACCCTGATACATTGCCATTTTTTGAATCAGTATGAGTGATTTGGGAGTGGAGTCCATGGGATTCTTTAAATACAAGATCATGTCATCTGCAAAGAGGGAGCGATTTACTTCATCTTTCCCTGTTTGGATCCCTTTTATGTTTTCATCTTTTCTTATTGCTGTAGCTAGGCATGCTAATAGTACATTGAAAAGAAGTGGAGAAAGTGGATGTCCTTGTCTCGTTCCTGAGTTATGAGGAAATGTCTTTACTTTTTGACCATTAAGTATAATGCTGGCTGCAGGTTTGTCATATACAGCCTTTATTTTATTGAGGAATGTTCCCTGGATTCCTAGTTTATCCAGAAACTTCATCATAAAGTAGTGTTAATTAATGGATTTGTGTATATTGAAACAGCTTTGCATCCCTGAACTGAATCCTGTTTCATCATGGTATGTAATTTTTTGGATGAATTGTTGAATTATTTGGCCAAAATTTTGTTGAGAAGTTTGGCATCAATGTTCATCAATGTAATGTGTGTCTAATCCTCTTTCATTGATGATTTTCCTGCCTGGTTTTGGGATGAAGGTTATTATGGCTTCATAGACTTAGTTTGGTTGTGAACTTTCTCTTTCAATTTCATTGAAGAGTTGGAGGAGTATTGGTATGAGCTTTGCTTTGAAAGCCTTGTAGAATTCCGCTGTAAATCCATGTGGTCCTGGGCTTTTCTTAGACAGGAGGTCTCTTACTGCTTTTTCTATTTCAATGTTTGATATGGGCCTGTTTAACTCATTTACTCCTTTTCAGTTGTTGCTGGTGTTGAGTTGAATCTGCTCACCCACTGTGTCTGGTGCCTTTTTCCTGGACCCTCTCTGTTGTAGGTATGGCGGGATGGCTATGCCCGCCACCAAAGCTGCCTCAGCCATGGCTATAGCAACTGTTCAGATCTGTCTCCTTCCCTGGATTTTCCCTCTCTAGCCAAACTCTGTATTGTGATGGCACACTTGGTGTGATACTCTAGCCTAGTACTGTTCTCTGGAACACTAAAACTGCTTTCTATGCTAGAGATTGTTTAGCCTCCAGCTTCTCCTCCACTATCTTCCCTCACTTCTCATAAACATTTTCTTATTACAGGATTATTCTAGATTAGCTATGTTATGATTGATAATGACCAAGATTGACAGAAAGGTGGAGGAAAATTGTCTACACTTCCATGAGGTCCTGACTTGTGTTTCACAAAATGTTATAAAAGCTCTCCATTAGAAATCTAGCAGCTGCATTTCTAAATAGTCTTTGCATGCTTACACTTTCTGATAATGTTTCAATTCAAGTACTTCTCCTTAGAGTCCCATACCATTCAATGATGCTGTTATAGATCTTTGTTACATCTTGAAGACTGCTCTTGGTGATTAAATTTGTGCTTTTCAAATTAGCTCTCACAATTCCATCCACAAAATGCAGACAAAAACTATCTGAAATAAATTTGTATCTGTTGATTGTGCATATATTTTATTTTCCATTACAAACATAGAATGTAGTAAAAATTTTCACAGAAATTACACTGCACTAGGTTGTGGGCAGAGTCTAATGAAAATAATATACTGTATTTATGTAGAGAATTTGAGCATCCAAAATTTTAGTATGCTTGTGGTCCTAAAATCAATACCTTACTTACATTGAGTGACAAATACCACTTGCTATCAGTACAGTTTTCCTTGTATGTTTTTAATATATATTTCATTGTAAAGATACTGTACAGAGGGGTTACAGTTACATAAGTAAGATAATAAGTACATTTTTGATTGAGCATTTTTACCACCTCCTTTGTTTTTCCCCTACTATTCCTTACCTTCACACATCCATAACACCTCCGTCCACCCCCCTCTAGTAGTATCTTGCAAATCTCATTGTTACAATGGGTCAACCTGTATCCTTTCTTTGTATCTTAAATGAAAAAAATGCTGGCTTGTTTCATACTGATCTACTTGTGTAGACACACTTAAAAACATTTTCCAAGTCCAAAAGCATATAAATGAAATGCACATCATCTTTTGTCAGTTGTTATAATTGTGTTCTACACATTTGTTGACAGGTTACAAATTATTCTCAAATTTTAATACATAAAAAACTTGCTTTTTTTCTCATTTTCGTGGCAAGGACATCAGCACGAACTCAGTCAACATTTCTCACTTTAAACTTTTCATATGGGTTGGTTAAATTTTGACCTGTGCTCCAGTCTTCTGGGGAGTCACTCATCTGCTTAGGAATTGATGCTGGCTGTTGGAAAAGAGCCCAAGGAATGATGCCATTTAAAGCCTTATAACTTTATTCTTAACAAGGATATTGTCCTACTCCTTTGGCTGTTGGGAATGCCTACAAGATCAAGCACTCCATGGAGAGCTGGTAGACACCATACGACCTATACTTATTGAGATTTCCGAGTGACTTGCTATCACTTGTACTGCATTTTTCAAGTCGAATCTCTCTAAACCTACCAGTTGGAAGAGATGAGAGGAGTGGTAAAAGAACTCTCAAACACAAATACATCCTCAGTACATTTGTTTCCAAACATTCTGTCTAAGGCATATTCAACAACTAGTGAAACTTGTGTTGGCTATATCTATGTGTCTTTCTCCATTTGTGCATGTGTACATGTGTGTACGTATGTGTGTATTTGTGTGTATAGTAACATTATTGTGTACATATGTGGGCCAATATATACATATATGCATATATAAATAAATATACATATATAAATATATGTGCATATATATATATATATATATATATATATATATATATATATATATATATATATATATCAGGTGTTCAGTGATTTAATTTGCAGTTCCCAGCACATTGTCCTTATCACAAAGTGTACATGATAAACTGCTCTAAGGATCTGTGCTATATGAGGGGTATCCTTTGTACTCCCTTCCCCCATTACCTTGTTTTTCATCCATGTGAACAACTTCAGCCTACTTTCCATAAGATAGCTTTGTTTTTCTTTTTACTTACTGATAATATAAGAAAAATGTTGTTTGTAAAAGAAAAAGAACTTTTAGGTGCCAGGCTAAATGTATCTTATCAGTCCCAATGATTCGTATGAGATAAAATTTATAATAGTACTAAAAGTGAAAAGGAATTTCTAGAGCTGTTGTTTTGCCATTTCAAATGGCAAAGCATAATTTCACGTCACTGTTATAACTCTTAAAGAATGCAAGGGTAACTGATGGTCCCTATCATGTTCCCACAAAACCAGTTGATCCTGAAGGATAATAGTAGACCAGAAAAAATTCTAAATAGCAGACATGGAGCATGAAAGAGAAAGAGTAGAAAGGAGAGAGGGTGAAAGAGAAAGAAATATCATACTTAAAGTGCATAACAAATAAACGAGAAGTGTATGAGAATACTCATACTGCTATATTGAGACTCTACCTGTACATTTGAAGGTATTTGATGTATGATAACTCATCAACATAAAATATAAAGTTATTTTGATAAAAAAAATAACTCAGGAGAAATTATAAATGCAAAAACAGTCTTCACAGAAGCAAACTCTCAGAAATATTTCTTGACTTTGAAAAGGATAAATTGGCTGCAGTTAGTATAAACTTAGAAGTATTACAATTCACAAAAATATAAAAATGTGTTCACATATTTCGTTATATAACCCAAAGCAGAAAGCAAATATTGTTCAGATGATTTTTTAAATCAGTTTCTGAGGTGCTGGGAAGGTGGATAAGTGGTAGAGTGCTTGCCTTGCATGCATGTGATCCTGGATTTCATTCCTCAGCATGACATAAGCATAAAAAGATGAAAGTGGTGCTGTGGCTCAAGTGGTAGCGCTAGCCTTGAGCTGAAGAGCTGAGGGACAGTACCCAAGACCCAGAGTTCAAGCCCCACAACCAACAAAAACAAAGCAAAAACACAAAACAAAACACAGTTTCTCAATTTTGTGGCCTCAACTCTGTAATACCACTACCTCAGCCTAGGGTTAAGATTTTAGGTGTGGACATTTATCAACACTCCTGATTCAGACTCTATTTGATAAAATTTTTAATCAATATTTTGTTTTTAGTTTTGCTCTTTGTAAATTCACATGCACCTATGAAAAATGGTGTGGCCATCCCAATAACATTTTCAAAGTACCTCTTAAGCACGACTCACAAAAAGTTGTATTATATTACAACAAGGAAAAATTCTATAAATACAGAAAACAATAATTAAATATTAATGATGACTAAAATAAAAAACAAAACAATTACCAGGGTTTTCAGTATTTGAAGTGTACACAGTAGATTTTACTATTTTCTCATATTCCTGTAAATTTAAAATTGGATACTATCAGTAGCCTTTAAATTTACCCACTAAGATTACTATTTATAGTTCATCTCATCATTTGTATGTGGCTTATATCATTATTTGTTCATCACTAACATATAATGTAAGGGAGCCCTAAAGATTTAACAGAAACTCTGTAATTAAAATCTTAACTCTTCACTCTGCTTCTTCACACAGTCATTGCACCTTCTCATTAGTAAAGTTTCTATAAACTCTGAAATGTACATACTTACTAGTACATGCTACCAGAAATATTATATACTTTATTGAAAAATTTTAAGACCTGCCAAACAGTCTTAATTTTGTCATATATAAGCAAATCCCAAAATTAAACATACTTAAAATATTAAAACTTTTAACAAACTTTAACATTTGCTGCAATGAACATTATGACAGGTGCCTTGTGTAGAATAATTGACTTCCTCCTCCTACACATCTCATGAACAACAAATATCTGGAATTATTTTGTTTTTGGCATGTCAACCTTGACTTTATTCTTAAATGTGTGCTTTACGTAAGAAATACATGGTTCTAAAATTTCACAATTCTTTTGAACTTACTTTTTGTTGAATTATCTAGTTTAAGAAAATTAATTACTCTTCATATATAAAAAATGTTCTGTGCTCAATTTGGCTGCACATACACTAAAATTGGAACATACAGAGAAGATCAGCATGGTCTCTGCCCAAGGATGACACGCAAATTAGTGAATCGTTCCATATTTTTACAACAACAGATGCTGGAAGGGATCCTACTGCATTCTTGGTGGGAGAGTAAACTTGTTAATCCACTTTGGAAAGCAGTTTGGAGGTTCCTCAAAAGACTCCACATAGAGCTCCCCTATTACACGGCAATCCCACTTTTGGGCATTCTCCCAAATGATCATAAACAAGTCCATACTAAAATTACCACCACAACAATGTTTATTGTAGCATAATTTGCCATAGGTAAGATATGGAACCAACCCCGATGCCCCTCAGTAGAAGAATGGATCAAGAAAACGTTGTGAGTGTGTGTGTGTGTGTGTGTGTGTGTGTGTGTGTGTGTGTGTGTGTGTGTGTGTGTGTGTGAATGTACACTTACACAACCACTTTGGAAATCAGTCTGGTGAGTCCTCAGAAAGCTAAATATTGACATTCCTTATGGCCCACTCATACCACTTCTAGGCATCTATCCTGAACAACACGTAGCAATATTCAAAGAAACATGCACCTCCTTGTTTATTGCAGCACTGTTCACAATAGCCAGGATATGAAAACAACCCATATGTCCCACCAGAGATGAATGGATCCAAAAACTGTGGTAACTATACACAATGGAATATATTCCTGCCATTAGAAAGGACAAAATAATGGCATTAGCAGGGAAATCAATCAAGCTACAGGAAATCATGTTGAGCAAGGTAAGCCAAGAGCAAAGAGACAAACAGCACATTTTCTCGGTGATAAGTGGATGTTAAATGCAAAATGTAAGGTGATACGACAAAATTAACAACACTTAAGAAACCAAGGACTTCCACTCATCTGGTTGAATCACTACTAAATAACCCCATTCTGCTGATCATATGTGTACACTGAAGGAAAACCAGGAGGACGACAAAGAACTAGAGGGAATCAGGGAAAAACATACAGCAGTGGGATCCATCAGCTGCACTGGACATTGACCAAAATTAACTAAGCAAATCAATGTCATTGAAGGGAAGGAGGGAACAAATGGGAAAGAGGGAATTGCTGACGCTATGGGAAAAAAAGAAATGTACATATTTCAAAACAAAAAAGTATACATATGGAAGAAATAACTCTATTTCAAAGCTCATAGAATTCATAAATGTTGTAGACTATGATAGATAATTTGCTCCATCAAAGTTAGAATATGTTTGTGACTTTAACTAAGCATCACTATCCCACAATATTGTTAAATTTGGGAAATTATGTAACCACTTAATCACAATAAAAATATTTGAAAAAATGATGAAGGTGCAAAACTAAGTTGCTCTAAAAAACAAAAAAGGAAAATGCTCTGTGTGTATATGTGTCTACACACACACACACATATACTATATATATATATATATATATATATATATATATATATATATAATGCTATATATATATATATATATATATAAATTATATGCCTCCATCAGAAAGAATGTCATCGCCCAATTTGTTAGGAAATGGAAAGACTTGGAAAAATTATATTAACTGATGTAAGCCAAGTCCAAAAAACATAGGTCCCATGGTATCCCTTATTTGCAATAACTAGTATATGTCTGGGATAAGCAGAAAAGTTGAAAAGCTATGTGTATATGAATAGATAAGTTGATGTTAAGCTAAATGATCCCCAAGATTGAGACACAAGACGTTTTTTTCTTTCTTGCTGTTGTTTCTCACATATTTATAATGTATGACGTGATTTTTTTTTGTTTTCATACGTTTCTCCCCAACAGTATAAACCCCGTTTTCACTTTATTTGACATTGGTGCACCTGCATCTTGTATATACACTTCTCTGATTTAGGGAGGGAAAAGGAGAAAACAGCATGCTTAAATAGGAATACAGTTTGACCCATTGTATAACAATAGATGCACAAGATATTATTTTGAAAAATGAACTTTACAATTTAGGCTGGGGACATTGGGTGGGGATTGGGGGCGTGAGGAGTGTACTTGTGGAGGTGGAAGGGAAGGAATTGTGGAGGAAAAACAAAGGAGGAGTTAGCAATGCTTGATAGGAATTGTACTTATTACTTTGCTCATGTAACTGTAACCTCTCTGTTCAGTATTTTTACAACAAAAATGTATAAAACCGTTTTGAGATGGAAGAGATTATTTTGCCTCTTTTACCCATATAATATCATTCACAAAGAAATCAATGCAAAACACTGATATGAAGATATTTTGGAAAAGTGAGTGTGTGTGCATTCCTGCGTGTTGGCATGCTCAGAGTTTGAAATCAGGGCTTCAAGGTCTCGCTACGTCTTTCTCTCTCGATTGGTAAGCTACTATATGAACTACATCTCCATTCCTGGCCCTTTGCTAGTTCATTAAAATTTCTGAAAAATAATCTCATGAATTTAGTTTGCCGTGATTGGCTTCCAAATGTTATCCCCAGATCTCAGGCTCCTAAGTAGGTATCCCGAGTAGTTAGGATTACAGGTGTGACGAACCACAAGGCTGTCAGAATAATTTTAAACGTAGAAGAAAGTTTACTTCACAGAGCCCTGTTTTATCATCTCCTAGTTTTAAAGCGTTTTGGATTGGTTATATGTGAATTTTTTCATTCTTTAATTCTGAAAATACAGTAAGTGATGATATTTAAAATATTTAGTACTTTTTAAAAACGATACTGGAACTATGGGACAGAAGAAATTTGCCTCTCTTTGGACCATAATTTATAAGCTCAGCTCTGTGTATGATAACCCAGTGTCACCAACGCAGTCTGTGTTGATGGCAAATTGTAACAGAAAACAATCAACATGGGCAATAATTGCTATGGTATTATTTCTTGGACAATATGAGTATTGAATTGAGAGTATCAGAGAATAGAGAGAATTTAAAGCATTTGTGTATTGCTGAAAGACTTTTGGAAATTTTGACTCAATTTCTTCCTCACTGTGTGTCTTGGGTCATGCACTTAGTGCCTTTATTTACAATTTTTCCCAACACTAAAATGGTAATAACATTAGCATTATAGCAAATGTTATCTTGAGTATAAGAGTCCTTAGAATGATGTACTCTTTTCTCATTCTTGTAGAGGCAGTATAAGCTGAGGGGAACTGTATGTGAACTAAATGCCCCAGAAGTTCCACTTTGCTTTACTTTAAAAAAAAAATTCTGTCTTAATGTTTGAGGATTTGTGTGTGTGTGTGTGTGTGTGTGTGTGTGTGTGTGTGTGTATGTGTGTGTGCATTTACAAAGATCAGAACATAACATTTTTCTTCATTTCAAATACATCTTTCAGGTCATTGTAAGTTGTGGCTAATGGGAGCAGTCTCTTGTTATTTTAAGGATGAAACAGAAAAAGATATGTGTACATGTACCACAATTGCTTTATTAGTGTAGTTGAACACTGAACATTGATTTATATCTTGGCTGTTGTTGTGAATAATGTGAATAACAATGAACTACAGATATATTTACGAGTTACCCAGAGAGAAATAACATGATTGGTGGGTCAGATGATACTTCAACTATGATTTCTTTAGAAAACTGCATACTACTTTCTACAAGGAGAATAATAACCTGTATTTTGACCAAGAGTGTAGAAAATTTCATTTTCTTTACACTCTCACCAACATTATTACCTTTTATTCAAAAGGGAATAAAGGGCAAGTTTTTACTATTTCAGTACACCAGACAGGCTTAAGACTGAAATCCAACTTCCTAAATGTTTGGAATTACAAAACTTTACCACCACACCTGGTTCCTTTGATTTTTTTTTTGATAAGAGTTATAATAGTTATAAAGTAGTATCATAGTAATTTTGAATTACATTTCTCTAATGAATTCTGCTCACAAAGCATTAAGCCAGCACAGAAGTTTTATTAAACACTACTTTGTAAACCCACTGGTGATTTAGAGGGGTTTATGGAAAACATGTCTATTCGAACTTTTGTCCATTTTAATCAAGTTTCTTGTTAATCTCATCTTTAATCTCTCTATACAAAAAGAATTAATTCAAGGTAGTAAAAAGGAAAAAATTAAGCAACAGCTAACACTTTTCAATTTTCAATAATATGATATTGCTTAAATCATTTTCTGTTAATGCTTGAGACTATATAACAATTTATATTCTGTTTTTTAAATGTAATTGTTACTAAGGTGTGTAGAGTATGTTTACCATATCACAATTCATGTAATGTGAACATTTGCCATGTAGACAATGCCATCCTTTCCTGAGCTTTCTCCCAGTTTTTGTTTTGTTGTTGTTGTTTGTTTTTGTTTTTGTGCCTAACATCAGCTTCAACTCAGGACTGGTTGCTGCACCTGAGTTTTTGTAATTAAGGCTACTCTACCTCTGGAGTCCCAGCTCCCCTTATGGCTTTTTGGTTGTTAATTGGAGAGAAGAGTCACAGATTTTCTCACTCCTGCTGTCTTTGCACTGTGATCATCAGCCTCCTGAGTAGCTAGGATTATAGGCCTGAGTCCCCTGTGTCCAGCTACTAACATGTTGGTTTCATGCTTCCCTGGATGTGTTACAATTTTCCTCGACTTTTGGGACTAATACTACATATTGCCTGGCTCAAATCTGAATTGGTGTAACATGCTTGTATTTTGAGGAAGGCAGGAATAGGAAACTATAGGCCATATGGACATATAAGCTAAACAAATCATTTGTAACATGGCATAAAGACAAGTAAATTTATCGCCAGTTGACTGTGTCCTGTCTTTACTGTTAATTTTGCATGGCCTGTGAATGATGTTAGACACATCCAAATGGCCATTGGCAGAAAGAAGGTTTCTCATCCTGTTCTAAAAACAAAACAAAAAGCTACCAAAAAATATTATGTATGAGTCCAGCAATTTCCTCGAATTAGAGACTAATCTGCCCTAGTTTATCCTGCCCATGTAATTGTAGCCCCTCTGTACAGTATGTTCTCAAATAAAATAAAATACAATTAAAAAAAAAAAGAAAAAATGTTCCTTTATTCAACTGCTGCTACTTTTCCTAACTACAAATATAATGAAATCTGTAGTAGTATGTAGAATTGTATACCACAGCTGTCATTTTAATTTACAAGAAAGTTAGACTTTAAAATGTTCATTTTTTTTGATAGTTGTGGGGCGTGGACTCAAGGCCTGGGCACTGTCCCTGAGACTCTGTGCTCAAGTTAGTTAGAATTCTACCAATTGAGCCACAGAGTCACTTCTGTTTTTTTGAGTTGTTAATTGGAGATAAAAGTCTTATGGGGACTTTTCTTCCTGGGCTGGCTTTGAATTGTGATCCTCAGAAATCAGCCTCATGACTAGCTGGGATTACAGGCATCAGAGACTGGCACCTGCCTTCAAATAGTCATTTTTAAAATGAACTGCTTGGTGCTTCTGGCTCACATATATAATCCTAGCTATAGTTAGGATTATAGTTATGAGAAACAAACACTAGGTAAGTGTTGTTCATGATGGTTTGTATTGCCATGTTTTAATATTTTTGTTTCTTCTACTACAATGCTCTTATTTTTATTTTCACCTAGGTGGGGGTGATAAGTGCTAGCCAGTGTTAAACTTTCTTTGGTTGAGATGGAGCCATGTGGATGATCTTTCCTAGAATGGCATGGAATTGAAATCCTCCTGCTCTCAGCTCCACCTGGGCCTGGGATAATAGAAGTATTCCATCACGCATAGCCAGAGGTTGGGGAGCATTGCAGGTAACTCTACACTGGTCTGGAACTGATGTCCTAAATACCTAGCTTTACAGGCAAAACCATGTTCCATTCCATTTCACTTTGAATAGCTTATGTATATACTTAGAGAGTACAATGATAACACACTACATGTTAAATATCTAAAGTAGTCAATATAATTAGCAGGTTTATCTCCTAAAACATTCAAGCTAATGTATTTTGGTAACCTCCTGACTGTGCTAGCTATTTTGGAATATTCCATAAACACGAATATACTGACAATGTGCAGAATATTGGAAGTTGATAGGGATAGAGACAAGTTAGACTATGTGTAGTACATATATATTTATCTATTGCTCCTCTGAAGAATATTATCATATATTCACCATGACAATCCACCATATATTCACCATGACAATAATTTTCCGGCAGGGTAGAATTTCCCATTTCATAATCTGCCATCTTTATCTTTTTACATCTTTTTACATTATAAGTATGCATGTTTTCCTGTTTATTATAATGATTTGAAATTATTATATGATGGAATTAAAAATTTGTACAGTCTACTGAAATTATCTCATTTTGTTTGGATTTGTGATGCTAAATCATTAATTCCATGGTTTCCTGAAATTTATGCTAACAGACTATATCATTAAATTATATTCTAAGTACATCTTATTATTATATTTTTATATAGGGTTCTACTGTTGCTGTTTTATGATATAGAATGTTGTGAAGCTAGACTAAAACTTCCAACCCCACTGCCTCCAGGAACTCTGTTTTATCACCAGGTTATGGATGCTGATATGTATAACTCTAACTAATCAGGAGTTTGAGACCTAAGATTTAGTTCAGACAGCCTGAACATGAAATTTTATGAGTCTCTCCTCTCCAGTTCACTACAGAAATCTTGCAGTGGAACTGTGGCACAATTAGTAGATCACTACAGTCACCAGAAAGATACTCAGGCTTGTCATATAGCCCCTGAATTCAAGACCTAAAACATAGATATGCACAACATACCCTCACACACATACACACACACACCAACACACATGTACACACACAGATTCGCTGGCAATGTTGTATCTTAAATTCTTATCCAGAGATTGGGCAACAGCCCAATCATTTGTGAAGGTTTTTTACTGATTATTTTGAAGGAGGAGGATAGTTCACGGGACAAAGATGGCAAGACTTTAGTGAGGAATTCTTTATAAACGACTAGCTTATAAAAAAGCAGGAATACATTTTTTATATTTAAACCTTACATAACTTCAACTATAGTGTTTTTCTATAATAATCATTGATTTAGCAGAAGACAATGCAGCACCTCTTCCCTCCCTCCTTCCCCTCTGTCATAAAATATGACAAAAGTATCAAAAATACTCTCTTATCTTGCAAGAATGTACATCTATAAAAATGTCTGACAATATGAGTATGGTTTATTTTTCAATACTCGTATAATTTTCCCACCTCTAAGTACTTACCTTTTTTACAGATGACAACACACTGGGGCTTCAAGGGTAAACAAGATTAGGAAACAAACAACTAACAAAGTCCTAGGATGTAGATGTCAAAAATAGATGCAAGAAGTACATGGCAGGCTGAGAGGGCCTTGAGAGGCAAAATGATTTCTGCAGGATTAGAGGAGTAGTGACAAGGCATGGATCTGACCTAGGAAGTGTTCCTTGAGGTTGAGAGCATGCTGATTCCCAGGCCTACCTGAGGATGTTGGGATTTGACAATGTTCACATGTGTATAGAGTGATATGGGAGGGGAGATTTCAATCTCCAGTATGTCTTTGGGACGGTCTTATGTGAACAAGCAGCTTAGATCATTGGGCTCTGAGAGATGTCACTGTCTATCTCACAGTGGAATAGAATATGGAACTCTGAGAGCCAGGCAACTGTAACTGACAGCTCATGCCAGCTCAAGTGGCCTGTAGCTCAGGAACAAGAAAGATGTTCCTGTGTTGTTTTCAAAGTTCAAGAGACTCAGGTCTTAGGCATGAGAGGTGTTAGTGCCTCACTCAATGCTGCAGACATTGGATCAGTGCCAAAATACGAATCCATATTCTCAGGCCTTTTTTATAAGAAGAAACCAAGGAAATCACAAGGCAACTTAGGCCAGGTATAACTATGACAGCTCACAGTACAACCTTCTTCTTGTGTGCTTTTATATGTGTATACTGAGAAAAAATTTATTGTGTACTTTTCAATCCACTCTATTACTCATTTTGAAGTATACTCCCAATTCCATGTTTCAAAAATCCATTCTTTTTACCACCTCAGTGTGACAGTGAGTCAGCCCAAACCCCGAATGTGCCTTATAATATAGGGAGCTTTATTTTTCTTTTTGTTCTGATTGTTGTAAAGTGTTAAATATATTTATTTTTCTAACTTTATTAAAATATCAATGTTTTTGATATATTGTAGATTTATTAATCCTAAATATGTTTCTTTTTAAGCCTACAATCTGAAGCATAGTGCATATGTGTGCTGCTGGGGGGAAAACACAGAGTGACAGGGGGCTGAACAAGAGAGCCTACTGTGTATAATTGGAACTGATAAATGCACAGTGAGCGGAAAAGAAGCCAGGCTATGCCTGGCTGTGGTGATAAGGGGGATATAAATGGTTTGGACAGCAGATAAAATGTCCTAGAAAGCTATTCTCTCAATTGAGACAAATGACACAATACTTATAATGGTATGTGGGACACACTTCCAACAGTGAGTTGAAATCTGTATAAATTTTCTTTGTGCTTTGGGTAAATATGGAAGAAAAATTTGGCTCCAATAATACAAAAATCTACTTATGGTTGATCTTTGACAAAATATATAGGAAATATGTATACTGGAAAGTAAAAACCATCATCAATAGAAGAAAGAAGGCTTACATAGATGAACAAACACAAAATCAGGAAGGAAAATAACACAACTAAATCAGTTGTATGTAAATACATGTTATATTCTTGATGTTATATATAGTATATTGTATAATATATAAAATTGAATATGATTTTTCAAACTACAAAGACATTTAAATTTTTAGTCTTGAGTAATTATTTCACAAAATATTAGTGTAAAATATTTTTGGGGAAATACAGCTATAATTTGATTATAATTATATGATTATATTAATATATATTCATGTGTTTCTAGATCTAACACTGATTATAAATATATGAATAAACATATACATGTATTTGTATATATCTGTCTATGAAGAGAATATAATAAAACTGACTACGCTATGTATAAAAATGCAGCTATGAGTTGAGTCCATGAGACTCAGGCCTGTAATCCTAGTGATGTGGGAAGCTGGGTTCTGAGGTTTAGTCGCTCTTACCCCCAAGGCCTTAGATTTTCAGAGGAGGCCTGGGCCCTTCAGTGTAGCAAAGAGACACATATTCAGTGGGACCACACTCCCCAAACCCAGAGGAAAGTCAGTAGAAATCAGGACAAGCCTCTTATGACACTCTACTCAGTTTCTGTACCAAGACATCTGTAGAACATCAGATAGAAAGTAGGCATTCCCTCCAAAAGGATCTAAAAAGAGCCTTCTGAACTATAATCTCTGACTATACTGAGTTAAACCTTATTTCCCTTCCCAAGCTGTAAACACAAAGAAATATGGCAAGGGATCAAGAGAGATGGACAAAGACTTACAAATACAGAAAATTATATACCCTGTTTCAGTAATTCAATGACAAATCACCAAAGCATGTCTTGAATTTTTTTAAAGGAAATGGAAACATATTCTGAGTGTATCAGGAACTGGGTGACAGTTTGGTTGTTGAATTGTTGAATGCACTCCTGGGCAAAGGAGACACGTATATGGAAGAAATTATGTGGGGCTGAATGTCCTCATACAGCTTCACAAAATAATGGCTATAACTTCTATCATGTCACAGCCACCTTTGCCATACAACAAATAGTTGTTAGGCACTGGTTTTGCCCTGAAGTGGGCTCAACAATACCAACAGGCACAAATAATGAGAGGGAATGACTTACTAGCCACCAGACTTCAGCTTGAAGAGCTGTCCTGACCAGAAGCTAGGATAAATTGAACTGGAGAAGGCTGATCTCCATGTAAGACTCCTGAACACTAAGGATTAGGCACTATTATAGGTATTGGAGAAACAGAAGTGAATATGACTCTCTCCTCACCGATTTCATGCTGAAATGAAAACCAGAAATCATAATGGTAATTCCTATATATCAGAGACATGACATGGGTGATTTTGTAGCAACAACTTCACAGTGAGGATGGGAGGAGACAACCCTGAACAAGAGATAGTTGATATGAGAGCCATCATCCAGGCAATTATCTAGGAGAAGGTACTCCAGGCAGTAAGAACAGCAAGTACATTCCCCATTGATGGGAATGGACCTGACTTGTTTCAGAAAAGGAAAACAGCACTGACATGCTTGCTTGTGAAGTAAGAATGGGAATGTACAATGAAGAAAAAAGAGGTCAGAAATGAAGATAGGAATAAATTAGATAGATATGGGATACTGTGGATTAAAAGAAGAAAAGTTTCTGATTTTAGTATAAAACTGACATGACCCACTGGAACCAAAGTGCTAAAATAGCAGTCAGACACATCTGATTCACAGAAAGAATAATTCTAAAATGTGATTCTAGCTGGGCTCTGGTGGCTTACAATTGTCATCCTACTTACTCAGGAGGCTGATATCTGAGGATGAGTTTTAAGGAAGCCCAAAGAAGTAATTTGGTAAGACATGTCCAATTAAACACCAAAAAGATGGATATGAAGCTGTGGTTAAACTGGAAGATCACTAGCCTTGAGGAAAAAACTAAGAAACAGCACCCAGTCCTTAGGTCCAAATCCCAGGACGTCAAAAACAAAGAAGCCAACAAATAAAATTAGGTGCTCAGTCATTCATCACTTAGCATTCTAGTTCAATGTATTTGGTATGAGTCTTGGAAATTATATCCTTAGCAAATTGTCTCCCCAGATATTTTGCTTCATTACCAACTTTCAAACCGCTTGTAGCACCAATGTCTCCTCCCAGTTAGCATAGCAGTCAACCATTGCAAATTTGAAGATATATTTTATTAATCATAAGAATTCTGATCATCTTTCCACATACATCTAATGAGAAGTAGCTACATTCCACTATTCTGAATGTTTATAATCCTCCTTTGAATTAATAAGCATTAAAGCTTAAAAATTCTAGAGTGGTTATCAAATTAATTCAATAGTCATCATTCTTCCACCCAATCTTATAACATATGTTTATAAAAGGAGAGACTATTTGAAAGTGTGTACATGATACCTTCTATCTCTAATAATCTCAAGAAATAGGGTTTTACAGAAACATCCGGATTGTTTTGCCAAAGGAAAGGATAAGAGATTTAAATAAGCCACCTAACATCTCAGAAGGAAAATGTATTGGCTTTAGAACAATTTCATAGAACTGTGGAAAACAGTTTCAGAAATGCCAGATGCAAAGGGTATTATTCAAATTACATTATCATGAGGTACAAGCAGTCTGTCTAGATCAATCTTCCAGGGAAAAAAATCAATGAATGAGAAGCAATGCTTCTAAATCAAGCCGGTTGGTGGTGGTTCATGCTTGTTATCCTAGCTACTTAGAAGTCTAAGATGAATGGATTCCAAGTCAAAGCCTGGCCAGGAAAAACCTTCATGTCTGCAACCAGCACACAGGAAACATTAGCTCTGTCCTGAAGCCCAGATGGACGGCCTTTGACAACAGACATCAAGACACACAACAACACGCCTATTTGAAATAGTATCAAATACATTCACATAATATCTCCTGTTTGGGAGATAATGTTTAAAAGATGTATCAAAGACAGTTTAAAAAGGCATTCAAAAAAGGCAGAGTGAAATTGGAAATATGTACTCACTGACTGAAATGTAACTTACTGCCAGAATGATGTTAATGGGGCTAGAGGCCCATTTGGTAACTTATCCACTCACCCATCTTTCCTCACATCTTGTCATCCTGAACAGTGAGGCTTTTGAATGCAAGGAATGTGTGTGAGCAGACAGCTTGTAAAAGTAATAATGAAAAGCTAGGCATTGGAATCTCAGGCCTGTAAAAATAAGTACTCACAACCCTGAGATATGAGGAACTCAGTTCAAAGCCAACTGAGCAAAAAAGACTCTTACCTCCATTTAAACAGTAAATACAGAAAGCTGAGCTGTGCTTCAAATGGTAGAGTGTTAGCATCCCATGAATTCAACCCCAGTACTGTCTCTCATACACAAAATAATCATGATTACACCACAGTATATGCACATGTTGACAAGGGATGTAGATGAATGGGATGATGACATCAATTACCTCACCGTTAGTCTCAAGCATTCTGTACAGCATAGCCCAGTCTGTGAAAACCCATAGTTGAAATCTTTCCTCAAAATCAGCGGATACATCCTCATTTCCCTCTGCACATTTATATAATGTATACATACATATAAGGGCTATATTTTCTTACTAATTTTCTTTTTTATTGTGAAAATACTGTACAGAGAAATGCATAATCTTACACACATGCTTCAGAATTATGTGCCCTTGTTTAGGTTTCATAGGGAGCACAATATATTCAGCCCCTGGATCATTGTTGTAATCTTAGTTGTTCACAAGGATGGGATCTGAGGATCACAGTTTGATGCCAACCCAAGCTAATAAATCCTCAAATTCTTATATTCAATTAAGTAGAAAAAGCCAGAAGTGGAGTGTTTCGAGGGGCACAGTGACAGCATTGAGTAAAGCAATTTAAGCAAGAGCTCCAGACCCTCAGTTCAAGCCTGAGTACTGGCCCACTAGTACTTCACACGCCAACCTCTCCCAAACACCAACCCAAAAATATGTCAAAATATTTTGTAAATTATGAAGCAAAATTCAAGGAGGCAATGGAGTCAGGAGTAGTCCTAATATTCCTGTTTAGTCTTTTTGCTCAAAGCTGACACTCTACCACGAGAGCAACATATCCACTTCTGGATTTTGGTTTCTCAATTGGAGAAATATCTCAGATTTTTCTGCATAGGCTGCTTTAAATCAGGATCCTCCGATTTTTACCTCTAAATAGGCAGGTTTTAAAATATGAGCCATAGTTGGACAGCAACTACATTAATATTTTTGCATGTTTGAATGAATTTTAGAGTAAGACATATGTTACTTTTGAGAATGTAGGAAAATAGTAATTAATATTCTAGATATTTTAAACCATACAAAGCTGAGAATAGAATGGAGTAAATCAAAATTACCTATGATAGTTTTCAGTCTGTGCACAGAAATGATTGCATTGTTGGAACCCAAGGCCATCAGATAGCTGAGCTCCAGCTAGCTGCTATGCTCATGAGGCCAACTAGTGCTATTCACAAGAATGTGATGTTATTGGATGGCATAGATCAGCTTCAAGTTCAGAACCTGAAATATTTCTATTGATCTAGAAGTGGAAACACACCAGGACAAGAATGTGATTAAAAGTGCTGAATGCAAAAACCACAGAGTCCATGGAAGACAGAATAACTCTTTCTACATCTAAAAGAGTATTCTCTCACAAAGAGTCCTGAGCCTAATATGGTGGTCAATGTTTGTAATCTCTGAACATGAGAGAAAGATTTAGCAGTTAGCTTGAGACCAGCCTATGTTTTAGGCCAATAGAAGGACACATAGTAAAATGCTATCTTAAAACAACAACAACAGCAACAACAACAAATGTCCCAATAACTGGGAATGTGGTTAGTGGTAGAGTGCTGGCCTCCCATGCATGAAGCACTTGATTTGATTCCTCAATATGACATAAGCAGAAAAATTGGAATTGGTACTGTGGCTCAATTGGTAGAGTGCTAGTCTGGATCAAAGAAGCTCAGGGAGAGGCCCCTGTGCTGGCAAAATTAAAGAACAACTATAACAACAACCAAATGCAAAATGTTGTTTGTTGAAATAAATATGTTGAAGATGTGTTGATGCTCACTAGAAAATTGTGATGTTGCCATTCATAATGAATTTTGTTAGAAAAAAGAAAAATAAATTAATGAAATATTATCTGGCATTAGACAGGACATAGTGAGATCTAAAAATGATTGCTGCCGATGGTGACTTGACACAACTAACATTACAGATACACGTTATAGATTGTAATTTTTTTCTCTTTCTTTACTGTGAACATACTGTACAGAGGGGTTACAATTACATGGGCAAGATAATAAGTACATTTCTTATCAAGCATTGCAGCCTCCTCCTTTGTTTACTCTTCACATCCCTTCCCAGCCTCCCCACCCCAACAAAGTTGTAAACTTCGTTTTTGACATGACAACTTGTACTTGTCATTGTTGCAACGGGTCCATCTGTATCCTTAAACGACTTGTTTTTCTCTTTCTCCTCCACAAATTATACTGACATCAAATATAGTGAAAGCAAGGGTTATACTGTGGGGGAGGGACATACAAAGCAACACAGAAATAACCTTATAAATGGTTAGAAACAAATGCATGAAAGAAAAAAGAACATTTAAATACATATCTAATGGTTCATTTTGTTAACATCACATTATCTAACCTTTTCTGCTTGATTCACACATATACTAGATATTGCAAATAAGGGAAATCATGGGACCTATGTTTCTTTGGGCTTGGCTTACTTCACTTAATGTAATTTTTTCCAAGGCTTTCCAATTCCTAACAAATGGGGCAATGTCATTCACTCTGATGGAGGCCTAGAATTACATTATGTGTATATACCACATTTTCTTGATCCATTCATCTACTGAGAGGCATCTGGGTTGGTTCCATATCTTAGCTATGGTAAATAATTCTGCAATAAACATAGTTGTGCTGGTAGCTTTAGTGTGGTCTTGTTTGTAAACATTTGGGTAAATGCCCAAAAGTGGGATTGATGTGTCATAGGGGAGCTCTATGTGAAGTCTATTGAGGAGCCTCCATACTGCTTTCCAAAGTGGTTGAACATGTTTACACTCCCACCAACAATGAAGTGAGGTTCCCTACTGTCCACATCCCCTCCAGCATCTGTTGTTGTTAGAGTTCTTGTTTACAGCCATTCTAACTGGAGTGAGCTGGTATCTAAATGTTGTTTTTATTTGCATATCTTTTATAGCTAGGGAGGTCGAGCATTTCTTCATGTGTCTATTGGCCATCCTTCTTTCTTCTTCAGAGAAGTTTCTCTTCAAGCCTTTAGCCCACTTATTTATTGGGCAGTTGTGTCTTTGAGGATTTGTTGTTGGGGGATTTAATGTTTTGAGTTCCACATATATTTTAGATATGAGACCCTTATCCGTTTTATGACTAGTGAAGATTTTCTCCCAATCTGTGGGCTTTCTATTGATCTTGCTAGCTATGTCCTTTGCCATGCAGAAGCTCTGCAACTTCATGCAATCCCATTTGTCCAATCTTTCTTTGATTTGTTGTGTTTCCAGGTCTCTATTAAGAAAATTTCGGCCTGATCATAGGAGGCCTAGGGTTTGTCCGATTCCATCCTGTAATGTTTTCAGATTGACTGCTTTGACCCCGAGGTCTTTGATCCATTTGGAGTTGATACTGGTGCAGAGTGATATATGAGGATCTAGTTTTAGTTTCTTGGACTTGTCTTGGATGGTTGTATATTCTTTCTCTATAATATCTAGGCTATCTTCAATCCCCGAGATTCGATCTTCTGCATGGTCTAACCTGCTGTCAAGAATTTCTACTTTGTTTTTTGTTTCTTTTCCTTCTAATTGGTCAGTTTTGATGGCTTCCAATTCTTTGTTCAAGCTTTGTTTTAGATCTTGTATGGACTTGTTTACTTCCTTGATTTGGTGTTCAGTGTTTATTCTCAAATCACTTGGTTGATTGGTTATGGTTTCCTTGGACACCTATTCCTTCTGTTGGGTTCCATTCAGCATTCCCTTTGTGGTCTCCCTGAATTCCTTCAGCTCTTTGTTAATGGATCCCATGAATGCCTTTAGTGATCTTTGTGTATTCTCATTCTGCTCTCTCAATTTCTGTGTTTCTCTTTGCTTAGCTTCCTCCCGTTCATGCGATTCCTGTAGTTCTCTTTGAGTGTTCTCAGCCTGCTCACGCTATTCTTGTCTTTCTCTTTGAGTATTCTCAAGCTGCTCATACAAATTCTGTATCAGTTTTTGAGTAGCTTCCTCGCGCTCATGATATTCCTGTATAAACCTTTGAATTGCCTCCTCTTTCTCCCTCTCATGCTCATACAGAATCCTTTGTAGGTTTTCAATCTTTTCCTGCATTGACCTTTTTTTTGCCTCCTCTGTCTCCTTATCACGCTCATACAGAGTTCTTTGTATGTTTTCAATCTTTTCATTTATTATGTTTGCCAGCAGTGTTTGTAGAACTATTTGGGAACTCTCCTCTGGATTATTCAGTATCTGTTCTGTCCCCTGATTATCATGTGTGGGAGTGGAGATACCCAGATTTTCCATTTTTCTTGTCGTTTTCCTGCTTACTTTACCCATTTGGGATGAAAGTAACACCAGTTTTGTGCTAGAACACTATCTTAAGGCAAGCATCAACCAAAGTCTGAATTTGCAGTCAATAGTCTACAGATATAATCTAGTTCTATAGATACCTCTATTCAACACCAAACAACTATATATTAATGGGCTATGAACCGCAAAGAAGAATTTGGTAAACCAGAAATTATTAGGTTTAGGGAGAGATGTGGGTGAAAAATAGGAATAGAGTGATGTGGGAAGGTACAGGGAGAGTTAACTAAGTCCTAGTCTCAAAGCAGGAAATAGGTTGGATATGCTGAAAGTAAAGAGAGAGAAAACAAGAAGAAAGAGAAAGTGAAAAAAAGAGACCAGAAAAAATAGAAAAATAAAAAATAATATCTAGATCAAGAACAAACTATTCAGAGAGCGTGAATATAACGAGAGAAGGGGAGGGATATAAAGGAGATGTGAAAAACTTAAAAATAAAAATACTTAAAATATTATATAGGTAAAAGAAGTAGTACTGCTATTAAGGAATTATAGTCTCAGACGTTTTGAATTGAGTGATAAATTTGTGGATTCAGTGTGTACACAATGGGGGATAGGTTCTTATAGTCAACTACAGGTTTATATGAGGATATGTAGAACAGTAATTTAGTCCCATAAAGAAGAACAAAAGAGAGGAAAAGGTGTGAAGGATAAGGAAGAAAGAAAAAAAGATCAGAAGTTCAGTCGAGCTAAGCAAAAAACAAAAAGAAAAAAATAATTTTAAAAGAAGAAAAAAAAAAGAAAGAAAAGCGCACACATGCATATATCCCTAAAATAAAGATTACAAGAGGAAAAAAGTTACTAAAAAACAATTTTTTTTCAAAAAAGGTAAAAATTAACAATTAGAAAAAGTTTTAGAAAAGAAAAAAATTGTTTTAGTTAATGGTATAAAAAAAAAGAAGAAGAGGGGAAAAAAAAGTTCTTTGATCTTTTTGGGAGGGTTGAGAAAAATCCTGTATCTCCCTTGTGTCTGTAATCAGCCTCTGGTTGAAGTCTCTGGTCTGCTTGTGGTCCTGTCGCTTGGTTGGTTTCTTAAGTCAGTTTGTTTGGACAGGCAGAAAAATGCTCTCCTTTACCCAGGATTTTGCGATCCTCCTCCCATTAGTTCAATGGGAGAGGGGTGTGCTTTGAGTATCACAAAAGAGGGAGATGGCTATTTCCTCAAGTTTGGAGATGCTGCGATGAGGCTAGGTTCTAGGTAGAGTTGAGGCCTTTCAGCAAACAGTAGCTTTTCCTGGGGGCTAGTTTGTGAGAAACTCACAGAGCCCAGCCTGGAGCCACTCTCAGGGTTTCTGTTTACTGGTGTCTAGGCTGCTAAAGGGAGGGGCAGCCTCTGGCTCTGATTGCCCGATGAAGAAAGCCACTCCAAGGGCTGGTCCCTGAACTGGATGACCTTTCCCTGGGTGGAGCTGAGTCCGGCAGGTCACGCCATTAAGTTCTTGTGACGTGCTAAATGACCCTAGTTTTACTCCAAGGCCTGAGCTGGAGCTAGCAGCTCTGCCAAGCTTTGTTGGCATCCAAGATAGAGATCTCCGTACTGAGGGGGGAGGGGTGGCCTTCCCTCCTCTGCTCCCTGAGAAGGAGTGAGGACGTCAGGCTTCTACTCACACTGAATCTTGGTTCCTGTGTCCTCTCTGGTCTGTGAACTGCAGTATGAAGATGCCTGCTCCTTGTCTGTTCTTGCTAGTGTTGCCTAGAATCCGCTCGCCAGCCGCGTCTGGCTCTTTGGTCCCAGACTCTCTCTGTTTCAGGTATGGTGGTAGCGCCGCCTGCCGTCACCACCGCTGCCACCGCAGGAAAGAGATCCGATCTGTCTCCTTGCCTGGATTTTCCCTCTCTGGCCTAACTCTCTGTCCTGTCACACTTGGTGTGATTCTCTGGCTTAGGACTGTTCACTGGAACTCTAAAACTGCTTTATATGGGAGAGCTTGTTTTGTCTCCAGCTTCTCCTCTGCCATCTTCCCGGGACCTCAATCTAGGTATTTTTAAAGAAGTATTATATGTTGTTTCCTTGGTGACAACATAATTGGAGGACTTAAAATTTTATATACCATGGCCATCTTAGATGAGGTAGATGAACTTCGGTTGGCATGCAAAACTTTTGGTAAGTAAGGTATGTGCTCTACCACTGAGCCACCTTCCCTGCCCTTCATTCATGCAAAACTTTTGGGACAGCATTAATGTTTGAATCTTGGATATGATTTCATTGGGAATTGTGACAGACTTTCATAGTATAAGAAGAAAAGTGAAAGGCCATACTAATTTTTTTTTGGGTGGTCCGGTTGTGGGGCCTGAACTCTGGGCCTGGGCATTGTCGCACAGCTATTCAGCTCAAGGTTAGCGCTCTACCACTTGAGCCACAGCGCCACTTCTGGCTTTTTTCTTTTTGTTTATGTGGTGCTGAGGAATCGAACCAAGGGCCTCATGCATGCAAGGCAAGGGCTCCACAACTAAGCCACTTTCCCAGCCCCACTTATACTTTTCTCTGCTACATTGTTATATTAGTTTATTGAAACACACATACACACATAGAAACCCACAGATACATACATTTGTAGTATGAATACCCACTCTGTCTGCAAGAAAATATTTTAATAGGAATTCCATAAAATATTTAGTCTGCTGAGTTCTGATTAGAATTTACAGAAATATCTACTTCCGTCTTCCCTTGGACAAGTCATTATCATTTGTGAAGGTGTTGCCAATTGAATTTACGATGTGCTAAAGAAAAATGACTTTCTATTTCCTCCCAGACTGTGGAGAATATCTGAATAGTTCTGGAGATTAAGTTCTTCAGCGTGAAAGCTATGTGAACATAGACGCTCAACTATTTTCTTATTTTATCTTTTAATCAGTCTAGGTAAAAGACTTTTCTCTTTGATATACTCCCCACCTTACCATTGTCTTGTCTCACGCTCCGAAAGTAATAAAACCTACTGAACATATGCTGAAACCTTCAAACTTGTAAATCGGAATACGCATTTCTGTTCAATAAGTCGACAACATCACTTATTATGGTAGGTTATAAAGCTAACACAGAAGTCTAGTCTTTCTAACAATGTAGAGTATATTAAATTATGCTTCATTATAAAATATCTAACTCCATTTTATTTTATATTTTTGTTTCTGTTGATCCCAGGGTTTAAACTCAGTACCTGGATGGGGTTTTTGTGTTCTAAGCCAGTGCTCGACATACAATCTGAACTGGCACTCCATTTGCCCTGGTGGTTAATTGGAGATAAGAATCTAATGAACTTTCCTATGCAGGCTGGATTTGAACTGTGATCTTCAGATCTTAACCTCTTAACTATCTAAGATTACATCCTTGAACCAGCAGTGCCTACCCATGTTGCATATTTTGTGTAATTCAAATTTTCAGCATTGTATCGATGCTCTTACTACAATATAAAAAAAAAACCTTAACCTAGTTTTCACTGTATTTGATGTTGGTATAATTTGTGGAGGGGAAGGGAAAAACCAAATTGTTTAAATAGGAAAAGAGGTGGATCCAGTGCAACCATGAGATGTACAAAATGTTATGTAGAAAAATGAAATTTACAACTTTGGCTCAAGATGGGAGAGAGGGTCAGGAAATGGAGATGGAGAGTCATGATAAAGGGATAGAAAGGAGGAGGTAACAATGCTTGATAAGAAATGTACTCATTACATTGTCCCTGTAATTGTAACCCCTCTGTATCTTATTTTCACAAAAAATTTAAACATAATAAGGATATTTGTAAAGTATATAATGTAGGAAGAATTCTCATCCTTTACAAAATCTATGCTAAACTATCTTTATTTTACTGTACCTTTCCTGCAACCAGTTTTATATAGTTTAATACCTGTCATGCTTTTTCTCTATAATCTACTGGAGATTTAATGTTTCATGTATGTATGTATATGTATATGTATATGTATATGTATATATCTATCTATCTGTATATGTTCCAATGTGGATCATCAAACTTGAAACTTTGTTTTTTTGTTTTTTTTTTTTTGCTGTTTATCAGTTAACCTGGTCGACTCAATCTGTGACAATATCTGTGCTCATTCTGACCATTCCTTTATTTACCACACCATTAGCCTTTTAAAATCAGCTTTATTTCCAGAGATGATTACCAATCAGTCCAACCAATATACACAAGAGAGCTTTAATAAAACAAGCTTTAAGGAAGGAAGATAACATGAAGTGACAACTACAAAATTTCTACAGAGACCTAACATCTTTCACATTTCTGCCTTCCTCCTGATACTTAAGCAAGCATTGACTAACACTATAAATAATACTGCAATTATAACTTAAAGCTCAGTGTTTTCTGAAGCCTTCTTTTCCATGATTTTTGACATAAAATTTTGTGAGACTTTTTTGATTGTGATGGGATTCCATCCAAAACAAAGCCATATATATCAAGAAAGCCAATGTTTCAACTCAGATTACTAAACAGAAGAGGGAGAAAATTAAGGTTAGCTATATATGTTAAGCACAAATATAGGCAATATCAAGATATTTTGAAGTTGTATACTTTTACTAGATAAAGTGGCTCAAATCTATAATATTATCGACTTGGAAAACAGAGCTTAAAGAATTCCAGTTCCAGGTAAAATGTTTTATGCTTGTGTTAGGGGGACCTCAGTCCAAGCAGGCCCAGGCATATTGATACAACCTCAAAATAAGCAATCAAATTTAATCTGCAGGTATGGTAGTAGTAGAGATGCTGTTTCACAAGTGTAGGTTTTGAGTTCAATCCTCCAGTAGCACTGGGAATTTAAATGTGGCATATATAAGTCAAGACTTCATAATTGGCTTACAAGCTCTAATAAAACCTTTACCTCTTTTGCTATTTTTTAAAAGTATAACCATAACTTCCATGCCCCAAACAAATAATTTCATATTAGAGATTTTCTTCTATCTATTAAGAAATATGTTATGTCCCACTGAAATCAGACTAAAGATAAAAAACCCATTGTCTTACAAAGTGACTGAATATGGAAACAGAATCTCAAAGGTAGCATTTAAGTTAAGTCTACTCCAAAAGAAGCAGAATGCCTTGAATATGCCAAGGAAAGAGGAATCAGAAGCCAAATCTAATCCTGGAGTTCAAATTCCACCAACTCAGAGAAAATGTATTTACAATGTTCATGCTACCCAATCTGTGGTAGTTTATTATTGCAATTACTAGCAAACATGTGGAAGCTATAAAACACGAAAAGTCATTGACTTTTCTGATCCAAGACTCATCTCTATAATCCTAGTGATTAAGAAGTACGAGACTTGGGGGATAATGGTTTTTCAGGCTGGTAGGAAAGTACATGAGGTTCTATCTCCAATTAACTACAAAAATTTCTGGGCTGGGGCATGGTTCAAATAGTAGACTGACTAGTGTTAGCAAAAATCAAAACAAAACTGAGAGCATGTTGTATGTTCAAGCCCCAAACTATCAGAAAGAAAAAGTCCTTAGAAGAATACTATGAGAAGCAGAATTATGAATAGGAAAGCAGAAACAAAAGAAATAAACTTATTGATATAGACAAAGTTTCTCAATGTGAAATATGGCACAAACTGTAATATTTAGGGTTTTCCTTCCTATACAGTAGAAATAAATGGCATTTTTACTTGATGAAACTAAATATAAAACTGTATGCAATAAATAATCACATTACATTTATGTTTCCATAATTTAACTTGTTTTCCTAAATATTTCTCGAATAGTGTAGCTTTTGAAAATCAATAAATGTTGCATTTTCATATATGATTACATATCCTTCCAAGTGTTGTCTAAAATTGATCCACACTGAAATGATTGCCATTGACATCTTTCTCAAGATATTTATATTTCATGCTGACCTTCCACAAAACTCATACCAAAAATATAACTTTTTAGTTTGTTCATGCAAACATAGGATCATAAACATATGTCTCAAAATGTTAATTACTTTTATTTGCTGTCATTAATGAAGTATAAATAATAGAATTAAGGATGTACCCTGAGGGAAATAATATACTTTCTTCTTAATACAGACTTGCAGGCACACACACAATCACTCACACACACACACACACACACACACACACATTTACCACCCTGACTGAGGTTAGATTCCTGACATTAGGTGTCAGCAGTGATCTAATAATCAAATTTTCCTGCCCAGACATAAAATACATTCATAATTCCACACAGACAAAAACACCAGATCATTCAAAATAATGAGAATAACAGAACCAACCAGCACTTGAGCCATCTACTCCTTGATTTCATTCATTCATGATGATGCATTTTTCATATCATAATTTAAAATAATTTTGTCTCTGATTGGCAGAAAAATATGCTATCATATAATAGAAATTGTAGGTAAAATTAGTTGGATTTGTTGTTGGGGGGTTTAATTTTTTGAGTTCCAAGTATATTTTAGATATGAGACCCTTGTCCTTTGTATGGCTAGTAAAGATCTTCTCCCAATCCGTGGGCTTTCTATTGATCTTGCTAGCTATGTCATTTGCCCTGCAGAAGCTCTGCAACTTTATGCAATCCCATTTGTCTAACCTTTCTTTGATTTGTTGTGTTTCCGGGTCTCTATTCAGAAAATTTCGGCCTGAGCCAAGGAGACCTAGGGTTTCTCCTATTCCATCCTGTAATATTTTCAGAGTGTCTGCTTTGAGTTCAAGGTCTTTGATCCATTTGGAGTTGATTCTGGTGCAGGGTGGTATATAAGGATCTAGCTTTAGTTTTCTACATGTAGTTAACCAATTTTGCCAGCACTATTTACTGAAGAGGCTGTCTTTCTTCCATTCTATTGTTTTAGCTCCCTTATCGAAGATTAGATGGCTATAGGTCTGTAGGTTCATTTCTGGGTTTTCAATTCTATTCCATTGGTCCTGAGGTCTGTTCTTATGCCAATACCAAGCTGTTTTGATTACTATGGCTTTATAGTAGAGTTTGAAATTTAGTATTGATATTCCTCCAGTAGTGTTCTTTCCATTGAGGAGCGTTTTTGCTATTCGTGGTCTTTTATTGTTCCATATGAATTTTTGGATTGCCTCTTCTATTTCCTTGAAGAATGAGGTTGGAATTTTGATAGGTATCGCGTTGAATTTGTAGATAGCCTTGGGAAGTATTGCCATTTTCACGATGTTAATCTTTCCAATCCAGGAGAATGGGAGGTTTTGCCATTTTTTAAGTTCTGTGTTGATTTCCTTTTTCAAGATTTTAAAGTTTTCATCATAGAGGTCCTTCACTTCTTTGGTTAAGATAATTCCTAGGTATTTTATTTTTTGTGGTGCTATTACAAATGGAGTTGTTTTCCTAATTTCAGCCACACTTTTCTCATTGTTGGCATACAGAAAAGCCATTGATTTTGGGTGGTTAATTTTATAACCTGCTACTTTGCCAAAGTTTTGAATCAGCTTGAGTAATTTGGGAGTGGAGTCTTTGAGATTCTTTAAATACAAGATCATGTCATCTGCAAAGAGGGAGAGTTTTATTTCTTCTTTCCCTATTTTGATCCCCTTTTTGTCTGCATCTTGTCTTATTGCTGTAGCTAGGCATTCTAATATTAGATTGAAGAGAAGTGGAGAGAGTGGGCATCCTTGTCTTGTTCCTGAGTTAAGAGGAAATGGCTTTAGTTTTTCACTATTGAGTATAATGCTGGCTGTAGGTTTGTCATATACAGCCTTTATTGTATTGAGGAATGTTCCATGGACTTCCAATTTTTCAAAAACCTTCATCATAAAGGGGTGTTGGATCTTTTCGAATGCTTTATCTGCATCTATTGAGATAACCATGTGGTTCTTATTCTTGCTCCTGTTGATGTGATGAATAATATTAATTGATTTGCATATATTGAACCAGCTTTGCATCCCTGAAATGAATCCTGTTTGATCGTGGTGTATGATTTTTTGGATGAATTGTTGAAGTCGATTGGCCAAAATTTTGTTGAGAAGTTTTGCCTCAATGTTCATCAAAGAAATGGGTCTATAGTTCTCTTTCTTTGATGAGTCCCTGCCTGGTTTTGGGATGAGGGTTATGATGGCTTCATAGAATGTGTTCGGTAGTTAGCTTTCTCCTTCAATTTGATTGAAGAGTTGGAGGAGTATTGATGTGAGCTCTGCTTTGAAGGCCTTGTAAAATTCCGCTGTAAAACCATCTGGTCCTGGACTTTTCTTAGCTGGGAGGTCTCTTATTGCTGTTTCTATTTCAATGCTTGATATGGGCCTGCTAAGATAGTTTAACTCATCTTGGTTTAGTTTTGGCATGTCAATATTTGCTAGGAAAAGGTATTGCATTATTTTCTGTAGCCAACATATGGAATCAGCCCAGATGCCTCTCATTTTAAAAAGAGATCAAGAATTATGTATATGTATATATAAGTTATGTATACATATATATCTAATTTTATTTGTCCCAGTTTACAAGTATATATGTATGTATGTAGATGTATGTATGCAAACATATATACATATATGTACAAACATATAAATACATACATAATGGAATTCTGTTCATTCATCAGAAAGAATAATATTGCCCCATTCTAAAGGAAAAATGAAACATTTAGAAATAATATTAAATGAAATATAGCAGACCCAGAGAAACTTAGTTTTCATGACTTTCCTCTCTTGTGGTAGATAGGAGTGTCTATAAATGCAAATTTAAATACACTGGATGGTATGCAAGGAGGTACAAATAAATTATCTGAAGTGTCAGAATCCATGGAGAGTGAAAATATTATAATTCTCTTAAAAGGCTAAGTCAAAGCCCAACAAAATAAATACCAGTAAATGTGTAGTGCAAGAGAGGATAGTGGGGCGCAATGTGAGAGAGGTAGGAAATTGAAGGGGAAAAGGCAAGAATCTATTGTATACTTCCAAGAATTGAAATATACAAAGCAAGGAGTAGTGTGAAATGGAATTGAAGATGTTGAAGTAGTAACACAATTCCAGGTGCATTGTACATGTAAACTGCTTTGTTAAATTGCAAGAAATTCCATAACATAATATTGAGATACATAAGGATTGGAGTTGATTGGTAGGGGTGGATGAGATTGTTGAAAGGGGTGACATTGATCAAGATGCACTATATCCATACACTGTTTCGGTGAATGGCAACTCCTTTGTAAAACTAAAGATAATAAAAATATTCAAAAAATTAATTATGGTAGTTGAATAGAGAGTTGAACCTCAATTCAATTCCCATTTTAAAATATTTTTAACCTCGAGACTTGGAGAATAAAATTCAAATAATAAAACCCTATGAATCTTTTTTATCAGAATTTGTGAAATTTAAATCAAAACTTTGCTTTTTGTCAGCCATTGTGCTGTTAAAATATTTCAAAGTAAGTAGCTTAAAAACATCAGGAGTGTATTATCCATATTATAGAAGCTTAAACATTGATTTTAAAAATGGTTATTCAAAGTAATTCTTGTCTTATGGGGTTCTACTTTCTGATTCATTATAATCTATTTGCTGGACGTTCACATGGCAGAGTAATTATATTGAGTTTCTCTCGTCAGGATCATTATGGCAGGGTCATCTCTGAAAGGCTGATTCTGATGTCACCAGACAGGAGAATAGAATTTTAACATGTGTATCTGGAAGGATTTACATTGTGAAATACTTTGCTACTTTTGCTTTAACTCAGTGTGGTGTACATATGGATATTATTTCACAGAACATAATAACTCAAGGACAAGATTATATAATGTAAATTATGTGAATGATTCTTCTTACAATGGGAATAATTTTAGTGATGGCAAAGTGAAGTATGATTGTTTAGTGGCTCTTGAATCACATTATAGGTACCCATATTAACGTGGTACAGCCTTTCTAAGGCCCTTCTGATGTATTTGAACAATCTCCAATGAGTTAATTGCTTTCAGAAATATTCATTTGTGCCAACAAATACAGATCTCCTTTCATTTAATTACTGTCCGCTATTAGGATCCCACAAAGACCAAAATCAGAGTATGCTAATTTGTCAGATAAAATACATAATAAAAATGTTACAATTAATATAACGTAAAGACTAGTTTTAATAGCATTATAATTACTAATATTCACATTATATAATATATTGACATCCCTTGGTTTCCTCAATTTTTAGAATATTTATAACTAAATGTAAATTGTTTGCAAATAATTATTTGATGATGGATGGAAAATGAGAAAAAGATTTGCATACATATTTACTACAGATGCAAACAGATTCAACTAGTTATTTCTTAACCTTCATTTGTTGGTTTCATTCATGCATGGGGAACATGCAGAGAAATGAAAATTGCAAACTTGCATTTACTAAAGGGTCAATTACAAGTTTATGTTGGGCTAAATCGCACATTTTATGAATTAAATTTTTTTTGTCTCTTCCTTCCTCCCTCCCTTCCTTCGTTTCTTTGTTCCTTCCTTACTTAATTCCTTCCTTCCTTCTTTTCTTCTTTCCTTCCTTGCTCCTTCCCTCCATCCATACCCCTCTCTCTCTCTCTTCCTACCTTTCCTTTCCTTCTTTCTTTCATTCTTTTTCTTCCTTTTACTCAGAATATTTCTTATGGCTATAGAAAAAATACCAACTGTTTTACTCCAAGGTGTTATGAGTAATTATAAATATACTATATTAATATTAATTTTAATAACCTATGTTATATCTTAAGACAAATTGTAATAAAAACAACTTCACAAAATTTCAGGATATGTAACAAATATTACGTTCCATGATATTGTTTATTTCTTCAAACTAAAATAAGAATTTATACATAATATTGTGTGTGTGTTGTTCTTGTAATATGAACTCCAGACCTATCCCTTGATTTTTTTCCTAGCAAGGACATTGCTCTAACATTTGAGCCACAACTCCACTTCTGTCTTTGTGTGTGTGTACGTGTGTTGTGATGTCTGTGTTATTAATTGAAATGCGACTCACAAACTCTTGCCAAGTCGGGCTTTTTTAAATTTATTTTTATTTTTTATTTGAAAATACCATACAGAGGGGTTATAGTTACATGGGCAAGGTAATGAGTACATTTCTTATCAAGCATTGTTGCCATCTCCTTTGTTTCCCCTTCCAAACCCTTCCCATCTACCCCCATTCTGCCCCTCACTCGGCCAAAGTTGTAAAGTTCGTTTTTCAACGTAACAACTTTTACGCCTCATAGTTGCAATGGGTCCACCTCTATCCTTATTTAAAGCATTTTTTCCCTTCCCCTCCACAAATTATACCAACATCAAATACAATGAAAGCAGTGGGGGAGGGACTTGTCTGAAACAAGCAGCAAAGTTCAGATAAGTTGATGTTAGGTGAAATGGACCCCAAAATAAGTATTCAAATGTTTTTTTCTTGTAATTGTTTCTAACATATTAATAAGATGATTTCTTTGTTGTCAAGGCTGGCTTTGAACCCCAGCTTCCTGAGTAGTGAGGATTACAAGCTCGAGATACCCATATATAGCACTGATATAATACATGTAAGAATAAAATAAATTTCTTATTATTTGAATTCTGGAAGCTCAATTTAACAAATTAACATTTAGATATTTATTTAGTTATTTAATCTGAACCTGCAGTGTGAAAAAATGTTTTCATTTTTATGAAAAAATATATACTCAAAGATTTAAATGACAGAATCTTTGCACAAATTGAAATACTCTAATATTCAAAAAGGATGAAGGCATCGTTAATTAAATTTCTCATGTAAGTTAAAAGCAATAGGCTGTGTCAGGGTGAATGAAGTAATTTTTCATTAAATTAAATATTATCTACTGTAGTCACATGATTTTTTCTTCTTTTAAACCTAAACATTTTTGACATAAAATAAAGATTCAAACATTTTTTGAGTATATAAAAATCTTAATTACTGCTCATTTATTTCTGAGGTTTGAGTAACAAGACATTTCAGCGAAACACGGAATTTCATATATTTTATGTCAACAGTAATTTTAGAAATTGAATCAATCTCCATATGAGATAAAGCAAGATATTCCATGACTTATGCAATTATTCCTATAAACTTGGATATACTTTATTTTTGAATGGTAGGAAATCCATATTATTCCTATTCTATAGAATAATTAAGAAATAAATGATTGTGTTAGTATTTACTTTTTCTTCAACTAGAAAGAAAAAACCGAACTGTAGATGACAAAAACGTGAATAGGAATGTCATAAAATTATGAAAAATTGAAGTCATTATGAATTAGATGAAATAGTCATTTTGAAGGTCACAAAATGAAATCTCTGAAACTTCCTTACCTTTTAAATAAAATGTATTTTCACTCAAAATATTTCTCCAGCAATAGTATAACCAAACCATCTCCATGCCAAATAGTTTCTCTGATTAATTCAAGTAAATATTTAGGAACAGAAATTATCACAATGTATAGAAATATCTACCCACCACTCTAGAAATTAAATCTGAAATCATAAAGGATTGAGATTAATAATTAGATTTCACTAAGTTGCCATAAAGAGGCGAATCCTTTCATGTGGGCATAGTTGTAGAGCTTTGGTCACTGAGAACTTGTGATCAAAGGTGTTAAGATCAAAGTCCTTTCCTCCACTTCCTTCTTTTTCTTCTCTGTCTCCTTCTCCTTCTTCTTTCCCTTCTCCCTCTCTCTCTTCCCTCCCTCCTCCTTCCCCCTCTCCCACTCCTATTCCTCTTCTTCTTTACTTCCTGGCTTCCATGAATACACATATTCCAACACATATTCCTGACATGGAGTACTGTGCCACCACCAACCCAAGTCAATGAGGATAAGAAACATAATCTGAAATGTATAAAATCAGAAGTCAAGTTTAATCTTTCAGCCTTTTAAGTAAATTTTATAAAGTATGTTTTCATATTAATAGTAGACTGTCACAGCATGCTCTCGTTTATTATAGGGGATAAGATTTACTGGAAAAAAAATCTAACCAACATCACCCTAAATGAAATGATTGATTAAATTAATATTATAATAGGACAATCTACTTTGAAATATCAGATATAGTTCAATACATGGCAAAAAATTACCTCTATGATTTCATATAAAAGACAGCAGAATACAATCTGTTCCTCAAGGAAATTGACCTATAATTGGCACTATTGTCAATTTCATAAATAATGTAAGACTATAGAACAAATTTCAAATCAAAATGCATGATATAACATTTACTTTGTCCCGTGTATACTATCTTTGTCTGGTTCCCAAAATGACTTGTATTTTATCATATTTTTAATTAATTTAACTAGTTGTGTGGGACTTGCTGTTTGACAAAGCAGTATATTAACAGTGTATAGTGAGTTTTTTTTTCCTTTTTCCTCTCCTGAGTTTTGAAATCTGGGTCTGGAGGCTGTCCTGAGCTCCTTTATATGAATGCTGGAACTCTATCACTTGAGGCACAGCAGCACTTTCTGATTTTTCTGAGATTTAATTGGAGATAAGAATATCACAGACTTTCTTGCCTGGGCTGGCTTTAAACCTCAATTATCTGCCTCCTGATTATCTAGGATTACAGCCGTGAGCCTCTAGTGCCCAGCTTAATAAAATGCACCTTTTTTTTGCCTAGTCCTGGGGCTTGAATTCATGTCTTGTCAATGTCCTTGAGCTTCTTTACCTCATGCTACTCATGCTAGTACTCTATGACTTGTGTCATAGTGCCAATTCCTGCTTTTTTGTTTATGTAGTACTGAGAAATCAAACCCAGGGCTTCACACATGCAAGGCAAGTGTCTACCACTAAGCCACATTCCAGGGCCAATACAATGCATCTTGATGATCATTATCCCTCATCCTTCTCAATCCTATCTCATAGGTCAACTTACATGAATTTGTAGAATATTCACTGGCTCTTAATATCATGTATAGTCAATCAGAGGATATATCACAGATCATATTTTCTTGATAATCTTATTAATCAACATACTTAAGTTGTGCATTATAGAATTCTGGGATTTTACATTCTAAATTATCACTCAGATTCACCCATTACTATTCTAAAAAATTTCCTAAGGTTAATGCAAGTGCAATCTGTAATTCTTCGATAAAGTACCATGATTCTTAGGATGTTAAAGAGTTGGAGTAAGAAAAGCACCTTCAGTTCAGGAACATTTTATCATTACTACCCTCTCAACATACTCAAATATTTATTAATAGTCATTTCCTGTCATCATTTCAACCTACTCTCCCCTTGAGCAGCTATTATTTCATATTCTACCTCTACAGATGTGCCTATTTTAAAAACCTCACGTAATTAGAAAATGTAGTCTATTTTATCCATTTCTCCCACGTAATATCACTGTTTCCAAAGTAAGTCCATATAAGTTTTTCTCATGGACAGAGCATATTGTTTTGTATGCATGTGTATATTGGAATAACATTATCAATGGGCATTTCAATGTGTTATTATATGTTATTATATAGGGTTTTGCTATGTATATTCTTGTATATGTGTCTCATTGGACATATGTTGAAATCTATTTTGTATATAAAATTATAATTCAAAATGCTGGATACAAGAGGCAATTCTATGTGTAATGTCTTGAAGGTTTCCAGTATGTTTAAGAAACTGACTATATCATTTTAAGTGCCAAGCACCAATGTATAAATATTGTAATTTCTACATAATGGTTGTGCAGGTCTATCTTATTGTTTCTATTTCCACTAATCTCTATATGTATGCAATGTCTAGGTGTGTTATGATCTTTCCATATGTTCCTTGATTGTTGTTATATTACTATAGAGATACGTATTTGGATTTTTGGATAACTTGTTCAGAATGGTTAAAGTATTTCATTGGAATTAATATGCTCTTAATATATTTCTGATTCAAGTCTACTTAAATAAATGTATATTTGTAAACACTACATGTACATATGCATATATTCATGCTTATATGTGTATATATTCGAATACTTATATTTGTATACATATATAAGAATATACAGATGTGTACATACATGTATATATAAATATACATACATTATTATTTTCATTTGTCTGTAAGTTAACGTTTTACTTTATTTGCCAAACATGCCCTTTATGGATTTTACTTTATTTTATTTTATGTTTAAGATGTTGTAAAGAGGAGCCAGGCGCTGGTGGCTCACACCTGTAATCCTAGGCACTCACGAGGCTGAGATCTGAGGATCATGGTTCAAAGCCAGCCTGTGCTGGAAAAGTCCATGAGACTCTAATCTCCAATAAACCACCAGAAAGCCGGAGGTGGTACTATGACTCAACTAGTAGAGCTCTAGCTTTGAGTTCAAGAGCTGAGGGACAGTGCCCAGGCCCAGGGTTCAAGGCCCAGAACCACCACCACAACCAACAACAAGAAAACTCAAAGACTCAAAATGCAATAGTATTAAGCAGTCTTAAAGATAGGATCAAGTCTAACATGTTAGAATTAACTTAGATACCAGCATCCTTCGAGTCCAATGAGCCATGAGCCCTCAGAATGTTGATTGAATTTCTTAGTTTATTTACACAATCATTATAAGTATGCATTTTCTCATCTATCTTTCATTTCTCCACAGAATGTGTATTTATCCTTTATGTCATACTTGAATGCCAAAGCCTTTGGAAGATAGTTATTAATTGGTGTATATTAATTATATGAAGATATCTTATTGAAATATCTTACACTCTCACATACTGATGAAGGGCCTGATTAACCCGTTTCTGGCTTTCTCCATTCCCATTGCCCTTTATATTTCAACTGTCTTCTGTGAATTTCTTTGTGCTATCTTCACACATTGTCAAAATGTATTAAAGTGCTATTTACTCACCGTCATTGAAAATTATACAATGCTGAATATAGAAGCAAAAATCTAAATAAATGGAGACATAATTTTTGTGGATTAGAGGATACAAGTGAGAAAAGATATAAATTGTCTCTTCCCCTTTTTTGGTCATTCATGGGGCTTGAAATCTGGTCCTGGGCATTGTCACTCGGCTCTTCAGTTCGAAGTGAATGCTCTACTCATTGAGCAACTTTGCCACTTCTGCTTTCTGGTGGTTAATTGGACATTAGAGTATTACGGACATTCCCATTCCCATTCAATGGGTCTGTAGGGCACCAGATTAGATCCACATAAATATTATCAAGGAATATTAACTAAGGGGTAAAACCCTACAGTTGTGGGATGACGTTCAGTTTAATAATATGTGATAGGTTAGGCAGTATTTGGGAAAATTAAAAAGTGAACATTGACTTAAACATAACAATTTATTCAAATGTCAACGTCAAGCAGGATTAAAACGTGGCATATAAAACAAAAAGAGAGATTTAAATGTAAAGCAAAGAAGATGTTTTGACAATTTTGAGATGAAGCAGTCTTAAATTTGGCATTAAAATTATAGGAAAGGAAAACGAAAGAGTTGGACTCAATAAAAGTGTAAAACAATTTAGTATATGAAAGCTCATATACAAGTAGTGAATAGAAGTTGGGAGCAGGTGGCGAATGTATCTCATCCTAGCTACTGGGTAGGCTGTGATTTGAGTATTGCTGTTTGAAGGCAGCCCACAAAATAAACTCCCTGATAATCTTATCTCTGATTAATCAGCAAAAACGCCAGAAGTGAGGCATGACTGAAATGGTAAATTGTTTAAAAAATGCAACAAATCTCAGGGACCCTGAATTCAAGCTAATGGACCAAACAAGTTTGAATCAACTTGATATAATGTAACTGTTACAAATTTTAACAATTAAATCAATGAATAATACACATTCCCTCAGAAATATAATTGGAAACAAAAAGCATAATTGTTTTCTTACAACAAGTAATGGAACCATGAATTTCTTTCACTTTACAATTCATGTTTTATGTAACTTTAATTATCAGACTTCCAGGACCAAAGCTAAATATATTAATTGTATACCACAAGAAGCAAAGTGATTATAGTTAAGAATAGATATTTCATCCTAGCCAGAAGATAAGTTTTTAAGCATTCTTACTAAAAAAGAAATGTTACATGCAGAAATTAATGGATATGATGTAGCTTTATCATTACACAACATATAAATGAATGGGATTATCAATCAATATTTCATAGCTATGTAAAAAATAATTGTGTAGCTAGGAACCAGTTGTTCATGCTTATAACCTTAGCTACTACGAAGGTTGTGAGTTGAGACTAATGGTTCAAAGCCAGCCTAGTCAGAAAAGTCCGTGAGACTCTTATTTCCAATGAGCCACCAGAAAAGTGGCAGTGGCTCAAGTGGTAGGGCACTAGTCGTGAGCTGAAGAGCCGAGGGACAGTGTCCAGGCCCAGATTTGAAGCCCCACGACCAACAAAAATTTAAAATAAACAGTTACAAATAAACAAATATTTCACATAAATGTTAAAAATATATTCTATCAATTTTTAAATCCTTACTAGGTATACTAGATTATATAAATATAGAGAATTGCTTTCTATATTAGTTGTCATTGAATCAATTTGTAAATCCCATATTTCTCATTCAATTCATACTTTTATATTTCTATACTTATATATCTTAAGTATAATTAAGTGATACGTGAAAGGCAATACTGTTTTAGGATTCTCCCTTGGCTTTCTATAATTAACCCTCCTACCCTAAAATCAATATGCCCTCCAACACAGTCAGACGTTTCATCTCATTGGAGCAGAAAAGTATAAGCCATAATCATTGTTGGAACAAGTAACATTTCACATGTATTTCACTTAGTTTAAGAACCAAAATATTAAAACCATCTTAACAATGCCAGTGATAGCAAAATGTCTTCTGAGCTTTTCAGTCTTTAAGGAGAGGAAAATCTGTAATTATACATCTATTTTTTTCTACCTAACATCCTATATCTTAGATAACCCTCTGTTCCTGACTAGAAGACCAGAACAAATGCAATAATGAAAATAGCCAAGGGAAATACTTGAAAACTATTAAAAAAGCAATTACAGACACTCCTGTTTTCAACAATTTCAATGAGAATGTATGTTAAAATATCACTTTTTGTTGCATTTAAAGAGCAATAATTAAACTTTAATTAGCAGTGAAGACAGGTTTACTTTGAACAATTCAACACAAGCATAATAGATTTATCTTGTTTTTTTATGCAGTTGCCAAAATAATAGAGAGCAACACCCAAAGGCAGGAAAACACCTAAGTCAAAGGAGTAAACTTTTGTCTATAAAATAATTTTGAGAGTCTGACGCTTTCAAAATCAGGCTTGCAAAGAGGAACGTGTATTTGCTTTGGTATGAACAAAAAATATATAAAATTCCTCTATTAATGTTTATCATATTTTGACTAGCACTTCTCGTGTTGGAGAAGAGTAAAGTTATGAAAAAGTTCAAGATTATTGGACTATTCCCCAATATCATTCTTATTTATCAACTATAGCTATGGAAGTAACCTTGATTACTCTTAATATCATTCTTCTTTACATTTAGAAGCATTGTTTGTTTCTGGGTTATAAGCTGCAAACACTTGAGTATTAATAAAGGGTCATTTCCTAAGAGGGGAAAGACGCTGTGTAAACAAACCTAAAATATCAAAGACTTAGAATAGTGGAAACTATTTTCTAGCTATATCACAATCTGTAGCTGTAGATTTTGTTTCCCATTGTTACAGGGGAACCATTTTTATTATCTTCTTTTTCACCATCTAATGATCCTATAACATCCTATACCATCCTGGGGTGGCTCGACATTTACTGGATTCTCTAATTGCTGTTGAAAAGTTAGGAAGGATAGAAAATTGAGTTTTTGTATCTGTCTTACCTTATTTTTTTTTATTACTTTAGAAACTGTAACTCAAAATGACATATATTATCTTTATAATATTAGGAGACAGATTTCATTTCCATATTCTTACCCTAGCCTTCCACATAATTTTGGTATTTAGTGATCCCCAAATGTGAAAATAAAGATAGGAAACCTCTTACTTAAATATTATTTAGAATTTCAAGACTTCTTTAATTAAGGCCTGTAAGTAGTATGCAAAGCCAGTGGCAACATTTTCTTATTCTCAAAAACTAGGAATTGTGGTGTCCCTGTAGTTGCATCAGGAAAAAGCTGTAGTTGAATTAGTTTGCCAATATTAATGTGCTGTAAAATATTTCTACACGTTAGTTGGCTTGAATAATCAGTTCTAAAGGACAAAAATTTAAAAGAAGTCTCACAAGATTAAAATCGAGCCACCGACAGCGCTAAAGTATTTTTCAAATGATTCTAGTGGAAAAAGTATTTACTTGCTGTTCTGCTTTCCAGACATTCAGAATCGGGGTTGTTGTTTTTTTCTTTATTTTCTAATGTAGCATTTTTACATGTCTCTGATGGTTCTAACCTCATCATGTCCTTTCGAACTACACCTGGGACTTTAAAGTACCCATTTGAAAATATTTCCCCCATCTGATAATTCTTCATATTTGTGTTCCTTGGGTTATGAAAGGTGATTATTTTACAAACATATACATATAATGCTAATGTACATTTAAGGTATTAGTTATTTGGGAAAGACAGATATTATGGAAAGGTATTTTGCTATGTAAAACGAGTATTTAGCATTCTTTCTATTATAAATTGTTCTATGAATTATAAATTCTATGAATTATAAATTCTTCTATGAATTATAACTTAAAAAAATTAGTCCCTGAAAGGAATTAATCCTCATTAAAACATTGTCACGTACTAGAAATCCTAAACGTCAGAGAGCAGCTCCTGAAGTAGTTGTGGCACTATCACTTTTTGTATATTCTGCTTACAATGTTCTCTTTTCAAGAGCATTTGATTGTTATTATTTTGCAATTATGGTTAATATTTATTTGACTGCTATTTTTAAAGATTGCGTTACCCAATACTGGTTCTCTTTTTCTAACTTTTTTGGGACTATTCTATTTCTGAAAGAAACACAGCAATTTGAATTACATGAACTGGTTATTGAAGTTGAATCAACGTGGAGAGGAAAAGAAAAAAAAATATGTCTCTGTGGGTATGTCCAAGTAAAAATGTATCTACAAGCTATTTATCTTAAAATCATCTATTTTTCATTATGTTTAGATTCTGATAAAATTTAGCCTCTCAACTCACACCATGTTAATGCACTCTTATTTCATGCCTCCCAAAAGCAAACAACAACTTACTATTTATTTTTAAATTACTTTTAATTTTTTAAAATTACCATTTATTTTTAAAACTATATTTTTAAAAAGTTAGCCAAGGCAAATGGTTAACTAGCTATTTAGAGTCATGTTCAGCGTTTATGGTGAAATCCAGAAAGGGAAAAAAATCATGTTTTTATTCTTCCTTGAGCCACTCTGATTTACTTCATCTATTTCTGAAAGAATAAAATTCTGGCTTTGAAGCCTTTTGCTTCATATCCACAATATGTCATTCTTTCTTTATTAATAGGAGAATTGGGAGAAAAGATGACAATCCACACTAGAAAAGGAGAAGAGGAAAAGAGAAGGAGAAATCTATATTTTTTTCTTCCTCCTCTCAATCACAAGGTCTGGATAATGATTGTGGATATTAGATACAGTGCTCTAGAGTGATTAAACACATCTATAGAAATAGATAATCCCTATGGTAAATAATGCTGGAATAAACATAGTTGTGCTTCACAGTAGCTTCCCAGATGCCCCTCAGTAGATGAATGGATCAAGAAAATGTGGTATATATACAAAATGGAATTCTATGCCTACATCAGAAAGAATGACATTGCCTCATTTGTTAGGAAATGGAAAGACTTGCAAAAAATTATATTAAGTGAAGTAAGCCAAGCCCAAAGAAACATAGGTCCCATGGTTTCCCTTATTTGCAATATCTAGTATATGTATGAGTCAAGCAGAAAAGGTTAGATAAGGTGATGTTAGGAAAATGAACCCTAAGATATGTATTTAAATGTTTTTTTTTCTTTCATGCATTTGTTTCTAACGCATTTATAAGATTATTTCTTTGTTACTTTGTATGTCCCTCCCCCCACAGAATAACTCCTGCTTTCACTGTATTTGATGTCAGTATAATTTGTGGAGTGGAATGGGAAAAACAAGTCGTTTAAATAAGGATACAGGTGGATCTGTTGCAACAATGAAAAGTACAAGTTGTCATGTTGAAAACGAACTTTACAACTTTGGTGGGGGTTGGGGGAGGCTGGGAAGGGATGGGAAGGGGAAACAAAGGAGGAAGCTACAATGCTTGATAAGAAATGTACTCATTATCTTGCCCATGTAATTGTAACCCCTCTGTACAGTATTTTCACAATAAAAAATAAAAAAAGAAATAGATAATCCCACAATTGATCACATGGAGAATGCTTATTTTAAAAAAATTGTACTATCTTCCAATAGGAAATGTTATCAATTTGTTTAGTTCTTGTTTAGGATTTGTTAAATTACGGTGTGCTATAATCAACTATCATAAATGTATAAAAGCATGGTAAGAAACTAGCATCTTAATATCATATTCTAATATTAGCTTAGTTATGCCTGTGTTATATGTATGAGGCTGTATTTGAGTTTGGCCTCAATTTCACATGCTATACTCTTCCAACATATAAGTTGAAAGAAGGCTCCCTCTGGAAATATTATATTTTTATAGCTAAGTGGTAAAAAGACACAGATAATGATATAGAAATCTTCCCCAGAAATAGCCTTTCACCACTTCTGGAACACTTTTGTAAGATGAAGTAAGTCACATGACCCATCTTGACACTGCAGAGTAGAGGTAAATCTCACCTACAGGAAGCTGATTCAGGACATCGAGTAGTATGCCAAGATATGCAACACTTGAGATAAAGAGGAAAAAAAGAGAACCATAATACAATCAATTATACTTGTCATGACATGACTCTGCAGGAAGGATGCTATTATGTTCCTTATTTTCTAAAACTACTGAGATCTTCAAATCATGTCTTTTAAGTTTGGATATTACAGAAATTAGAGAACATTTTGATACTGAGACAACACAAAATCTCAAAAAAAGTTGTAGTAATCATTTCAATACTACCTTTTGTTCTCCAAGAAAAGAAGCCATTTTATAGACAATAATTTATAATGTCTTACCTAGTATCTTATTTTTCTAGAAATGGATTTTGTTAATATATGTGACTATCCACCAGAACAAATGTCTTCATTTATCTGCATCTTGTGCAAACAGCAAGTCAATTAGATGTAAGTGGGAGTTCATCAGTAGCACTTTTTAAAAATGCAAAAAATGTGGACAGGGAGCCAATATACATATTTTTCCACCATCACCTACTACATCCTCCTCCTTCCTTCCTAAGAAACACACCCAATCAATAAAAAGGCATAGGTATTTGGTTCTTGACCTGGAAAGTGGAATCAGAATGTTATGGATGTCGGGGATGACAGTTAATAGTATTTTACATAATAATGTCACATACAACAGACCTAAGAGTCCTGTAGGTCTTAACACTACTTCCTTAGTGATGTGATAGGAATCTCAGCCTTACTGGACTTAGTATTGTTTTCCACTCCCTTTTCTACCACCTGACCTAAATTGTAATACATATTAACGGAATGAAAAAGTAATGCCATCTTAAGAAATTCCCATTGCAACAAGACATTATGTCAAATAAAGAACTTTACAACTTTGCCGGTGGGGGGGGGATCGGTGGGCAGGGATGGTAAGGGGAAACAAAGGAGGAAGCAAAAATGCTTGATAAGAAATATACTCATTACCTTGCTCATGTAATTATAACTCCTCTGTACTGTATTTTCACACACCAAAAACTTATTAATATAAAAAAAGTCATTTAGGCCTCTGGGAATGTGGTTTCATGGAACAGTTATTGCTTAGCATGCATGAAACCCTGGGTTCAATTACTCAGTATGACATAAACAGAAAAAGAAACACTGGAAGTTGTGTTTTGCCTCATGTGGTAGAGTACTAGTCTTGATCAAAAAAAAAAAAAAAAAAAAAAGAAGCTCAGGAACAGTTCCCTGGCCCTGAGTTCAAGCCCCAGGACTGGCAAAAGAGTCATTTAGCTAGGAAATGCCAAATAAACAACCCATACTTGGAATATATAATTGCTCAATTGCTCCTTCCAACTGATACCTATCAATAGTCATTAATTCATGTACTTTACCTATATTAGAATACCGTGTTGAACAAAAAAAAAACGTTTAGTTAATATGTCATGGCAATTAATACCAGGAATGTGCTTAGATATCAGTGAAGATTAATTCTGGAAATTCAGATTCCAGGCTCTTGAGTGGCCACTGCTAATCACAATCAGAAGGGTAGTATAAGTGAGATTTGGAAATCTTTTTGCTAAATTATGGCACCAAAAAGAGAGAGGTTAATTAATAGTTTTGACAGAAGGAATAACTCCAGATGGAAGGAATAAATAATAATAACTAAATTATACCATAAACTGTTCTAAAGAACCATTTTTGGTTATTGAAGAACAATTATCAACTAGGCTTATTCCTCTTTGCCTTTAGCAATCTAATAACTTAGGCTAGTTCGTAATCTCTGGGTGATAATTTGTATATCCTTCTATACAGCTCTTTCATACCTGATCTCCTTTGCTTTCTACAAATCTGTCTTTCTCGATTTCTCTTTGAACAAATTCTGATACTAATTCCACATACCAGACAACAGAGCATGCTAATTTAAGAGTCCCATAGCTCATGAGTCATTAATGTAAGAACATGGAAAAGGAGGACATATTTATTGCTACCTCCATTTTATTGAAAAGCTGCAATGTCACACCATTTGATTCAAATTTCCATTCTTTGTCAAAATACTCTCATTATGTGCACATAAATGCAAATATGAGCTGGGTGCTGGTGAATCACACTTGTAATACTAGCTACTCAGGAGGTTGAAACCAGAGGATTATGGTTTAAAGCCAGCCTGGTCAGGAAAATCCATGAGAATCTTATCTTCAATTACCACCAGAAATTCGGAAGTGGTGTTGTAGCTAAAATGGTAGAGCACTCAACTTGAGCTGAAGAGCTGAGGGACAGCGCCCAGGATCAGAGTTCAAGCCCCACGACCAACAGAAATAGTTCCTCAAAAGGAACGACAAAGTCAGTAGTAATCTTCCCAGGCAGAGAACATAATTCCAAAATAATTCAGTGCACCTACTTTTGCTGAGTTGTTATGGTTTCTTTGTTGAACATATTCTCTTCTTTTAAAAATTATCAAATACTAGCTTTATAATAAACTTCATCTAACATGTCTTGGTTCAAAAAAGAAGTCCATACAGTTGATGTCACTTGGATTTATTACAATCTCAAGCCAACAGGTACGAGAGTCTGTCAAACTCTTTTTTTTTGGGGGGGAGGTCCGGTCGTGGAGTCTGAACTCTGGGCCTGGGCACTATCCTTCAGCTTTTCAGCTCAAGGCTAGCACTCTACCACCTGAGTCACAGCGACACTTCCGGGTTTTTTTCTTTTTGCTTATGTGGTGCTGAGGAATCGAACTCAGGGCTTCAGGCATGCAAGGCAAGCGCTCTACCACTGAGCCACCTTCCCAGCCCTCAAACTCTTATCTGTAATCAAACACCAAAAAAGCCAGAAGTGAAGTTTTGGCTCAAGCAGTAGAGTACTAGCTATGGTGGCAGGTGGGCAGGAAAGACAACTGTTCAGGGTCAGGGTCCAGACTCTGAGGTCAAGCCCCAGAACCAGCACAAACTAAACACAAAAGCAAGCAAAAAAAAAACCCACATATTTCTTTGGGACCATCCTTAAAGCACTGGTTTGAAAAGAGGCTCCTTTTGCTGATCATACTCACTGGATCCTGCTTTTTGGAATCCTTATTGCTATGGTGAACTCAGGACCAGATTAAAGGAATGGATAACTGGCTCCTGCAAGAGGACAGTCATGTCAGGAGTGAAATATCAAGGCATAAGTTACCTTTACACCTACATGTCTTTGTTCTTTGCAGTAGAACACTTTTAAAACAACGTTATTTCCTTTTATCTTTGTTGGCCTTCAAATGGCATATTGTTTCCTTTTGTAATACTCTCAACTAGAAATTTACAGACAAGTTTTATGTGAGTAAAGAACGCACTCGAAAAAGTCAGGGACAGAGTTTCCTTCAAGCTTTGAATTTTTTTTCTTGTACAGTAAAACGAGAGTACAAATTAAGTTGAACTTGTCATTTCTCTATGTTCAATTCATCTCTTGGAATCAGTTTCCACTTCCAGTAACAGTACCTTCCAATTATTTCAAGTAACAATCTATGGTGCTGCTCCAGGTAAAATGAACGTTTTGTGGCTTCATTGAAATAGAACAAGTATATCTTTGTACATGAGGCAACATGTGTTTCAGAAACAACTGAATCATGAGAAAATACGGAATTTAAATCGCTTATAAAACATTATACATGTACATATGGCCATATAAAATGATGTTAAATGAAATGGACTCCAAGATAGGACACAACGTGATTTATCTTTATTGTTACCTCACAGGTACTATGTGATTTTTTTTTGTTTCTCTTCTATTTTCTACCTCCACGGTATAACCTCTGTTTTCACTGTATTTGATGTCGGTGATCTGCGTATTGCATATACCTTTTTCTAATGTGTGGAGGGGAAGCGAATAACAAAACGCTGAAACAAGGATACAGTATAACCCATTGTCACAATGAGTTCTACAAGACACTATGTAGAAAATGAACTTTACAACTTGGGGAGGGGAGAGGGTATTTGGGGCGGCAAGGAGGAAAGGGAAAGCAGGGGAAAAACAAAAGAAGAGGTAACAATGCTTGATAGATTATGTACTAATTAACTTATTTATATAACTCTAACCCCTCTGTACAACATTTTTCCAATGAAAATCATGAAAAAAAACATTATCCTGGAGTACAATAAGTTCAAATTTCCTAAGTACTCTATAAATCAAGACCAATTTTAAGTGAGAATGTTCTCAGAAATATTTGTGTGTGTGTAATGCATAATTTCACAAGTGTATATAAGTTCACAGTAGGAGAAACAATATGAATAATAGGAGAAAAAGAAATTCTGTGTTTAAGTATGGTTGCTCAATACAGTTAGAAAACTGCAAATAAGACAAATTTGAAACAATAAAGCCAAGACCAGTATGTAGATCTACGGGAGTGATATAGAGAAAGCATTACTACTAAGTGGAACATGAAGGATGAGGCCACTCTGTTTCTTCTACTAGCTCTAAATCGTGGTAACTAATAATGCAAATTTGTAAAAAGTAGAATGGAAGAAAAATTCCAGTTTCAAAGCAAGTCAGATATGAGCATGGACTTAACTGGAAAAATGTCATGTTGAGAGAGTAGGAATTATACTAGCAATGAACTGGTGGCTAAGTTCACATATATATTTTTCTTTACTTTTCTTTTTTCTTTGGTATTTGTGGGGCTTGAAGTCTGGGCCTATGCACTCTTCCTCTACTCTTCAGCTTAATTCTAGCAGTCTACCACTTGATCCACAGTGTCACTTCCAGTTTTCTGGTTGTTAATTAGAGATAAGTGCTTCATAACCTTTCCTACTTGTGCTGGATTTCAACTGCAATCCTCAGATCTCAGCCTCCTAAGTAGCTAGTATTATAGGTGTGAGCCACTGTCACCCGGTTTAAGATCACATTTCTACCAGTGTACACTCAATATATGTAATGTGTATGTTCATCTATCTTTATATGAATTCTTAAGTTAAAAATTCAGGCTACAAGTTTGACTTTACACTCACAAAACTGTTTCAAGTTTAAAAGTTGATTCTCCTGGAAAGATAAAACCTAAGAATGTAAAGGATTCTGGGAAATTCAGTTTGCATCCAGCCTGGGAAAAAAAAGTATTTGTGACAATTTCTATAATTAAACAGCCTAAACCTGCGTTGTAAGAATGGCTGAAGTGATGGAATACTAGGTATGAGCAAGACTGCTGAATAAGAGCTTGAGGTTTTGACATACATACATGCAAGCATGCACATACACAAAGGCATTTATATATGTAAACACACATATGAAACAACACTCAGAATGTGTAGAAAAAGTTAGAAAATAATAGAAAATATGTTCTAATACTACAAAAAGTGATAATTTTTAATATTAGAAAGTCCTCAAGTGAACTTTCCCAAAAAAGCTTGAGAACATTACAAAGGTAGGGACCAGAGATATTAACAAAGTCAAGAAATCATTATTAAAGTGATCAGATCCATGGAAGAATGAATCAGAGAACCCTGCAGGTGCATCTGAAAATGTTCATATCCTGTGTCAAATGTTAGAACGTCTTTGAAAATTGTACATAAACAGTCAAAGCAGTCAGTCTAGTAGATAAGATCATTGGAGAAGTTCAGAATTGCTAGCCTGTTTCTAGATTAAATAAACAAACAAACTATGGCAGGGCAATGTGATACAAGCCTGGAATTCTAGCACTCAGACTAAGATAGGAGATTAGAGAGTGGAATTACATAGCGATACCTTCCCTGGACCAGGTAGTATAATTTGTCTCAATAAAACAAGCCAAACGACAAGAAAGGAATACCCAGTTGGAGGTTTGGGCTAATTTTTTCACTATGTTTTGATAAGTCAAGTTTCCTAGTGAAATGCAACTCATATATCATCCTCACTTCTGTTTTACATGCTCTCTTCATTACAGAACATTGCTAGATACAAAATAGCTCATGATTCCCAGTCGAAAATTTGAAAAAGTAAGCACCATTCTGTTGGATTCTAAAGAAATGATGAAGGATTACAAAAGCTTAAGCCTGGAGAAATAGCAAAGTTCATCTAATGTAGGACTTTGGAGACCTGCCTAAATTAGAATTTAGATTTGAAATAAATGCTTTTCATTTGTAATTTCATATTCTCTAGGATACTACAAAAATGTTTTCAAGTAGAAGATTTAATTTAGAAATTCAGAAATGATTCTGGCATTCTAATTGCCTAGAATATTCTTTCAAGTGAGGTATAATTAGAAATTAGTTAATACATAATTCCAACAGTTCATGTATAACATGATAATCTGAATAATCTAGACAAAGATGCCAACAAAGGGATGCTATTAATATATAAATTTAGAAAAAGATCAACTTTTTGAGGCTTTGGTGTAACATTGTATGAAGAGAGTAATTGTAGGACATCTTTTTTCTTCTACCTATACATAACAGAGGAAGAAATTTCCTTACGTACCTCTTAATTACTTATACAATGAGGGAAAAAGCTAGGTTTAATGCTTGTTTATATTTTGGTTTTGTTGTTTAGTTTATGCTGGGGCTTGACATCTAAGTCTGGGCACTGTCCCTGAGCCTGTTTTTGCTCAAGGCTACTGTTCTACCAATTGAACCTCAGTGCCACTTGTGTCTGGCTATTCCTTATGACTTTATTGGAAATAAGAATATAAGGAACCTTGCTACCTGGGTGGGTTTGATCCATAATCTTCAGATCTTAATATTCAGATATTCTGATCTCCTGAATATCTATGATAGATAAAAATAATACATAATAAAATTAGTATATAATAATAATATAAATACTATTTGCGAGTGTTCTGATCTCAAAAATACCACTGGAGGGAAAATGATGCAGAAAACTTTAGTGTAGTGTTCTTTGCACAATTGGGAGGGCATCACAGCAGAAGTGTAGAATTTTTTTCACAATAGTGATAAGCTAGTCATGATGTGAATTTAGGCAATTTTAAGGTGCACCTTACAAGTTGCAACTGTTGGGCTAGGATAAAAACTTGGGATTGATTGTCATAGAAATAATAGCTTATTCTGATGAACAAATATTTACTCTTCAGGAATTAATTATTATAGATAGGTCATAGTTTTGTCTTCTACCAGAATGTGGCTATTTTTTCTATTCATTTTTACATATGTAACATCACATTGGAAATTTCATCTATTGCAGAATTAATTAAAATGCAAACAGATACTGTTTTAAATGTCTCTGGCATGATCAGAATTTGAAAATGATTAATTAGTAGTCATCTGAATTTTGAAGAATACATATATTCTGTCGTCGTAACAATTATTCAGTTTTAAAAGTTAGGAGTTTCCGTAGAATTAAACTTTTCTGTTTTAATATGAGGTAATGGTTTTTTCAACATAAAGGCAAATACATTGTGAAGATATTGTATAGTTTGATAACATTCAAGTTGTTGACCCTCTGATAAAGAAATGGGGAATAGAATGGTATTTACTATACCAATACAGTGAAATTATATTTTATGTAAGTTATTTTTTAATTTAATTTTATTGTCAAGGTGATATATAGAAGGGGTTGCCGTAATTATAAGATGGTGAATACATAACATGTAGAACTTTTTATATACTACCTCACTTTTCTAACAGTTTCCCTTCACCCGAATACCCTTCACAAGTTGTAATGTAAATTTCCATTATGTTGTCTTGTGAACATTGCTATTACATTGGTTTATACTTTGTCCTTTGTCACGCCATGTCGTTGTTCCTCTTCCCTTCCCTAATTAAGATAAATATATATATACAATAACACATGATACTGAAATCAAATACAGCAGGGGACAAACCATAGGGGAAAACACAAAAGAAAAAAGAATCACAGAGTACATTAAAAATAACAACCACGAAGAAAACCTTTGTTTCCATATGTAGGAGTTCATTTTGTTCATCATAATCTTATACATAGCTACTGAGCCATTCTGCTCATCTGCTAGGACTATCCTTGATATTTCCTACTTGTTGCAAATTAGGGAAACCATGGAATCTCTTTCTTTGTGTCTTGTTTATTTTACTTAGTAGTATTTTTCCATTTCCATATGAATTGTAAGCATAGAATTCCACATTGGATATATTTATCACATTTTGTCAATTCGTTCATCTCCTGAGAGGCATATTGATTTAAAACATGATTGCATGTAAGTATCACTTAGGTTCATTCAAAATTGACAGATGCCACCTCCCCAGATATTCTAAAATCATGATTTTTATGAAGATAGGATTTCATGGTGGTACAAGTGTTGAGATATATGGATGAGTCTAATGTATATCTTGCACTGAATTAGACAGGAAGATATCCAATATCATATGGGTTAAAATGGTAATGACAAAATATTTCCTTGAGAAAGATAGAGGAGGCTTCCAGAAGTATGAATTAGTTCAGATAATTTTGGAGGATTTAGAAATGCAAGCTCAAGTATGTCTCTTTAAATAAAAATTATGTAATTGTTAGAGCAAAAGATGGGGAGGGGAAAGAAAACGATGACAGCAGATCATTTTCCCGAGTTAGAGTATAAAAAGATGTAATCTACAACTTCCCAGTTAAAAAGAGAGTGATATACTATGTCCCACTTAATTTAGGTACATGCAAAAAATTTACTTGGGTTTTTCCTACTTTAAACCACCAAAATAAGTGAAGTCTTATAAGAAAAATTATATTATTTCAATTACTTCAACCTGAACACTAACTGTGATGAGCCCTCTTTTTCTCACTTTGCACTTGGAAAATAGTCCCTAAGTTGATGATGATGTGGCTGATTAGAGTCAGAGTTAGGGGCTTTTACTTGTACAATTATCACTGAAGAGTTTAAAGCAGTTTTTCCCCAAGATACCCAACTACATTTTCTTAAGCTGTACTTTGAACACACCCTCACACCTGAGCACATAATTTGAAATTATACTTCAGCATTTCCTTGGCACATTCTACTTTGTGCCTTTCGCTTTTTTGCAAATTCCTTTTGAGTTCATAGTTGCTCTCTTTCCATTTCATCTATACAAACTGCTAAGAACATTGTTCAACTACCACTTCTTGTTTGCACAAGACCAGTCTATGTATGAAAGTACTTTGTCCATATTAAGCAATAGGGTAGTACTCACTCTTTGAGGAGAAAAGTTCCACAGTGTAACCCTATGCTCACATTAGAGAATGTAGAATTTAAAATATTTTGAGAAAAACTGATATTAGAATTGAAAGTCTCCTTAGATCAATTTCCATGGGGCTCATTAGGTTTCCCATGAGAAATATAAATAGCCACAAAATCTAAAGCTAATTAGTAAGTATCCGAATTAACACTAGATCCAAGGTGTTGTGTTAGTACAAGTCAGCATTGTAGGTGAATCCTTCCCTACTTGCCAATGGGTATGAGAAAATGAAAGGAAGGCATTACAGCAAAATGTCTTACCTTTTTAGGCATTCTGTCGTACTGGTGAGGGTAAAGTCTGAACTCCCCAATTCAATAAAAGTTTGAAGTTTATAAAAGCATTCCCTACATATAAGAATTTGTGGCAGGATGATTGACAGGGTTATTTCACCATGGAGATATCCCTAACAAGAACTAGAGTTAAATGGAGTATATGTCAGTTATGATGTGTCAATGACTATTGAGGCATTTTCTATTCTAAAGAAGAATCAATTCGAGGAGTCTTCAGTCACATCAGTAATGCTGCTTGTTCAACCTAATACTTAGTGTTACTTGGATTACATTTATAACAAATAGGCTGATAAGACATCCAAACATATCTAAAAATATTTCAATAAAATCCCAAACTGATGTGGATACATGGGCCACACATTGGAACTGTAGGACAAATTAGGATTGTCTGTGCTGTAGTTCAATCTACAAACTCCTGAGTAAACAAAGTCTTCAAAAATGTTCACACAATACCTATGAGTAAAGTTCATGACAGTTATATCTGTATAATTTTTCTAAGTTCAGGATAAAAGCATTGGTTCCCAACATTTAAAATCAATAGGATCTGTTGAATTTATGGATCCAGAATTTTATGGCTTCATATTCATTTCCCAAAATTTTATCAATATGACTTTCACCAAAACAATGATCTTATTGAACTTGTCTATGTCCTTTTAATTTTCAAAACCAAATAGCATATTTCTTTCAATATCTTCTTGCAAATTCCTTCCTTTACTTCTGTAAATCTGTGTTTGTTACTTTTTTATTTCCTTATTTATCTCTTTCTTTCAATCTTGTCTACAGTGGTGCTCACATTGCTCACACCTGTGTCAGAACTTTCCTTTTCCTTTTCCTTTCAATATTGCCCCCAATTTTATTATTCTTTTTCATATTCATGGTCGTGGATATTTTGATGATGTCTAAACAGACCCATCTTTGCAACTAAACTTTAGAACTATCAGATTTTTCCCCTAAATCCATCATTTCCACCTGTGGTCCTTATAACTAAGAGTAGCACTAACAGAGTTGCCAGCCAAATGTGTGGGAGCACATTAGATTTCTTCTTACCCTTCTACTCTGTCCCATTAAATAAGATGAATGATCCAGATTTTCTCAGTTTCTGTCTCTCAAATGATTTCTATTTTTTGGGTGGGTGCATTCGTGGAGCCTGACCTCTGGGCCTGGGCGCTGTCCCTCATTTCTTCAGCTCAAGACTAGCACTCTACCACTTCAGCCACAGCACCACTTTCGGCTTTTTTCTCTGCTTATGTGGTGCTGAGAAATCGAATCCAGGGCCTCATGCATGCAAGGAAAGCGCTCTCCCATGAGCCACCTTCCCTGCCCCCACTCAAATGATTTCTATATACTAGTTTTTATGCCCCTGACACCAGCCTGTTTCATTTACTCAACACTGTCACCTAGTCCTAAAACAACCATATCCAAAGTATGATTTTTCCCCATAGTCTTTTCATATTGGTCCCTTCCATCACCAAATTACTCTCTTTGTAAGCACACAGAGTGAAGAACTAAGACACAAATTCTAGTATCATTATTTACTCACTACATTGACTGTTGGCCTTACATTTCTCATCTATAAATGGATGTAATCTACCAGAAATAATGAAGAATATATGGGTTGACTTCTAGAGCAGGAAAAAAGAAAAGTGAAGAGTCCTTACATTTTGCACCTTACCTTACGAATAAGGAAAGACTCAAATTCAGTTTGTTGGTATAAAGTCACAAATTGTTTCCTGCAGAAATAAAAATAAATTTTACCTTCTGGCTCTAAGGTATATGTCATTTTAAGGTAACTACAGATATGTAAGTGGTACTATGTAAAAATAGTGTCATGTTTTTTCAGATGTATTGAAGAACATACCCTTAATGTATCATTGGAAACATTGGTTATTGAATAGTATCTATAGGATAATGTTTTTGAACTAATCACACTAAGCTGAAAACTATACCTTAGTCCATCAAAATGTGGAAATAAATAATTTTATTTATAAGAAAATAATACCACCAAGAAAAGTGTGTATACATTAGAGAGACTTCAGGAATAACATTAGGGTTTTAACTGTCTCTACCCATTTATGTGATAGTATTTCTTGATATTGAAACTCTCCTCTTGTTATTCTTATTGTATGTAATCCAACGCTATTTTTTACTATATATTTAATATGGGAAATATAGCTTCAAAAATGTGTAAAGTTTTTTCCTTTTCAATCACAATATTGTCATAATCAGGGTACTCTGTGATCATCATTATCCTCATCAAAATTATTATTAGAATCATAAGTGGTAAGTATTGAAACTCTGATATGTATCTATGATTTTGCGATTATTCCTTTTGTCTTTTGATTAATAATTTTAATGTTAATCACTGTGCATGCATCCATATTAAAATTTTGAACAAAGAAACAAAAAAAACTAAACCATAACAGGTAGCTTGGCTATGTGCTTATAACATATTATAGAATAGATTTTTGAAGTATTGCAATTTCCTAACAAGTATGAATTAACTGCCTCTCTCCTCACATCTACACACAAATATTTAAGAGTTTGAACAGAATTATTTCAAGTAATATACTACAATATCATGTGTATATCTAAAATTCCCTTAAAAGTAATAAATGCTACATTCTTTTGAAATATTAGATATTTTATTCTAGGAAACTTTTGGAAAAACATACTGTATATCTTTGAAATAAAAAGGTAAAAAAAATAGCATAAGAAGTTTTAGAAAGAATCTGTCTTCATAAATGTATTTGTATATATATATATATATATATATATATATATAATGTGTAGAAAGACATACATATTTAGAAATTGTCATCAGAAATATATACATATATCTAAATTTATGTGTAGAACGATATACATTATAATGAAACAAAAATCTTGAAACATAATTAAAATTAAAAAAATACATTAAACCAACTGCCAGTGACTCACACCTATAATTCGAGCTATTCTGGGTAATGAGGTCTTAGAATTGTTTTTGAAACTAGCCCAGACAGAAAAGTACTTGTTAGATTCTCCAATTAACCACTTAAACCCGGAATTAGCTCTATACCTCAAGTTGTAGAGTGCTGGCTTTGAACACAAAATGGCTTAGGGACAATGCATAACCTTGCAAACAACATCTAGACCAACAACAAAATATATCTCATTAATTTCACAGAAGCATCTTTTACCTGCTGTGAACATTTCTTAGAAACATGAATACATGCCCATGGAAAATGTTAGGTAAAAAGTATAGAATATCTACGTCTATGTTAAAGACATGACTATTTAGATTGTTTAAGATATTTAGGTAATGATTTAAAATTAAGAATAATGATAATGTATTGGGACTGTCTTTTATTCTATTTTATGATAGTAATAAAATATTTGTAATTATTCTGTAAAGTTACTCTTGCTTGGTATTTGAATTATAATAAGTGATAAAAATTTTTAAATGATTTCCATAGGAAAGGATAATTTTAATGGTATTAATTCTTTTGTAATTTCAAAACAATTAAGAAAATTATTCCAAGGCTGGTTTTCTCTAAAACTATATTTGTTTTCTTATTCTAATTTTCATATGTTCGTAGAAATTAAAATTCCAAAAATTCAATAGATGTTAGCATTCAGGATCATCTTCATAGATACTAATAATGGAGTCGCTTAAGTGGAATTGTTTTATTTCATTTGGTTTTGTCACAAATAAATCAAGATGACTGTATGTTTTGTTTCTTTTCAAGTTATTGGCTCTTATCCTGAGAATACTTTTTTCTAGCAAAGTAGAGAAAAGCAATTGGATTGAGCAAGTAACATATGGATATCAAAAAATGCAGATGCATAGATTTGTGTTTTCTATCATTTGCTAAAAGTTTCTTCCAGAAAAGGTTATCAATTACGTATAAGTGATATATAATTCCTAGATATTCCAGTTATCACATACATTTTTGATTGGGTTATCTCTGCATAAAGTATAAAAACAGACAAAAAACTCAAAATAAACAGAAATCACATCTTTGTTTAGAAACTGCAGTTTACAAAGAATTTTTAGCCAACACCAAAAATATTAGGTATTTTGCATTTTGTAGGAAGAATTTTTAACTATAGTTTTATATTTTTGCTGACATGAAATTCACATACAATATATTTTCTCCTTTCATTGTATACATTTTAGTGCTTTGGAAGTGAATTGTACACTCATAGGTTTTCCAAGCCTAATTTTCACAAACTTGGATTTCTTCAAATAGAAATGCTATAAATTTTAGAACAGATATTAAAATAGATATAAAATTGAGTTACAGGAATTTGTCCTGCATACATCTTCTATAGGGTGTCTTTTCAAAATTTGTTTTGAGGAATTATTTCAGGTTCTCACTCATACAGTCCAAGTGCACAGTCAATGAACTACATTCCCGATCCATACAAGTTTTTTACTTCTCTTTAATACATACATAGAAGTGTAATAGCTAGAACATATACAAATCTCTTTGACCTTTTGAAGACTTGAAAAATTGCTTAATAAAATGACTGCAATATTACACAAATCATTCTACTATGCAAAGTATATCAATTTCTCCACAAATGCATTACTACATTTTGTGTCATCTTTTTATATTATGGTCATACTACTGAATTTTCTTTTTCTTTTTTCTTAGATACTAAAGAGGAGCTTAATTCATATGCTCCTCCTATTGACTATTAATTTACATATGTTCTTTATAGAAATATCCTGTTCGGGAAAAATGTATACAGAATTAGAAGATATAATAGTACTTAAGATTCAGGATCACTGTAACATTAACATTGTAGCATTAACAAATATGTGCCCTCTATCCGTTGGATATGTTTTCACTACTTTCATAGAATTAAGAAAGGTCATTAGTTGATATTAGTTTATTCTTGCTTTTCTTCAGCCACTAAGGCTTTCCATGTCAAATTTTTGGAAACCGTTACTGATCCATTGTCATGAATTTTTACATGTATGTTTTGTAGGATTTTACAACTCACATTTAGTTTGATAATTATTTTTTATTTAAAAATTATTGTATATGGTTTGAGGTAGTAGTCTAAGATCATTCTTTAAAACTAGAGACTCAGTAGTGCCAATATATTCTATTTTTATTTCATTAAGTCATGGCATCCTTTTCAAAATCTATTGACAATAAAACTAAGAATTTATTTTTGATAAATCTGTTACATTCTTCTATGTGTCCGTTCTTTCACTAATAAACATGGTAATAAGATTCAAATCTAGTTAGAGTGCTCAAGCTACACCATTTTACAAGATTGTTCTGATTGACCTGTATTCCTTGAATTTACATACAAGTTTATTGAGCAGGTGGACCAATATTCTACAGATATCTAGATGTTTCATAATCACTCATATTTTGCACCTTGTGAAAACACAAGACCCCAGATATTATATAGTGAAAAATGTCTTTAGAGAATGCTTAAAACAACTAAAATTAACTTAGGAATGAGTTAAGATTTAGATAACACTATAGAATAATAAAGTTGAATGATAACGACTACAAAGAAGAGTGAAAGGGGATAGAATGATGGACCACCTAGGAGCTGTATGTCATTGTTATTGTGTTTCAAAAACAGAAAGACTTCAGAGAAGAGAAGGATGAAAATAATCAAAGTGTAATTAATCAAGTTCTTTTTAATCCACCTAATAGTGTGGACTGAGAGTAAGAGAAGATAGGAAAAATAAAATAGAAAATAAAGCATTGTATAGACCTCTTACAATGTAAATAAATTGTAATAACAATATGATAATTAATTTCCAAAGAAATAAAGGAAACAATAGCTAAACTCTAAAGGCAAAAAGAATGAAGAGAGAAAAGAAGCAAAGTAAAACCTTTATCAATAACAAATATAAGAATTTGGAAGTGAAAAAGCAGTGGAAATACTCTAAATAACAATAAAATAACAATACAAATTGCTAATGTGGATAGAAAATGGATCACATTTAATCATATATAATTTTGAAAAACATACTAGGAATGAAAATTTTAAAGTCATAATTTAAAACACTATTTACATTATAACTACACAGTGTAGTTCAGTGGTAAAATCTTGACCTAGCATATGTAAAATAATGGTGTGATCTCCCAAGCATTACAAAGGTACACACAAAGCACACACACACAAAAACCACATAAACACACACACACACACACACACACACACACACACACACATACACACACATACCACATACACACATTTGGAATATTGATATTATAATATTAAATAGAAGAAATTATCACAAATAGTAAAAATAGATTAATAAATGAAATCATAATATTGCTCATATTATTTAAACGTTTAGTAGAAATCAAATAATCACAATATACTTGGATTCTTATAGATTAAGTAAATGGAAAATTAAGAAATAGAAGACATGAGAACCTTTGTAAACAAGTTTTAAATAATAAACATTTTGAAACATGAATCCTTTAATTTTGACAAAAGAATAATGTTACTGGTGTTTAAGTCTCAAGATTTAGAATATGATAACCAGGTGCTCTGTATCTCGCTATGTGTGGCTATATCTCAAATCATTTCACTCTGGATATTTTTATGATAAGGTCTCATAGTTTCTCAGGCTCTCCCGAATTACAAACCCTATTCACAGTTCCTACCATAGGTAAAAAATGGAAGACCCAAATCACCATGCCCAGCTCAAACTTTTTTTTTTTTAATTCAAGTACAAATATTTACAAAAAAGTGACCGGGAAATGAAGCCTTTCTTAATATAGTATGTGTTTCTTGAAAATAGAGTGATTATTTGTTACCTGGAAAAATATGTTTAGAACTATAAGAAAACCAATTTATGTAAATTCACCAACCATATAATAATTAAGAAAATAATATTAAATATTCACATGTTAAATATTTTTAAAGTAACATATATGGGAATAATTTACATGTGTAAAAATCATGCAAAATTAAATGAACTAATCCTACAACTCTGAAAAAAGAATTATCTTAAAAAACAAGAAAATAATTAATTAAGACCAAAATTTGAAATATAGAAAATAAAATGAAGTGTACCCTTTAGTTGACTTAAGTAACTGTAAACCCTTTTTATATCAATTTTATAATAAAAAAGTATGAACAAAGAAAGCAAAAGTACATTTGAACAATACCAACAGCAAAAGCATCAGTAATTGAGTGTACAAAAAAAATCGATGGAGGGGATAACAATATTCCTTCCAAAAGAAATGTACTCATTACCTTAATTATGTACCTGTAACCCCTCTGTATATTACCTTTAAATAAAATTATATTGAAATTAAAAATAAAACAGATAATATAGCAATTAAGAATTCTTAGAAGCCATTAGTTAAAAAACATTATAAGAAACTGCCCCAAGTAACCAAAGAATATATTTTGATGATATTATTAAAATACTTAAACTTCAGCAGAAAACAAAATGTTTAAAATCTTTTACAAATAAAGTTATAAATCAGAATATATTACTATAATAATCATTGAATGGATTTTTAGTGGCAGTCAAATATGTAAGAAATGAGGCAATATGCCATTCGTTTGCACTTAATAAGTGAGAAAGAATTTTTTAGGTCTTTTAAAATATATCATAAGATTAATGAAGAAACTATTCTGTCACATCATACGATAATTAGAGCAAAGAACAGATTGTACTAAGTTTTGGGATGTTAATGTATGTACTTATTTTGGTTTTGGAAAATTGTAAGGATTTCAACTTGTTCTTGTGGAAAGGGAACCCCTGTCCTTAAATTAAGCACTGATATAATTCCAGCCTAACAAGAACAATAATGCTAGGCTGGCATTATATCAGTGGTTAATTTTAGGATAGGGGTTCCCTTCCCACAAGGACATGCACCTGATGCATCAATGGCATCCGAGTTGCACACATACTTGTCTAGTTTCCTGGATCCTGCAGTCCTTCCAATTTTAGTCTCTAGATAGTGCAGGATGGTGGAAATGATCCAATGCACCCAGGTATAGATTGGGAAGGAACTCCCCTAAAATTTGTCCTGCTTTTTGTTCTCAAGCCTCCTAAGTAGTTAAGAGTACAGATTGGAGTCCCTGGTGCCAAGCAGTAACAGTATTTTTAAAGCAATTAGACACATAGATGACAGGCTTGTGATTACCTCAGGAAAAGGATAAAAAAGCAGTGAAGCATTGAGGACAGACAGAATTTTAACTAGCTACTCAGAGGGTGAATTAGCTTAGCTAGCTACTCGGGAGGCCAAGATCTGAAGACCACTGTTCAAAGCGAGTCCAATCATGAAAAAATATGTGATTATCTCCAAAAAACCAGAAGTGCAGCAGTGGCTCAAGTGGTAGACCACTCTCCTGGGGCACAGATGCTTAGAGCAGGAATGAGGAATGCATGCATGAGCACATGAACATGCACGTGTGTGTACACCCACAAATGAGTATTTCAATGCAGAGTTCTTTATTTTTTTTTACCTTGCTGTACTTTATTTCCCTGTATTAGTTCACAAATTAAGAAAATTAGCAAAGCAACTATTTACATACAACTCATCATGTTTCTCTAAAGTATACTCTCTTCATGGCAGCCTGCTTTTATTTAACCAAAAAGTAAATTATTCAGGAGATCAATTCATTTCCCTCAACTCTGTAATGTTGGATGATTGTTTAAGTTCTTCCTAGCAATGTAATTTTGTGAATTCCTGCATCAAGTAGCATATTTCTTTCATGAACAGGGAAGCCTCTGGGGAAAAAAAAAACTGTAGGTTTTACTCCTCCTGGCAAGCATCTGGAAATTTATTATCTTCATATAAACCATGATCTGTCTGTGTATGCCAAAGACGGTTGTGAATATAAAAAGACCCTTCTAAGCACATAGAATTCATATACCTTTAATAGGTATGAAGGTTTTTTTTATTATTCTGAAAATACCATACAGAGGAGTTACAATTACATGGGCAAGATAATGAGTACATTTCTTATCAAGCATTTATGCCTCCTCCTTTGTTTCCCCTTTCTATCCCTTTCCATCTCACCCCTTCTGCCCCTCCCCGTTATTCCCCGCCTTGCGAAAGTTTTAAAGTTCGTTTTTCGACATAACATCTTGTAAATGTCATTGTTAAAATGGGTCCAACTCTATCCCTTTTTAAACGATTTGTTTTTTCCCTTCCCCTCCACAAATTATACCAACATAAAATTCAGTGAAAACAGGAGTTATATCGTGGGGGAGGGACTTACAAAGCAACAAAAATTCATCTTAAAAATATATTACAAACAATCACATGAAAGAAGAAAATATTTGAATACTTATGTTGGGGTACATTTCACATAACATCAACGAATCTTACCTTTTCGGCTTGTCTCAGACATATACTATTTACTACCAATAAGGGAAACTATGGTGCCTATGTGCATTTGGGCCTAGCTTACTTCACTTAATATAATTTTTTCCAAGACTTTCATTTTCCTGACAATGGGGAAATGTCATTCTTTCTGATGGAGGCTAAGAGTTCCATTGTGTATATATACCACAATTTCTTCATCCATTCATCTACTGAGGGGCATTTGGGTTGGTTCTAAGCTTAGCTATGGTAAATAATGTTGCCATAAACATAGTTGTGCTGGGAGCTTTAGTGTGGTCTTCTTTGTGATCATTTGGGTAAATGCCCAAAAGTAGGATTGCTAGGTCATAGGGGAGCTCTATGTAGAGTCTTTTGAGGAACCTCCATACGACTTGCCAAAGTGGTTAACCAAGTTTAACCTACCACCAATAATGCAGTAGGGTTCCCCTATCCACATCTCCTCCTGAATCTGTTGTTATTAGAGTTCTTGATTTTAGCCATTCTAACTGAGGTGAGGTGGTATCTCAATGTTGTTTTGATTTTCATTTTTCTGTGGCTAGGGAGGTTGAGCATTTCTTCATGTGTCTATTGGCCATCCTTCTTTCTTTTTCAGAGAAGTTTCTCTTTAGCCCACTTATTTATTGGGCAGTTGTTTCTTTTTTTTTTAATTGTATTTTATTTTATTTGAGAACATACTGTACAGAGGGGCTAAAATTACATGGGCAGGATAATGCATACATTTCTTACCAAGCATTGCAGCCTCCTCCTTTGTTTACCCTTCACTTCCCTTCCCCGCCTCCCCCCTCCCCCCACCCAGTTTTACCCCCCTCCCCCCACCCAATTATACCCCCCTCCCCCCCCACACCGACATTGTAAAGCTGGTTTTGACATGACATTTTGTACTTCTCATTGTTGCAACAGGTCCACCTGAATCCTTAAACGACTTGTTTGTCACCATCTCCTCCACATGTTATACTGACATCAAATATAGTGAAAGTGGGGGATACAATGTGGGGGAGGGACATACAAAGCAACAAAGAAATAATCTTATAAATGTGTTAGAAACACATGCATGAAAGAAACGAAAACATTAAAATACATATTTAAGGGTTCATTTGCCTAACATCACATTATCTAACCTTTTCTGCTTGACTCATATCTATACAAGATATTGCAAATAAGGGAAACCATGGGACCTATGCTTCTTTGGGCCTGGCTTCCTTCACTTAATATAATTTTTTCCCAACCTTTCCATTTCCTAACAAAAGGGGAAATGTCATTCTTTCTGATGGAGGCATAGAATTCCATTGTGTATATATACCACATTTTCTTGATCCATTCATCTACTGAGGGGCATCTGGGTTGGTTCCATGTCTTAGCTATGGTAAATAATGCTGCAATAAACATAGTTGTGCTGGTAGCTTTAGTGTGGTCTTGTTTGTAAACATTTGGGTAAATGCCCAAAAGTGGGATTGCTGGATCATAGGGGAGATCTATGTGAAGTCTTTTGAGGAACCTCCATAATGCTTTCCAAAGTGGTTGAACAAGTTTACATTCCCACCAACAATAAAGTAAGGTTCCTTTCTGTCCACATCCCCTCCAGCATCTGTTGTTGTTAGAGTTCTTGATTTTTGCTGTTCTAACTGGAGTGAGGTGGTATCTCAATGTTGTTTTGATTTGCATTTCTTTTATGGCTAGGGATGTTGAACATTTCTTCATGTGTCTATTGGACATCCTTCTTTCTTCTTCAGAGAACCTTCTCTTTAAGTCTTTCGCCCACTTATTTATTGGGCAGTTGTTTCTTTGAGGATTTGTTGTTGGGGGATTTAATTTTATGGAGTTCCAAGTATATTTTAGATATGAGACCCTTGTCCATTGTATAGATAGTGAAGATCTTCTCCCCATCCGTAGGCTTTCTATTGATCTTGCTAGCTATGTCTTTGCCTTGCAGAAGCTCTGCAACTTCATGCAATCCCATTTGTCCAACCTTTCTATGATTTGTTGTGTTTCTGGGTCTCTATTAAGAAAATTTCAGCCTTTGCCAAGGAGATCTAGGGTTTCTCCTATTCCATCCTGTAAAGTTTTCAGAGTGTCTGCTTTGACTCCGAGGACTTTGATCCATTTGGATTTGATTCTGCTGCAGGGTGATATATAAGGATCTAGCTTTACTTTACTACAAGTAGTTAACCAATTTTGAGAGCACCATTTACTGAAGAGGCTGTCTTCCTTCCATTCTATTTTTTTAGCTGCCTTATCAAGATTAGGTGGCTGTAGTTCTTGAGGTTCATTTCTGGGTTTTCAATTCTATTCCATTGGTCCTGAGATGTGTTCTTCTGTCAGTACCAACCTGTTTTGATTACTATGGCTTTCTAGAAGAGTTTGAAATTTGTTATTGGTTTTCTTCCAGCATGTTCTTTCTTTTAAGGATCGTTTTTGCTATACGTGGTCTTTTATTGTTCCATATATATTTTTGGATTGCCTTTTCTATTTCCTTGAAGAATGAGGTTGCAATATTGATAGGTATCACATTCAATTTATAGATAGCATTGGGAGGTATTGCCATTTTTACGGTGTTGATCTTTCCAATCTAACAACATGGGGGTTTTGCCACTTTCTAGGTCTGTTTTGATTTCCTTTTTTAGGTATTTAAAGTTTTCATCATAAAGGTCCTTCACTCATTTGGTTAAGTTAATTTCTAGGTATTTCATTTTTTGTGGGGCTATTAGGAATGGAGTTGCTTTCCTAATTTCAGCTACAATTTTCTCATTGTTGGCATACAGAAAAGCCATTGATTTTTGAGGATTAATTTCATACCCTGCTACTTTGCCAAAGTTTTGAGTCACCTTGAGTAACTTGGAAGTGGATTCTTTAAATACAAGATCATGTCATCTGCAAAGAGGGGGAGTTTTACTTCTTCTTTCCCTATTGGGGTCCTCTTTATGTTCTCATCTTGTCTTATTGGTGTAGATAGGCATTCTAATAGTAGATTGAAGAGCAGAAAAAAGAGTGGGCATCCTTGTCTCATTCCAGAGTTTAGAGGAAATAGCTTTAGTTTTTCACCATTGAGTATAATGCTTTCTGTAGTTTTGTCATACACAGCCTTTATTGTATTGAGGACTGTTCAATGGTTTCCTAATTTTTCCAGGACCTTCCCCATAAAGGGGTGTTGGATCTTGTCAAAAGCTTTTTCTGCATCTATTGAGATAACCATGTGGTTCTTATCCTTGCTCTTTTTGATATAATGAATTATGTTAATTGATTTGAGTATATTGAAGCAGCTTTGTATAGCTGAAATGATTTCTGTTTGCTCGTGGTGTATGATGTTTTGGATCAATTTTTGAAATCGATTAGCCAAAATTTTGTTGAGAGGCTTTGCATCAATGTTCATGAAAGAAATGGGTCTATAGTGCTCTTTCTTTGATGAGGGTTTTGGTATGAGGGTAATGATGGCTTCATAGAAAGCGTTCGCTTTATTGGGGAGTTACATCCGTTAATATTGATAGATAGGACTGAGAGGTATTTGGATGTTCCTGCCATTTTATCCTACTTCTTGGGAGCTACGCCTACTGCATTCTTCCTATGGTTCTTGGATTCTGTTTGGGTGTGTTTTCTTGGCCTTTATTGTGGTCTTCTTGGTTTTCTATGTGTAGGACATCTTTAAGTATCTTTTGTAGAGCTGATTTGATGGACATATATTGTTTGTTTTTCTTTGCTATGGAAGATTTTTATTTTACCTTCAGTTATGAAGGAGAGTTTAGCTGGGTACACTATTCTTGGTTGATAGTTGTTTGTCTTTAGGGCATGGCATACCTCATTCCAGGCTCTTCTTGCTTTAATTGTCTCTGTTGAGAAATCTGAGGTGATTCTAATTGGTTTTCCTTTATAGGTGACTGATCTTTTCTCCTTGGCAGCTTTAAGGATCTTTTCCTTGATCTGAATTGATCCCGTGTGGATTATAATGTGATGATGGGATGTCCTGTTCTTGTGTGGTCTATTTGTAGTTCTAAAAGCTTCTTGTATCTGAATATGCCTATCTTTTTGTGTGTTGGGTAGTTTTCTGCTGGGATCTTGTTAAACAAATTTTCTAGACGATTGACTTCTGTGTCTATGTGCTCCTGTACACCCATTTCCCTCAGATAAGACCTTCTGATGGTGTTTTCCAAGTGTTGAATAGATTTATCATATTTCTTGAATTTGTCTTGGATAGTTGTATGTTCTTTCTCTATAATACCTAGGCTGTCTTCAATGCCGGAGATTCAATCTTCTGCATGGTCTAACCTACTGTCAAGACTTTCTACTACATTTTTTCATTTTTTTGCTTCTGATTGGTCGGTTTTTATGGTTTCAAAATCTTTGTTGGAGCTTTGTTTTAGATCTTGTATGAAATTCTTTACTTCCTTAATTTGTGTTCAGTGTTTATTCTCAAATCACTTGGTTGATTGGTTATGGTTTCCTTGGACTCCCATTGCTTCTGTTGGGCTCCATTCAGCATTCTCTTTGTGGTTGCCCTGAGTCCTTTCAGGTGCCTGTTTATGGATTCCATGAATGCCTCTATTGATCTTATTGATCTTTGTCTATGCTCATCCTGCTCTTGCAATTCTTGTATTACTCTTTGATTAGGTTTCTCACGTTCATGCAACTTGTGTAGTTCTCTTTGTCTGATCTCAGCCTGCTCATGCAATTCCTTTATTTCTCTTTGAGTGTTCTCAACCTGCTCACACAATTCCAGTATCAACCTTTTAGTATCTTCCTCAAGCCCATGAGCTTCGTGTTTTGATCTTTGGTTTGCCTCCTCTCTCTCCCTCTCATGCTCACTCTGAGTCCTTTGCAGGGTTTCAATCATTTCATTCACCATGTTTACCAGTAATGTTTGTAGAGCTATTTGGTAACTTTCCTCTGGATTATTCATTATCTGTTCTATCACCTGATTATCTTGAGTGGGAATTGAGATACCCGGACTTGCCATTTTTCCTTGTGTATTTCTTGCTTGTTCTGCCCATTTGGGATGAAAGTAATGCTAGTTTTGTGCTAGAACACAATTTTAAGGCAAGCATTAACCAAAGTCCTGTAATTGCATAGTCAAAAGTCTGCAGATACAATCTATTTCAAGAGATACAGTCTATTCAACATTAAACAACTATGTATTAATGGGGTAAGAATAGCAAAGAAAAATTTGACAAACCAGAAATTATTATGTTTAGGGAGAAAGGTGTGGAAAAATAGGGTTAGAGGGATGTGGAAAGGTAAAAGGAGAGTGATATTCACCAAGTCCTACACTAAAGAGGGAAATGGATTGGAAAGAATGAATGGAGAGAAAGAAAAAAATTAAAAGAAGAGACAAGAAAAAAACGGAAAGACAAACATTTAAATTTAAAAAGTGAAACTCATAAAAGTAATGAAAATTTAAAGAAGTGACATTGAGAGATGAACGGGGATAGGATGAGAGGAGGGGAGGGATAGAAAGGAGACCTGAAAAACTAAAAAATAATAATTTGTGGAGGGGAAGAGGAAAAACAAGTCGATTAAATCAGATACAGGTGGAACCGTTGCAACAATGAGAAGTACAAGTTGTCATGTCGAAAATGAACTTTACAACTTTGGTGGGGGGGAGGATTAAATGGGGAGCAGTGGGAGGCTTGGAAGGGATGGGAAGGGGAAACAAAGGAGGAGGCTACAATGCTTGATAAGAAATGTTCTCATTATCTTGCCCATGTAATTTTAACCTCTCTGTACGTTATTTTCACAATAAAAAATAAATTTAAAAATACTTCAAATATTGTATAGGTATAAATCGATAATACTGCTATTAAGGAATTTAATCCTAAGCAGTTTTGAATTGAGGAATACATTTATGAATTAAGTATGTACACAATGGGGGATAAGGTCTTATAATCAATGACAGGTATATATGAGGATAAGCAGAACAACAAATAATTCATGCAAAAAGAACAAAAGATGAAAAAGTAAAACGAATGAGAAAGAAAGAACTAAAAAGACCTAATGGTCAGTAGAGATTTTTTTAAAAAGCACACATACACACATATACACCTAAAATAAGAGTTATAAGAGGAAGAAAAAAAGATTAATAAAAACAATTTTTTATAATTAAAAAGTAAATATTTTAAAAAATATAAAAAAAAACTTCTTTGATTTTGTTTTTGGAGTGTTGATGGGAAAATCCTGTATCTCCCTTGTGTCAGTAACCAGTCTCTTGGTGGAGTCTCTGGTTTGCTTGTGGTGTTTCGTTTTCTGTGGCTTGATTGGTGTTTTTTAAGTCAGTTTGTTTGGGCAGGCAGAAATAATTCTGTTGGTTTACCCAGAAGTTTGTGATACTCCTCCCAGGCTAGTTCAGTGGGAGGGAGATCTGCTTTGAGTATCACAAAAGAGAAAGATGGCTGTTTCTGGAGTTGCTGTGAAAAGGCTGAGTTCTGGGAAAAGTTGAGGCCCTTCAGAAAACAGTAGCTTTTCCCTGAGGGGCTAGCTTCTGAGACATTCACAGAGCCCAGCCTGGAGCCATTCTCAGGGTTTATGTTTACTGAGTTTCAATTGATTGTCAGGGCTGCTGTAGAGAGGGGCAGCCTCTGGCTCTTTTTACCCAGTGAAGAAAGCCACTCCTTCGGGCGTGTAGCTTTCTCTGCCTGGTTGTGGACTTCAGAATGGCAGGTCAGGGTAGGTACTTGTGACTCGCTAAATGACTCTTCTGTTTTTATCAAAGGACTGAGTTGGAGCTAGCTACTTAGTCAGGCCTTTTTCTGTATCAAAGATGGAGATCTCCGCTGTTGGGGGGAGGAGTGGCCTTCCCTCCTCTGCTTCCTTTGAGAAGCAGTGAGAATGTCAGTTTTGTACTCATGCGGGAGTGTTGGTTCCTGGGTAGCCTATATTCTGCTATCTGCAGGATGAAGATATCTGCTATTTGTCAGTTCTTGTTGGTGTTGAGTAAAATCTGCTCACCTGCTGCATCTGGCACATTTGTCCCAAACTCTCTGGGTTGTAGGTATGGTGGCTATGGATGCCAACACAGCCGCCACAGGCGCCGCAGCCATGGCTGCCAGAAAATGCTCACATCTGTCTCCTTACCTGGATTTTCCCTCTCTGGCCAAACTCTCTGTACTGTGATGCACACTTGGTGTGCCTAGGACTGTTCACTGGAACATTAGAACTGCTTTCTCTGCGAGAGCTTGTTTAGCCACCAGGTTCTCCTCTGCCATCTTCTTGAAATTCCTGAAGGTGTTTAAATGTTACTGGAATTGTTTTGGAATAAATATTTTTTTCCTTGAATATCTTGAGAAAGAAGATTTGGTTTCTCAGCACTATAGGTAAGAACTTGAGTGAAAGAAACAAAAGGAAAAATGAGGAACAACTCAACACATACATTCAAAAGAAACAAAACAACCCAAGCAAAACCAAATTAACTCAGTACTCAAGAACCTGCAGGAAATTCAAAGGTTTTTAAAAATAGCTATAATAGAGGCTGGGAAGATGGTTCAGTGGTAGAATGCTTGCCTTGCATGCATGAGGTCCTGGGTTTGATTCCTCAGCACCACATAAGCAAAAAGAAAAAAGCCAGAAGTGGCGCTATGGCTCAAGTGGTAGAGTGGTAGCCTTGAGCTGAAGAGCTGAGGGACAGCGCCCAGGCCCAGAGTTCAGGCCCCAAGACCGGACTCAAAAAAAAATAGCTATGATAAGCTTATGAAAATCCTGACTACATGGGAGCCTACTGTGGTGAGTATAGTGGTTAAAGCTCAGACTGGACCGAAAGATCTGTACACAATGCCAGGAACCAGTTATTCTAAATTCCAGGAAGAATAACACCAAGTAGACTGAGCCCACTACACAAGTAGGAAGCAAGATTCAATTTGAAAGTTAATCAGGATAATTTAGGGCTGGGGGCATGCCAAAGTCGTAAGAACATCCATTTAGAAGACACAAGACACTCAATTGAAATTCTAATATTATGGGTATTAAAGAAAAAAATATGACTTTAAATAATTGGAATAATTGCAAGATTTGAATATTGAGTGGAGAAAAATCCATGAGAGAGATAGAGTTTACCCATGTTGCAATGCTTTCTACTTATGTGATAATATTATGTGGTACTCCAGATAAGACAGAGTTACCTTGCAATGAGCATGGATGTGCATTTGGGTGAAAGAAATACTCTACTTACACAGGTGTAAATTAAATGCTTTTTTGGGGTAGATTTTAGTACTTGAACTAAGAGCCTGGGTGATATCTCTGAGTCTTTTCTCTCAAGGCTATCACTCTACTACTTTGAGCCACAGTTCCAATTCTGATTTTCTGTTGGTTGTTTGGAGATAAGAGACTCATGGACTTTCCTGCCCAGGATGGCTTCAAACCAAGATCGTCAGATCTCAGCCTCCTGAGTAACCAGGATTCCAGGCCTGAGCCATCCATGTTTTTAATTATTTAGTAAATTGTACAGTTACAGAAGTTAAAATTTATCCTTATAACTTTTATAATATATGTGTGTATATTTATATCAATGCATACATATAGAAATATTTTAATGTATTTTTGTATCTACAGTAGATTTATGAAATCATCCTTCATTACAAAATAACATGGAAACAAGTTTAATGAGGAGCAAAGCATAGGGAATAGTCATGTTTCTTGTTGAATGAAATATGAATTGTGAGAATCAGTTTGAGAAAACCATTTAACAAAATGGATAATGGCTATTAATTCCAATCCCTTTATTTGCCCATATTTTGCATCCTCACACATGAGTGTCAAAGTCAAACCACACATTTTTGCCTTTGTAGTTAAATCATGCTATAATTTAGGGGATAGGAAAAGTAATCAAATAAAGATTAAAATAATAGTAAGTGATGCTATGAGAGCTGAAAATTATTTTAAATATGATAGTAGCTATTTAAATTCCATATCTCTTATTTTTACTCTATTGTCATATCCCTCATGACCACATTAGGAAAGTACATAGAAGATTCTCACTAAATTATGTGTAAAATTATGAAAAATGTATTAAAAGCATATGGGCACATCGGGGATAGGAAAGTGGCTCAGTGGTAGAGCTCTTACCTTGCATGCAAGAGGCCCTGTGTTTGATTCCTCAGCACCACATAAGCAAAAAGAAGAAAGCTGGAAGTGGCGCTGTGGCTCCAATGGTAGATTGCTAACCTTGAGCAGAAAAGCTGAGGGCCAGCGGCCAGGCCCAGAGTTCAGGCCCCTCGACTGGACAGAAAACAACAACAACAACAACAAAGAATATGGGCACAATGTGGTTTTAGCTGATTCAGACCTGTAGGGCGTAGTATGTTTTTGAGAACTTGAAAATCCTTGTGGTGGAGATGAAGGAAGGGATGTGCTTATTCTGGAAAATTGGTTAGAGGGTTGCTCCCAGTAAAACAGTGTTGAATTCTTCCCAAAGTTTACAGTAAAATCAATCTCACATTCATGTTCTCTACTGCACTATTCACCATAGAGAACTTATGGAATCAGCCCAGACGCCCTTTAGCGGAGGGATGGTTGGAGAAAGTGTTGCACATATACATAATTGGATTGCACCCATCCATTATAAAGACCGTTACAGCATTTGCAAACAAATGGATAGATCTAAAATTATGTTAAGTAAACGACGTCAGAGCCAGACACACAAAGGACGCTTATTAGGAAGCCAGAATTTTATGCAAGTTAAACAACAGTATTAATCAAAGCATGCTATTTGCAGAGGAGTATTTAAAAGGTGTAATTTCTTATAAAATTGAACTTTTAATCCAACAAAATGAATACCAGGAAACTATCACTTGGAAAATATGAGGGGAAGTCAAAGGGAAGGATTAAAGAGACTTACGGAGGTAGAGAGTGAAGCCATAATATTGAATGCAGATAGTATGAAACTAGGAAAAAATGAAAGTGGGGTGAGGTTTGGAAGGATGTGAGAAATTTATGTAAAGATCCATCATACTTAAAAACTAATTCATTGAATGGAAAACCCTTCGTACAACTATTTACTAAAAATAAAATGAAAAACAATGGAGACATGTGATCTTAACCCATGAGTCAATATGATAATTTACTTCTCAGAAATTTTCTTTGCAGGTATTGTTCTCATAATAAGAGAAAAGTGAACAACACAATGAATATCAATACATCACTTTGCCTATCCTAAATAGACACAATATAAAAATCACAGTACAAATATTTGAATATATCACATGATAAAATAACAAGTAGAAAATATCAAACTCTGATTGTTTTTCCAAGTACTTTACCTTTGGTATCTAATTTAATCCTCACAATAATCCCATAAAGTAGAAATACTTCTATTTTTAATTCTAAGATGATGATATGTAAGTCTTCAGAGTTGGAATTACTAGTACAACATTGTACACACGGTAAGTGTTAGGCTGCGGTCCATTCCCACCATATCAAATAACCTCATTCTATTTTATAACGAAATACCAGCACTCAGTCAACTAATTCTAGGAAAATTTCCCAAAATTATTGTGCACACTCTAATAATATTTCACTTTATCCTTGTTAGAAAATAGGTAACTAAGCCGGACACTGGTGGATCACGCCTGTAATACTAGCTACTCAGGAGGCTGAGATCTGCGGATTGTGGTACAGAGCCAGCTCGGGCATGACAGGCGGTGAGACTCTTATCTCTAATAAACCACTAGTAAACTGGAAGTGGCACTGTGGTCCAATTGGTAGAGACCAGGGACAACACCCAAGCCCAGAGGTCAAGCCCCATGACCAACAACAACAAAAAAAGAAAATAAGTAACTGTAATATGAAAACTCCAAGTTCATAATCAATTTATACCTCCGTGGTGAAAGGAACTGCTAAACTATAACATTCTTGATTTCTGGCTCAAAATACTAGAAATCATATTTTATCCCTTCACTCAACACTGCACTGCCTGGGGACCACATCTCTTATTAACACAGTCTTATTGAAAGAATGACCTGCCCAATTCCTGATGGAAACAGACTGCAGGTCTTTTGGAGCAATTGTTTCCACATTGTAGCTCACCTAAATTGTTTACCATTAGAAGTATTTTGATTGCTTTTTTTTAATATTATTTTATTTTATTTGAGAACATACTGTACAGAGGGGCTACAATTACATGGGCAGGATAATGCATACATTTCTTACCAAGCATTGCAGCCTCCTCCTTTGTTTACCCTTCACCTCCCTTCCCAGACTACCCCCTCCCCCAACCCAATTATACCCTCCTCCCCCCACACACACTGATATTGTAAAGCTGGTTTTGACATGACATTTTGTACTTCTGATTGTTGAAACAGGTCCACCTGAATCCTTAAACGACTTGTTTGTCCCCATCTCCTCCACATGTTATACTGACATCAAATATAGTGAAAGCGGGGGTTACACTGTGGGGGAGGGACATACAAAGCAACAAAGAAATAATATATTAAATGCGTTAGAAACACATGCATGAAAGAAACGAAAACATTACAATACATATTTAAGGGTTCATTTTCCTAACATCACATTATCTGACCTTTTCTGCTTGACTCATACGTATATTAGATATTGCAAATAAGGGAAACCATGGGACCTATGCTCCTTTAGGCCTGGCTTACTTCACTTAATATAATTTTTTCCCAACCTTTCCATTTCCTAACAAATGGGGAAATGTCATTCTTTCTGATGGAGGCATAGAATTCCATTGTGTATATATACCACATTTTCTTGATCCATTCATCTACTGAGGGGCATCAGGGTTGGTTCCATATCTTAGCTATGGTAAATAATGCTGCAATAAACATAGTTGTGCTGGTAGCTTTAGTGTGGTCTTGTTTGTAAACATTTGGGTAAATGCCCAAAAGTGGGATTGCTGGATCATAGGGGAGATCTATGTGAAGTCTTTTGAGGAACCTCCATACTGCTTTCCAAAGTGGTTGAACAAGTTTACATTCCCACCAACAATAAAGTAAGGTTCCTTTCTGTCCACATCCCCTCCAGCATCTGTTGTTGCTAGAGTTCTTGATTTTTGCTGTTCTAACTGGAGTGAGGTGGTATCTCAATGTTGTTTTGATTTGCATTTCTTTTATGGCTAGGGATGTTGAACATTTCTTCATGTGTCTATTGGCCATCCTTCTTTCTTCGTCAGAGAAGCCTCTCTTTAAGTCTTTCGCCCACTTATTTATTGGGCAGTTGTTTCTTTGAGGATTTGTTGTTGGGTGGTTTAATTTTTTGAGTTCCAAGTATATTTTAGATATGAGACCCTTGTCCGTTGTAAGGCTAGTAAAGATCTTCTCCCAATCGGTGGGCTTAATATTGATCTTGCTAGCTATGTCATTTGCCCTGCAGAAACTCTGCAACCGTATGCAATCCCATTTGTCCAACCTTTCTTTGATTTGTTGTGTTTCTGGGTCTCTATTCAGAAAATTTCGGCCTGAGCCAAGGAGACCTAAGGTTTCTCCTATTCCATCCTGTAATGTTTTCAGAGTGTCTGCTTTGAGTTCAAGGTCTTTGATGCATTTGGAGTTGATTCTGGTGCAGGGTGATATATAAGGATCTAGATTTAGTTTTCTACATGTAGTTAACCAATTTTCCCAGCACTATTTACTGAAGAGGCTGTCTTTCTTCCATTCTATTGTTTTAGCTTCCTTATCGAAGATTAGATGGCTATAGGTCTGTAGGTTCATTTCTGGGTTTTCAATTCTATTCCATTGGTCCTGAGGTCTGTTCTTATGCCAATACCAAGCTGTATTGATTACTATGGCTTTATAGTAGAGTTTGAAATTTGGTATTGATATTCCTCTAGCAGTGTTCTTTCCATTGAGGAGCGTTTTTGCTATTCGGGGTCTTTTATTGTTCCATATGAATTTTTGGATTGCATCTTCTATTTCCTGGAAGAATGAGGGTGGAATTTTGATAGGTATCACGTTGAATTTGTAGATAGCCTTGGGAAGTATTGCCATTTTCACGATTTTAATCTTGCCAATCCAGGAGCATGGGAAGTTTTGCCATTTTTTAAGTTCTGTGTTGATTTCCTTTTTCAAGATTTTAAAGTTTTCATCATAGAGGTCCTTCACTTCTTTGGTTAAGTTAATTCCTAGGTTTATTTTTTGTGGGGCTATTACAAATGGAGTTGCTTTCATAATTTCAGCCACACTTTTCTCATTGTTAGCATATAGAAAAGACATTGATTTTTGGGGGTTAATTTTATAACCTGCTACTTTGCCAAAGTTTTGAATCAGCTTGAGTAATTTGGGAGTGGAGTCTATGGGATTCTTTAAATACAAATCATGTCATCTGCAAAGAGGGAGAATTTTATTTCTTCTTTCCCTATTTGGATCCCCTTTATGTCTGCATCTTGTCTTATTGCTGTAGCTAGGCATTCTAATACTAGATTGAAGAGAAGTGGAGAGAGTGGGCATCCTTGTCTTGTTCCTGTGTTAAGAGGAAATGGCTTTAGTTTTTCACCATTGAGTATAATGCTGGCTGTAGGTTTGTCATATACAGCCTTTATTGTATTGAGGAATGTTCCATGGATTCCTAATTTTTCCAGAACCTTCATCATAAAAGGGTGTTGGATCTTGTCATATGCTTTTTCTGCATCTATTGAGGTAACCATGTGATTCTTATTCTTGCTCCTGTTGATGTGATGAATAATATTAATTGATTTTCGTATATTGAACCCGCTTTGCGTCCCTGAAATGAATCCTGTTTGATCATGGTGTATGATTTTTTGGATGAATTGTTGAAGTCAATTGGCCAAAATTTTGTTGAGAAGTTTTGCATCAATGTTCATCAAAGAAATGGGTCTATAGTTCTCTTTCTTTGATGATTCCCTGCCTGGTTTTGGGATGAGGGTTATGATGGCTTCATAGAATGTGTTCGGTAGTGAGCTTTCTCTTTCAATTTCATTGAAGATTTGGAGGAGTATTGGTGTGAGCTCTGCTTTGAAGGCCTTGTAAAATTCCGCTGTAAAACCATCTGGTCCTGGACTTTTCTTAGCTGGGAGGTCTCTTATTGCTGTTTCTATTTCAATGCTTGATATGGGCCTGCTAAGCTGGTTTAACTCATCTTGGTTTAGTTTTGGCATGTCAATATTTGCTAGGAAAAGGTCCATTTCTGTCAAGTTCTCAAACTTATTAGCATAAAGTTTTGAGAAGTATTCCCTTATAATGTTCTGAATCTTGGTTGTTTCTGTGGTGATGTTTCTATTCTCATCTCTGAGTTAATTAATTTGGGTGTGTTCTCTCCTTTTTCTGATAAGGTTTGCTAAGGGTCTGTCAATTTTGTTAAGTTTTTCGAAGAACCAACTCTTTGCTTTGTTGTTTCTTTCTATAGTTTTTTTGGATTCTAATTCATTTAATTCTGATTTAATTTTGATTATTTCTTTCTGTCTAGTGGATTGGGGTTTACCTTGCTGCTCTTTTTCAAGGAAGTTTAGATGTGTCATTAAATTGTCAGTTTCCGATCTCTCCAATTTGTTGATGTAGGAGCTCAGAGCTATAAACTTGCCTCTGAGTACTGCCTTTGCTGTGTCCCACAGGAGCTGGTAATTTGTGTGTTCATTTTTGTTGAATAGCATGAACACTTGAATTTCCTTTCTAATCTCTTCCATGACCCACTCATGATTCAGCAGTGTGTTGTTCAGCCTCCATGTGATTCCGGACTTTCTTTGGTGGCTTTTGGTGTTGAGTTCTAATTTTATTCCCTTGTGTTCAGAGAGAATGCAAGGTATAACTTCAATGTTTCTGAATTTAGACAAGTATGCTTTGTGGCCTAAAATGTGGTCTATTTTAGAAAACGTTCCATGTGCTGCTGAGAAGAATGTGTATTCTGATGCTGCTGGGTGAAATGTTCGGTAAATGTCTGTTAAGTCTAGTTGATCTATGCAGCTGTTTAGATCTGCGGTTTCTCTGTTTACTTTTTGCCGAGTTGATCTATCTAGTGGGGAGAGTGGTGTGTTAAAATCCCCAACAATTAATGTCTTTGGATCTATATGGGATTTGAGGGAAAGTAGTGTTTCTTTGATAAATTTGGGTGCTCCATTGTTTGGCGAATAGATATTTAGAATTGTAATATCCTCCTGAAGGAGAGATCCTTTAATTAATATGTAGCGACCTTCTTTATCTCTTCTCACGAATTTTAATTTGAAGTCTATTTTATCTGATATTAGGATTGCAACTCCCGCCTGTTTATGAGAGCCATTTGCTTGGTAGATTTTGTTCCAGCCTTTAACATTGAAAATGTGTTTGTTTTTACGGGCAAGATGTGACTCCTGCAGGCAGCAGATAGAAGGGTCTTGTTTTTTTTTTTATCAAACTAGACAGTCTATGTCGCTTAATTGGAGAGTTCAGTCCGTTAACGTTAAGAGATAGGACTGGGAGGTATATGGGAGTTCCTGCCATGTTATCCACCTTCTTGTGGGCTGCGAAAACTGGGTTCTTCCTAAGGTTCTTGGATTCTCAGTTTGGGTGCAGTTTCTTGGCCTTTGTTGCGGTCTTGTTGGTTTTCTATGTGTAGGACATCTTTAAGAATCTTTTGTAGGGGTGGTTTGGTGGAGATATATTGTTTCAATTTTTCTTTGCTGTGGAAGGTTTTTATTTGGCCTTCAGTTATGAAGGAGAGTTTAGCTGGGTACACTATTCTTGGTTGATAGTTGTTTGTTTTTAGGGCATGGCATACATCATTCCAGTCTCTTCTTGCTTGGATTGTATCTGCTGAGAAATCTGAGGTAATTCTAATTGGTTTCCCTTTATAGGTGATTAACCTTTTCTCCTTGATAGCTTTAAGGATCTTTCCCTTGGTCTGGGTTGATCCTGTGTGGATTATAATGTGAAGGTGGGATGTCTTATTCTGGTCTGGTCTATTTGGGTTCTAAAAGCTTCTTTTATCTGAATAGGCCTAATTTTTTGTATGTTTGGGAAGTTCTCTGTAGGATCCTGTTAAACAAATTTCCTAGACCATTAACTTCTATTTCTAGGTGCTCCTCTACACCCATTATCCTTAGATTGGGCCTTCTGATGGTGTCTTCCAAGTGTTGGATAGACCGATCATATTTCTTGGACTTGTCTTGGATGGTTGTATGTTCTTTCTCTATAATATCTAGGCTGTCTTCAATCCTTGAGATTCGATCTTCTGCATGGTCTAACCTCCTGTCAAGACTCTCTACTTTGTTTTTTATCTCTTTTCCTTCTAATTGGTCAGCTTTGATGGCTTCAAGTTCTTTGTTGAAGCTCTGTTTTAGGTCTTGTATGAATTTCTTTACTTCCTTAATTTGGTGTTCAGTGTTAGTTCTCAAATCACTTAGTTGATTGGTTATTGTTTCTTTGGACTCCCATTCCTTCTGTTGGGTTCCATTCAGCATTCCCTTTGTGGTCTCCCTGACTTCCTTCAGCTCTTTGTTAATGGATTCCATGAATGCCTTTAGTGATCTTTGTGTATTCTCTACCTGGTCTCTCAATTCCTGAATTACTCTTTGATTAGCTTCCTCCTGTCTGTGGGATTCCTGCAGTTCTCTTTCTTCCCGTTCATGGGATTCCTGCAGTTCTCTTTGAGTGTTCTCTGCCTGCTCACGCCATTCCTCCCTTTCTCTTTGAGTATTCTCAAGTTGTTCACGCAAATCCTGTATCAGTTTTTGAGTAGCTTCCTCACGCTTGTGATATTCCTGTATAAACTTCTGGGATGCCTCCTCTCTCTCACTATCACGCTCATACAGAGTCCTTTGTACATTGTCAAACTTCTCATTTATCATGTTTGCTGTTAGTGTTTGTAGAGCTATTTGGGAACTCTCCTCTGGATTATTCTTTATCTGTGCTAATCCCTGATTATCAAGATTGGGAATTGAGATACCTGAATTTGCCATTTTTCTTGTGTTTTTCCAGCTTACTCGGCCCATTTGAGATGAAGATTGCACCAGTTTTGTGCTAGAACACTATCTTAAGGCAACCATCAACCAAAGTTTGCGTTTGTACAGTCAATAGTCTACAGATACAATCTAGTTCAACAGATACATCTATTCAACATCAAACAACTATATGTTAAAGGACTTCGAACCGCAGAAAAGAATTTGGAAAACCAGAAATTATTAGGATTAGGGAGAGATGTGGGTAAAAAATAGGAATAGATTGGTGTGGGGAGGCATAGGGAGAGTTAACTATGTCCTAATCACAATGCAGGAAATGGGTTGGGTAGGATGCAAGTAGGGAGAAGGAGAAAAAGAAGAGACGGAAAGGGGAATGAAGAGAGACCAGAAAAAAAATAGAAACGTAAAAATTAATGTTATTATAGAGGTTAAAAGACCGTCTATTTAGAGAGGAATGTGAATATGTTCAGAGAAGGGGAGGGACATAGAGGAGATGTGAAAAACTGTAAGGATGGGAAAGGGAGAAGAAAAGATCAGAAGTTAAGTAGAGCTAGACAAAAAACAAAAAGATAATTAAGAAAGAAAGAAAAAGAGAAAGAAGACAAGAAAAGAAAGGAAAACTTTCATTCACATATTCCTAAAATAAAAATTATAAGATGAGAAAAAAAAAGTTACTGGAAAACAATTATTTTTTCAGAAGAGGCAAAAATTAAAGATTAATAAAAGTTTTAGAAGGGAAAAAAAAATATATATGGTAACAAAAAACAAAAAACAAGCAAAAAAAAGAAAAGAAGAAGAAGAAAAAAAAAAGAAAAAAAGTCTTTTGATTTTTTTTTTGGGGGGGGGGGAGGAGTGGGAAGAATCCTGTTTCTCCCTTTTGTATGTAACCAGTCTCTTGTTGGAGTCTCTGGTCAGCTTGAGGTCCTGTGGCTTGATTGATTTCTTAATTCGGTTGGTTAGAAGAGGCAGAAAAATGCTCTGCTTTACCCAAGATTTTGAGATCCCCCTCCCAGGTTAGTTTTCTGGGAGGGTGATCTGCTTTGAGAATCACAAAAGAGGGGGATGCGGTGATGAGGCTAGGTTCTGGGTAGAGTTGAGGCCTTTCAACAAACAGTAGCTTTTCCCTGGGGCTTTTTTGTGATAAAGCTCACAGCGCCCAGCCTGGAGCCATTCTCAGGGTTTCTGTTTTTCAATTGATTGTGGTGGCTGCTAGAGGGAGGGGCAGCCTCTGGCTCTGGTTACCCAGTGAAGCAAGGCACTCCAATGCCTGGCGCCTGAGCTGGGTGACTTTTCCCTGGATGGAGCTGAGTCTGGCAGGTCACTTCGCCGTTAAGTTCTTGTGACCTGCTAAAGGACTCCTTTTATTCCAAGGCCTGAGCTGGAGCTAACAGCTCCTCCGAGCTTTGTCGGTATCCAAGATGGAGATCACCGGTGCTGGGGGGGAGGGGTGGCCTTCCCTCCTCTGCTCCCTGAGAAGGAGTGAGGACGTCGGGCTTGTACTCACGCCGAGTCTTGGATCCTGGGTCATCTCTGGTCTGTAAACAGCAGGATGAAGATGTCCGCTCCTTGTCGGTTCTTGTTGGTGTTGAGTAGAATCCGCTTGTCCGCTGCATCTGGCTCCTTCGTCCCGGACTCTCTGTGTCTCAGGTATGACCCCGTGGCGGTGTTCCCCGCCACGACCCTGCCGCCGCAGTGGCAGCTGATGTGTTTCCTTGGCTTCCCCTCTCTTGTCTAACTCTCTGTCCTGTGATGGCACACTTGGTGTGATTCTCTGGCTTAGGACTGTTCACTCGAACTCTAAAACTGCTTTCTATGCGAGAGCTTGTTCAGATTCCAGCTTCTCCTCCGCCATCTTCCTGGAACTCTCTTGATTGCTTTTTATACCTAACATTTTGAGAGAAATGTACTACTTTATAATGTTATTAAAGACAGACTGATATAAAAATCACTTTTCACCCCAGATAAATATTTTGCCTTTCATATACACAAAAATGCAGTCTGCCATATTAATGTTAGGAATGAGAGGTTAAAAATCATAGGCACCAAGACCTAAGTATGAATTAAAGAATCTCCAACTTGTGAATACAATTGGTTTTAAAAGACATCAATACAACTGCATTTTTAAATTCCCTATGATAATGATAATGATTCCCTATGATAATGATAATGAAAATGATAAACTATTAACACTTAAAAATAATTCATTTTCTTGGGAGTAGGACACAAAACACAAGGTTAATTCTAATCATTTAAAAAGACCTTTATTTATACTAAACATTCACTCATAACTATAAAGATTCTAAAACTAACTGAAGTACAGAGACACAAAGGAACTAATTTAACTGCATCATGTACATTCAATGGACTGTTAATAGAAAACAAAGTTATACTAATAATTAACTTACCCAATTCACTTACATTCTTTTATTCTATTCCATTTATTTTCATAAAAACTGGGTTTTCATAAAATGATGCATAAAAAAGCCTATATGCCCACTTACATTTTCAGATCTTAACAATATTTATTTCAGAAAATTTAGCTCTATAGTTAATGAACTGAAATAATACTAAAATATTCAAAGAACTTTCAGAAATTGCAAGACTTCCTCTGGGATGTTATGTATATTGGAAACGATATTCAAAAAGCCTTATTTGTTAAATGTTCATAGTTACTCCCACAAAAGAGCCATTGGTAAAGATCCCTGTGCATGTACAAAACACCTTCAAATGCATACACAATCTGGACATGACACATCCTTTTTGTTTGTTCGTTTTTGGAAGGAATATCTAACAAGAATATCGACAATACTTATTTTGTCTATAAGATGGGATATTCAAACGTAATATGGGTTTGATTAACTCTTAGTGCGAATAGATATGGTCTTGCAAAGAAAGTGATTCTCTACAGAAATCCGGAAAGAGTTTATCCAACTTGTGTTTCACAGGAATAACCAGAGAGTAATACCTGCTTGGTCAAGTCGGTCCAAATCACTCCATGAGTGTATCTTAAAAGTATAACCAATTTAAGAGGTCAAATATGAATTTTGTACTGACAATCATCTTACAGCAATAACTTACTACCTAATTATGTCCGTAGCTTCTTACCTCACATACAATAAGAGCTGAAAGCGGTCTCTTTCTCTAACTTAATGCTGTAAATGCTTTGATTATGATGACCTTTTTTAGTAGACAAATAATATGTACAGAAGGGTGGTTACACTGAAATGACATGACAGAACACTGATAAATAAAACATTGCAACACAGCTCTTTTCAGCCTCACCATGTCCACATTGGCAAGCAACATTGCAACAGCACACACACACATATACATGTGTACACATGTTCGCACATGTACATACACATATACATGCATGCTAAATTCCGGGTTTATTGTACAAAAAAGTTCAAATAAAATATTAGTGATTTGTACAAATGATAATATGCCTTATTACAAAATAATACATGAACCATCACACCCATGTTACATTTTACCTGCCTCTCCAAATGTGACCACTTAATTTATTTTTAATTAATTGATTACCTTATTAATTCGTTTGGTGCTAATACTAGGGCTTGAACTCAGGGTCTGGCTTTGTCCCAGAATTTATTTTTTGTTTCAGTTTTCTCAAGGCTAGCATTTTACTGCTTGTACCACAGCTCCATTTCTAGCTTTTTCTGGTTACATTCAAATCAGAATCTAATGGACTTTTTTTTTTCTTGGTCTGCTTTCAAACCACAACCCTCAGATTTCATCTTTCTGATTAACTACTAATAAAGACATAAGCCATCAGTGTGGCTTCTACTTTTTCCTCTATAATTATCTAATGCACATACTTAAATAGTAATTTAAAACTGAGAGAATAGAAGCAAGATGTACAGTGATGATACTCTCCTGTCAGAAATTCAAGTTAGTAATGTAAATTATTCTTAAGACCATACACAAAACATACCATATTATAGTGTAAGAGAACTCACTATTGAACATATGAGCCTTAAGAGCTTTCTAATAGATCCATTATTTATTGTTACCCAACATTAGAAAAATGTATGAGGCATTGGTAAAATAGAAGTCCTTTGCATGACTACATACATTCCTTGTTTTTTTTTAAAGACACGTGCTTTCATCTAAAAAGTAGGCCTGTCTATTGTCTTCATGTGATTTCAATAATTGAAAGTGCTTAGTGAGAAGGTCAAAATGTATTAGTAGTCCTTAACTATCAATTCTCATTTTTCTTCTTGGAGAATATAATGATCAAATCAATAATTCAGAATCAGAAATCAATAGTTCAGAATCATGCTTCCAGTGCAAGTGGATCACCAGTAAGAAATCCTAAATACCAATTTTCACAAAGTTTTGTCACAGATACAATCTCCCTGCCTTCTCTAGCTACTTTACTACCTTCCTATTTCTTCATTATACAGGAAAAGTGTGATTCACCTGATTTCAATCAGATCTGTTGCTAGAATTATCAAGGAATTAATTTATTGTCTGTAATTTGGTCAAAGTTATGTCTCTTTATGTAGGCTACTAAAAATGTATTTACTAATTTCAAGTAAATACATGAATTCTATTCCCATTTTTTTTTTAAATTAAAATTTTGTTTGCTCTATAAATTGATCAGAGGCATGGATTTTGTCACTAGCTAGGTCATTGCACATCATCTGTCTCTCTCTCTCCCTTTCTTGGTTCTCATAGATAATATGATTGCTCCATAATTATCCTGATTTATTTTGCTTTCATATTTTTGGTTGCATCATTTCAGTTTTTGCTCTGCCATTTCCCAAATCATTTATATAGAAGGCGTTATTTCCTAATTTCTCATTCCTAGAATAAGCTGCACATGAAGACATCACTGGTCCTCATTTTCAGTGTGTACATTTAAATACGGAGGAACATCTTTCCTCTGCTCTCCATCAATTCCCTACTCTCCAGTTAGAATAATTTCGAATAGTAAAATTGGAAAAAGAAAATAAATCATGGTGAATAAACAGTTGCAGAAAAATCACTGGATATTTCTGACCAGTTCAACCAATGTGAACTATTAGGAAAATACATGGACACCTCATTCCCACTGGCACTCAAAGTTTCTCGTTAGGCAATTCTTAGGAATATGAAGAACAAGATGAAAAAATAACGAATGATATCAATTGCAAGAAAAAAATGGAGAAGGATCCAAGCAAATTTCTTCAATGGGCTGCCAAAAATATTCTGCTTACTACAGTGCGGAGACTTCTTTCCCAAAAGGCCACTCATGTGAATAGTAGGGATGACGATGAGTATACCCCTCTTCATCGAGAAGCGTACAGTGGACAATTAGACATTGTCAGTGAGTTGGTGTCTCAAGCGGCACATGCAATAACTGTAGATGACTGGACACCCCTGCACAGTGCATATACGTGGAATAATACCAGAGTGACTTCTTTATTACTTCATCATGATCCAAATACAAATGCCCAACTAAAGGCCTCTTGTCCCCCTTACATCTTGCTGCTGAGAATTGAGCTAGCAAAGATACGCTGGATCTCCTTCTGTTGAACCATTATATAAAACCAGGCCTGGAGAACAACATAGAAAAACTTGCACTTGATATTGCCAAAAGGATAAGTATGTATCACTACTTCTATGAAGTTGTGGAAGGCTGTACAAATTGTTCACCTATGTCCTAATGGTCGGGTTAAGTTTCTTAAATTTCAAAAATGCAAGTCGATCTTTTGTGTCCCTACAAAATATTTTCACAATCCAAATAAGAGCAATATATTTTATTTTGGTCTGTCATGGGGCTTGAACTCTGGGCCTGGGAGCTACCTCTGTGCTCTTCAGCTCAAGATGAGAGCTCTACTACATGAGCCTCAGCTCCACTTCCAGTTTTCTAGTGGTTTATTGGAGATAAGAGTACCACAGACTTTCCTTCCCAGGCTGCCTTGGAACCATGATCTCAGATCTCAGCCTCTTGTGGCATAAGCCACATGTGCCCGGCAACACCAATATTTTACAGTAAAAATTCATGGATTCTGCAGAATTCTTCCAAGTGAATTGCCTGCATTGGATGTCAGAATGTATTCAATAGTTTTTGTATACATGTATAATGATTTCTTCAGAGTTTGTGATTTTTTTAATCAGAAACAATTTTAACTTACCTGTTGAAATGAGTAGTACAGAAACTAAAATATTTCTGGTGCTTGTCTGAAAAAGTATATTTGACAATATCCTATATTCTATGTTTGCATAATGGTCATTATATATTTTATTTTCTCCTAGATATACTTTGAATTCTACATTATTTTATAATATTTAGGTTCATTAATGTGTCCTTTCTGATTACATTCCATATAGAAACAGTTTCATTCCTTTTTTCTAGGTCTTAATATTATTTTTCTTTGGGATAAAATGACAATGTTGTATAATTTGAAAAGTTTTGTAAAGTTTATGCTATGTAAACGCCTTCCTGAGGTGAATATTTAATACACTGATGTCAAACTAAATTTAATTATATGAATTACGTGTATTGTTACAGTTGTAATTTTGTAATCAACTTTTTAATAACTGTTTTTCATTTCTTGCATCTGAAGAATGAAACATATGGAATACTTCTCAAATTTTCATATTATCCTTGTGCAAGTGCCATGTTAATCTCTGCATTGTAATTTGAGTATTCGTGTTGCTGAAGCATGTAGTATCCTCTAAATTTAAGTAGTTAATGATGCCATCTTTATACAAGCCTATATCTATGGGTGCCTACTTGTAACAAGGAAACCGTATTGTTCCGAACAATGCTATCGATCTTATTTCCATAAAATTCTGTGAATAGTAGAAAAAATTATATTGATCGATCAATTGCTCACATTTGCAAATTTTTTTGTCAATGACTATCTTAAGTCTTTTTATTTGGAATTTGATCATACTCTCAATTATTTATAGATAGGTCCAAAGGTGATGCTTTTTCAAGTAATTATTTACCCAACTGTGTTAGCTATGTGGACCTAATGGATTCAAAGTAAGCATTGCTTAAGAGCTACTTCTAAACTTCTTCAGCTGATATTTTCCCAAATGAGGTGTTACTGGCACAAATGTCTACCTGAGCCTTTACCCTTCTTCCATGTGGGAACAGACCAACCAGAATATCTTACCCTGACAGCATAGATTGTATTACTAGAACAAAACTAATCTTGGTTACAAGGGATCATAGAGAGATGAACAGTTCAAACAGAACTGTTCAGACTAGAAGGTATTTTATCAAAATATAATTGTTTATTATACCTTCCATTTCAAAAGTAGTTAAAGCCAAGAAGGTAAAAAAATTGTTCATATGCATGATTACTTAATGTCCTGGCCTGTCTACTATCCAACCAGGCAGGAACTTACACTACTGACTTTTTATCACCAAATATTTTCATAGATGCAGGAGAAGTTCATATGTTTCTCCTCGTTATTAGGCATTAAATTGATACTGTTTTAATCACAGTGTTTCCTCTTGCCTCCATGCTGTAAATCTACAAATGGTAAAGATTTAGGTCTAATTCTATCAAACACTAAGGTAGAGATAATGGAATAATACTTTAAAACAGAGTTGCGTTTCATACAGTAACTACAACAGAACAATGCAAACCTGTGCCTTTTAATTATATTATATATAGTTATATATTTTATATTTATATGTGCTGATTTTATATTTCACACAGTAAAACTTACTAGAATTAGTTGATAATTTGACAAATAAATTTATATTTATTTATTCCAATAAATAGAATTGGAATATAAATAATTAGGTTTAAAATATATATTAGAATATAAAAAGTATCAATGCAATGTCTATAGTATAAACTTGTGATACATCCTAACTGTTCTTGGTCTTCTGAATCCACATGGTAAAAAAACAATGTTTTCCTCTAATCTATAATGCATTTTACTCTGCTGCTCTGTCTATTGTTTTAACTCTCTTGTCCCAAACTGTTTTTCTCCATATTTCAGAAGCATTCCTATTGATTATACCCAAATTTTGCTAAGATATCTAAAAAAACATTATTCTTCTGCAGTCCCCATGGGTCCTAGGATCCCAGGTCCCAGTTACCTGCATCATCAGATAACAGGGGCAAGACTTCTCACCAAGGCCCATGCAACATTTCAGCACATAGTAATTGAAGACCAATCTCAATTTCTCATTTCCTATATTTCAGGGCCCCAATTCCTTGAGATGCAGGAATTAGCAGTAAGCAATTGTGGAATGCAAGGCAACTTAAAATGAAGAATGAAATAACAAAATTTGAGAGAAAGTACTGTAATTAAAACATTCAACTTATAGATGACCAGCCCATATGAGTGAACAATTTCACAAAGTGTCATAAGATTATTTTTAATACCCCTACCCTATGATTAATGAAAGATTTTATTCCAACATAAGTGGGCCAAAAAATAGTTCCTTGAAGGATAGATCCATAATTGGTCTACTAAAGCCCAGAAAACTTGACTTAGGGGTCAAATGTAATTCAGAAAAATATTTGAAGCACTAAGGAGTGCTTCAAAACACTGGGAGTTCAGTACAACATGGTTCTGTTGTATAAAAATGTCACTCTCAAACCAATGATAATCTACATTTAATCTTCTGAAAGTGTATTCCTTTTCAAATAAACTTTTTAAAATCACATTCGTCAAAATGACATTTTACAAGTTGATGATACTTAGAGACATTACAAGTTTTTTAAGTGTAGGGAGCAAGTTACAATAGAGTTGAATTATTTACACAGCACTAATGCCAAACACGTTCAACCATTCATTAAAGTGTAGAAATAGTACCACCCACAATTTGTGTTTTTCAGTAAGGGCCTTCCAGAAATGTGTTAAATAGGTTAGCCTCCTAAATTTCAAACCCAAACCTGAGCTAATAAATTTCATCATTTAATAAGGTACACTTTAAAAAGTCACAAATAGTTGCCTTATCATATGTTATTTTATTTTTTCCCTCTGTCTAACATAGTAAGAAATATGACTTTAAGTCTTGAATATGGGTATTCATCAGAGATATGACAAACATAATATCTGTCTTCTATTTTTATCATATTCCTCTTTTGGAATAAATTTTAATTTTCTTCTTTTTCAAAACTTATAGGCAGTAGAAAATATTATTCCATGTAAAATAAAAGAATCACACCATTGTACAAAGCCATTTATAAAAATTCGTAGTTAGGAATACATTCTAAGCCATTTTTTTAACTTTCTTTTTGACTAAAGATTAATCTTCCAAATGGATGAGAATAAAATCTTGTTTAGGTGCTTCACCTCTCCAGTCTCCAGCAAATTGCTGCTGCAGATAAATCAATTATGGAAATATAAGCTGACATCAGTTCAAGAATATGCAGGATTTAATGTCCATGGAATGCATATAAACCATTCAAAGTATTAATAGACAGTTTAACACTGACTATCAGGAAGTTGAAACCATAGTGGAATTATAGTAAAGACATAGAATGAATGAAAAATGAACAAGGGGCAAGTACAGCTAGAATATTCAATGTACACATATGATAAAGAAGTGGTAAATTGGAAATAAATCTTGGAGAAAGGGTTGGTTGAGAATGATGGAAGGAGTGACTCCGATCTAGGAGCATTGGACAATTAGATGGATATATTTAATTGTAAAACAATTGCACAACCTTTTAAAATTCAGTTAAAAAACACAAGAAACAAAAAACAGAAAAATTACAACCAAACAGCAATCTCCAGAGAGTATGAATATGACCTCTCAAAATTTTAATCTATTAATGAAGGGCAGTCTTGGGAAAAGCAAACAAAACTGTTCAAAGAGGGAAGTTTGGGATAGGGGAGAATTTTGAACAGAATTAAATAGATTGTCTAAGGTTATAAATCACCTACATCTGCTGCAAATAGTATCTTTCTTCTACGAGTTTTCTGTCTGAACTGGATAATCCAGTCCTGAGACACACTTGGTAGCTTGTGAGGTTAGAGTGGAAGAAACAAGATCATGAACCCATTACTCCACTGGAGAGAAAACAATATATTTTCTCTAATCTCTCTTCACTACTCTTTCTTCATACTTTTAAGTCAATTGATTTTGAATTATATTTTTCCTTCTTCTGGCAAAATAATTCATTACATATTATTTGCCATTTTCTTCTTTCATGATGTTTAATTGGCCAAGTGAGTCCATTAAATATCCCTCTTGCATTTGGTTGCTATGAAACAACATTTATGTTAATGAGGAGAAATCTAATGTAAAACTTTGTCTCCAGAATACAGACCTAGAAGCTGTGATCACAAATATTTGGCTATTTTTTTCTTTTACCTTAAAAGACTTCTTGTGTCTAAAGTGCCCACAAAAATGAGTACTCCATCACTTGTTGGTTCAATCAGAATTGTCTAAGTTCAAAGATATATTTTCCTAACAAGATGCTGATAGGAAACAAAAAATACTGCACTTTTATCTTCTCTCTTAAGATTCTCCTTAGATACCATATCAGTAACAGTGAAGTTATTCTAGGCAAAATTATTTCAACAGATTATTTTTCTCTTGGTCTTGCATTTGTTCACCAAGATGTATGGAGGAGAATAGAGTTAAATCACCCATACCTTGGAAGACAGTGTCTGTTACAAAAGGACAATGCTTCTATGTCCTACTTCTATGTCCTCCTCTTAGCTCTTGCCGGAGTTCCAATTAATCACAGCTTCTTGGCTTCATGTCTAGTGAAGCTGAAGGACTATATGGGCTCCACCACTGTTAAATCTTCATTATTTCTCTTTTAAAACTCTTTAAGTTGCCTCATTTGGACGTGGAATTTATTTTCATGTCTTCATTCAATCAGTTCTGCACTGTAGTGAGCCAAATAGGCTCTGTAAACTCACTTTAGGGAGTAAAAATACTAACACAATTTAAATGAAAAAGTTTTGGCCTCCCTTCACTGCTGAATACAATATGCTTAACTAAGTCTTCTAAGAAAACTTTTTTTTTTAATTAACTTTTCCATTTGCTCAATTCTTTTCTAAACTTTTTGGCATATGTAATAAGAGAAGTCTTCACTATCTCATATTAATAAGGATATTACTTTTGTGAGCCACTTAGAAATGTGAAATCATTGGTTTGAAGTATCCAATCAGATTTTTTTCTGTGTTTCACTGCTTCACATCCAAAGACATTGTAGAAAGTGTTACAAACAAAAATGTGTAATCCCAACACCTTCTTTCATTGTGAAGGTCACTTTCTCCCTAAATATTTTGACTCAAATTATCTTTTTCAGAGAATTACTCTTTGGTAATTAAAGGTAAATTCACAAATTTTGATGCCTTATTTTTTTTAAGAACTTTGAATTTAAATTCCAATACAACTTTGTTTCAAACAGTGAAAATATATTTCCTGGGTAAGGACAATTCCAAGGGACCCTACAGGATTTACAGGTTTGTTTGTTTAGTGTGAAAAAGAGCCATCTTCATCCACATTGCTCCCTCTCTACTAAGTCTCCTTGGATTTCTTTGCATGAAAAGACTATTCTTCCAGGCAATTTAAATTTTCGTAATAGACTAAGTTGTTAAAATTTTGAACAATTAAAATTTACCTGTCATAACTTTAAAACTCTTGAAAATCCTTTATCAGAACCGCGAATTCACCAATCCTAATTCCACCATTACCATCAAAAAGTTAACATGCTATTTTCATGATATAGTATCCAGGCAGCTATTATATTCCAGTGGCTTTGTTATGTATATAAATAGCCATATTAGCTGATGCTAAGCACAATTAATTCCAAGATATGGAACCAGATTTTTTCATTTGTGGTTGTTGTTTTTGATGAACTATGTGATTTCGGTTTTCTTTGGTTTTCCCCCTATGGTTTATCCTTCCGGTATATCATTTTGTATTGTATATGCATTTACCTTGATTAGTGAAGGGAAGAGGAAAAGCATAATGGTGAGACAAAGGACAAAAGGGAAACCAATGCAATAGCAATACTCACAAGACAATATATTGGAAATGTACATTACAACTTGTGAGGGATGAAGGGGTGAAGGAAAACTGTGAGAAAAATGAGAGAAGGTTAACAAATTTGAAAAGTTATTATTTAATACCTTATAATTACTGTATCCCCACTGTACATCACTTTGATAATAAAATTGAAAAACAAGCTGCATAAAATATAATTTCACTGTATTGGCACAGGAAATAATATTCTTTATGTAGTAATATTTTAAAAATCAATACTATTTGGCATCTAATTTGAATTAATTACCCCTTTTTTATCAGAGGGTCATCAACTTGAATGTTATCCAACTAGACAATATTTTCACAATATACTTGCCAATTTTTTCAAAAAAGTATAAATTTAGTACTTTCTCATTCTAAAACAGAAAACTGTTTAATGCTATGGAAACCCATAACTTTTAAAAGTAAGTAGTTAATAGGACAGAATATATGTGTTCTTCAAAATTCCTATGACTAATAACTACTCATTTTTAAATTCTCAACATTCCTGAGAGATTCCAAACAGTACCTGTTTGCATGTTATATAATTCTGCAATAGATTTAGTTTCCAATGGGGTGTTACAGACTGAGAAGTCAACAGAAAAATAGCCACATTCTGGTAGAGGATAAAACTATAAAGTATGTGTAATAATTAATTATTCAAGAGTAAGCTATTGTTTATCAGCGTAAGCTATTTTTTCTATGACCACCAATCCCAAGATTTATGCCATAAAGTCATCCTAGCCCAACAGTTTCCAACTTTTAAGGGGCACCTTAAAATTCCTTAATTCACATCATGAATACCTTATCTCTATTTTGAAAAAATACTATACCTCTGCTAATGTGACACCGTCCTTGTTCTGAAAAGAACACCACAATTCATTCAGCTGCATCATTTTTCCTCCACTGGTATTCTTGAGATCAGAACACTTGCAAATATTATTTATATTTATATTTTTTAACTATCATAGATATTCAGGATGCTAAGATAAAAAAAATTATGGTTCAAAGCCCACCCAGGCAGGAAGGCTTCTTAGAATCTTATCTCCAAAAAAATTCTCCACAAAAGCCAGACTCAAGTGGCACTGAGGTTGAAGTGGTAGAGCACGAGACTTGAGCATCAACAGGCTCAGAGATACTGTCCAGGCCAAGAGTTCAAGCTCTAGGATGAACCAATAAAACAAAAACAAAATTGAAAACAAACCCCAAACCTAGCATTTTTCTCCATGTATACAGAGGTACGTAAATAAGGAAATGACTTCCTGTTTTACAAATAGTTAGAAGAAAGAAGATGTCACACAATTACTCTCTTCATACCATATTAAACCAAACCCTTAAAAAATTGGTTTTTCTAAATGTATAAATTAATGTCATCCATTTTTGGCAACTCTGTCTAGATTATTCACATTAACACAGTATACATGAACTGTGGGAATTATCTATTAACTATGTTCTAATTATAACTCTCTTGAAAGAATATCTAGACAAATAGAATGCCAGAATCATTTGTGAAATTAACAATTAATCCCTCTACTTAAAAAGAATTTTGTAGTATACTACAGAATATGAAATTACAAACAAAACCAAAAATATATTTTAAATCTAAATTCTAATTTAACAAGGTCTACAAAGTCCTACATTAGACGATCTTTGCTATTTCTCCAGATTTAAGCTTTTGTAATCCTTCAACATTAATTTGGAATCCAACAGAATGAGGCTTACTTACTTTTGCAAATTTTTGGATGGGAAACATGATCTATTTTTCATCTGTAATGATGAGAGCATTTAAAACACAAGTGTGGATATATATTAGTTGCATTCAATAGGAAACTTGACTTCTCAAAACATAATGACAAAATTAGCCCAAACTTCCAACTGTGTATTCCTTTTTTGTTGTTTGGTTTGTTTTAATGAGACAAAATTATTCTACCTGGTCCAGCTAGAATAATTGAGTGCTACAATTCCAAGCTTGTAGCACTTTGCCCTGCCATAGTTGTTTATTTAATCTAGAAACAGACTAGCAATTCTGAACTTCTCCTATGATCTTATCCACTAGACTGAATGCTCAGACTGTTTATGTACTATTTTCAAAGATGTTTTAACATTTGACACAGGATATGAACATTTTCAGATGCACCTGCAGGGTTCCCTGATTCATTCCACCATGGATCCTATAATAATAATGTTTACTTGACTTTCTTACTATCTCTGGTCCCTACCTATGTAATATTATCAACTTCTGGGGGAAAGTTCACTTGAAGGCTTTCTAATATTTAAAATTATCATTTGATTCTAATCTTACTCAGGACTTATTTTCTATTGTTTTCTAACTTTTATACATATTCTGAGAGTTGTTTCATTTGTGTCTTTTTGTGTGCACCTATAAGTGCCTCTGTGTGTATGTGTATGTTCGTATGTATGTATGCAAAAACCTAAAGCTGTTATTCAGCAATGTTGCTTGTGACTGGTATTCCAGTTTTTGGCTGATTAATTATAGGTAGTGTCTCAAAGCCCATACTGTCCAAGCTGGATGCAAATTGAACTTCCCAGACTCCTTTACATTCTTAGGTTTTATTTTTCCAGGACTATCAACTTTTAAACTTCAAACACTTTTGGGAGTGTAAAGTCTAACCTGTAGCCCAGATTTTTAACTCAAGAATTCATATAAAGATAGATGAACATATACATTACATATCCTGAGGGTACGCTGTTAGAAATGTGATCATAAACCAAGTTGTGAAATCTGAGGATTTGGGTTTAAAGCCAGCACGGGTAGGAAAGTCCTGCAGGCTCTTTTCTCCAATAATTACTAGAAAATTGGAAGTGGCACTGTGGCTCAAGTGGAAGAGCCCTAGCCTTGAGCTGCATTTCAGAGGGACAGCAACCTGTCCTATATTTCAAGTGCCACAAAAAACAAAAACAACAACAAAAAGAATATAAGAAAAGGAAAGAAAAAGAAATGTGATTCATTGCTAGTATAATTCCTGTTCTCTCAAGATGGATTCTTTTTTCCAGTTATGTGTCTACTCTCCTATATCTGACTTGCATTGGAAACAGAATCATTCTTCCATTCTCCTTTTTGCACATTTACGTGATTAGCAAGCGTGATTTAGAAAGGCAGTGGCCTCATGCTTCATGTTCCACTTAGGAGTAATGCTTTCTCTATATCACTCCCATAAATCTACATATTGGATTTGGCTTTATTTTTTCAATGTGTTCTTATTTGTTGAGTCTTCTATATTGTATTGAACACTTATACATAAACACAGAACTTCTTTTTCTCTTATAATTGCTATTGTTTGTCTTACTCTTAACTCATGTACACTTGGGAAATTAATGCACAGCACATAGACTCACAAAAATGATCTGAGAACCTTCTTCCTATTTAAAATTCACCTTAATTTACAGAGCACATAGGAAGTTTGAACAAAATGTTCTCATGGATAATGTATTTATAAGCAATTTAAATTTCATTTCTCTTTACTAAGTTGTCTCTGAAACACGTGTTACCTCATGGCCAAAAGTATCCTTGTGCTATTTCAATGAAGCCAGAAAACATTAATTTTTTTCTGGAGCAGCACCATAGATTGTTACTGGAAGAAAGTGGAAGTAACTGTTACTGGATGTGGAAACTGATCCTAGGAGAGGAATTGAACATAGAGAAATGACAAAGTTCAAGTTAACTATTGCTTTCTTTTTTACTGTATAAGAAAAGGATCCTAGGCTGGAAGGAAACTCTGTCCCTGACTTTTGTGAGTGTGTCCTTTACTCATATAAAACTTGTCTGTGAACATCTGGTTGAGAGTATTACAAAAGGAAACAATGTGTCATTTGAAGCCCAGTATAGAACAAAAGGAAGTCACTTTACTTTAAAAATGTTCTACTGCAAAGAAGCAAAGATATGGAGGTTTTAAAGTGTCTTATGGATGGATGTTTCACTCCTGAGATGATTCTCTTGTTGCAGGAATCAGTTATCAATTCCTTTAGTCTGGTCCTGAGTTTTCCATAGCAATAAGGATTCCAAAAAAGCAGGATCCAGTGAGTATGATCAGAAAAAGCAGCCTATTTTCAGACCACCACTATTTTAAGGAGAGTCCCAAAGAAATACCCAGGGTTTGTTTTGTTTCCTTGTTTATTTAGTTTTTGCTGGTTCTGGGGCTTGAACTTAGAGACTGGCCCCTGTCCCTAACCAGTTGTCTTTCTTTCCCACCTGGCCCAAAGCTAGTACTCCGCTGCATGAGCCAAACCTCCACTTCTGTCTTTTTTGGTGTTTAATTACAGATAAGGGTTGACAGACTCTCTTGCCTGGGTTGGCTTTGAACTAAGACAGTAAGAAAGCTAAGTGACATCAACTGTATGTACTTCTTTTTGAACCAAGAAATATTAGATGAAGTTTATTATAAAGTTACTATTTGGCAATTTTTAAAGAAGAGAATATGTTTAGCAAAGAAGCCATAAAAAATAACTCAGCAAAAGTAGGTGCACTACTAAATCATTTGGGAAGATTACTATTGACTTCATCATTCCTTTGAGGGAAACTTAAAGCCATATTTGTAATTTTTTGTTGGTTGTGATTATTGAATATTGATCCTGGGCCTTGTCTCTCAGCTCTTCAGCACAAATTGAGCACTCTACCACTTTAGCTACAGCACCACTTCCGAGTTTCTGGAGTTAATTGAAGGTAAGTGTTTCATGGACTTTCCTGACCAAGCTGGCTTTGAACCACAATCCTCTGGGCTCAACCTCCTGAGTAGCTAGGATTACAGACATGAGCCCCCAACACCTGGCTCATATTTGCATTTATGTGCACTTAATGTCACTATGTAGACAAAGAATGGAAATCTGAACCAAATGATGTGACATTGAAGCTTGTCAGAATGATTGAGTTAGCAATAAATATGTCCTCCTTTCCCATTTTGTTACATTAATGACCCATGAGCTATGGGACTCTTACATTAGCATCCTCTTCCATCTTTGTAAGTGTATTTAGTATCAGAAAATGTTCATAGAAAAATATAGAAAGACAGATTTTTAGAAAGCAAAGGAGATCAGGTATGAAAGAACAGCATAGAAGGAGATACATTTATCACACAGAGATTAAGAACTAGCCTAGGAGATTTTGAATGCTAAAGGCAATGAGGAATAAGCCTAGTTGATAACTAGTTCTTCAATATCCAAAAATGGTTTCCTAGAACGGTTTCTGCTATACCTTAGTTACTATCATTTTTTCTTTCCATCTGGAGTTATTCCTTCTCTTCTGTCACAACTGTTAATTAGCTTCTGCCCTTTTGGTGTGATGACTTGCCAAAAGAGTTTCCAAATCTCACTTAGACTGTTGTTCTTGTTGTTGCTGTTGTTGTTTTGGCAGTCCTGGAGCTAAAACTCGGTGCTTTTTTTCCCCTCAAGTCTAACCATCCACCATTTGAGGCACAGGACCACTTCCAGTGTTTCCTTTTCAATTTATGTGGTACTGAGGAATTGAACCCAGGGTTCCATGCATGCTAGGCAATCACCATACCATGAAGCCACATTCCCAGAACCCTAAATGACTTTCTTAAGATGGCATTACATTTTCATTATGTAACTATGTATCATAATTTTAACCAGAAATTTTTGCTAGAAAAGAGCATTGAACACAGTACTGAGTCCAGTAAGGCTAGTTGGACAATGGATTATTGTCACAGTGTAGCGAGGGCACAGAGGGAATTACCTCATGGAGCTGGTACAACAGAGTGAGCAAGACAGAGCCTTTGCCACAGTCTACCTCCAGAATGAGAGGGCCACCTTGGTTTCAACCATATGGGGATGCTCGGCCACCTCCTCCAGCACCCATTGAATCAGTTCCTGAGAGAGAAAGAGAAAGAAAGAAGGTCAGAATTACACTTAAGCCAGGTGCCGGTGGCTCAGGCCTATAATATTAAGTACAATGGAGGCTGAGATATGAAGATCGTGGTTTATAGCCAGCCCGGCAGGAACACTTGTGAAACTCTTTTCTCCAAAAAACACCAGAAAACTGGAAGTGGTGCTGTGACACAAGTGGTAGAGTGCTAGCTTTGAGCTGAGGAGCTCGGGGAGCTGCCCCAGGCCCAAAGTTCAAGCCCCATGACTGAAAAGAAGTGGACTTCCCAACACAAGAAGTGGACTGAATAACACCCATTGTCCTAAGGAGCATGGCAGAGAAGTCAGGCCGAGCTTCCTGTCAGCTAGGAGTCATTAGTAGGTCACCTGGTTTCTCTGTGCCTCAGTTTCCCCAGCTTCAAAACTGAACAAAATGAAGGATCCCGTTACTCATGGGGATAGGGTAATAAAGAAAGAGATCCATGTTTTGTTTCATAATCCTATACCTGTTTCACCATTAATAACACACACCATCTGAGATCTTTCTGGGAATCTTCCTATCATATGGTCACAGAATTGCCAAGAACAGGATCAGATGGCCCCTCCCTCTGTGCCTGTCTCTGCTGCAGAGATCCCTCTGTATTAATCCCTTGTTTCCTCAACTGTACCAGGAGGAGATTGAAGTCCAATGGTTGAGGCCCAACCCAGAGCTTCACCTCTGGTCAAGAATCGGCTGCTGTGGAATGAGTTTGGGACAATCCATCTAAACTAATGACTGAGCGTGGTGCTACATGTCTACCTTCCCAACTACACTAGACCAGGCCTGGTGGCTCATGCCTGTCACAGATAGGAGGACCATGATCCAGCCCAGCCTGAGCATATATTAATTCTCCATCTCAGAAAAGCCCAAGACAGAAACGCTTGACTCGCATTGTAGAAGACCTGACTGGCAAGCCTAAGGTCTTTAGGTCTAACCCTAATATACCAAAAAGAACCAGAGTGCCAGTGTCAGAGGCTCATGCCTATAATCCTAGGTACTCAGGAGGCTGAGATCTAAAGATCACAGCTCAAGATTTAAGATAGGGTTGGCCTCGCCCATCAGACGTCATGATGAGAAGACCCAGAGTCTGACCTATGCTGTTGCGCTCCATACTAGCAGAACTCGTATCCTTACTAAGTGTTGGTCATGCTCTCTGTCCCCCTGGGAAGCCATCCCCTGCAGACACACTCCCAGGTCCTCCAAATCTCCCACTGCCACCAACCAGGCCCAAGGGAGTACCCAGCTCCATTGCACACAGATCGCTTGTTCTTGTAATTTAACAGTGCTGTGTCCCCTTCAAGCCTCACACCTTTCCAGGTCCCCAGACCTCAGCTGTGAAGCCCATACATGCCTCAAAGATAGCAGGTAGAAGTTACCAAAGGATTCTTCCTCCTTGTTACAACCCAATTCTACACACACACACACACACACACACACACACACACACACACACACACACACACACACACACATCCAGAACGGTGACAGAAGACTCATCCATGCAGCACCTGCAATTTGCCAACTGATCACTCACCTGAGCACAGTTAGGTTGTACAAGGAAAAAGATTATCTCTCTCTCTCTGTCTCTCTATGTCTCTCTCTATGTGTCTCTCTGTCTCTCTGTCTTCAGGTGAAAGGTTGACCGAACACAGAACACAAGGGCTCACACAGCAAGGGTGTCTATCTTCTGCATCCAACACCTCCCCTCCCCAGAAAGAAAGAAAAATACCCCAGAAGGCAGGTGTAGACATGCTCCTCCCCACCTCTGACTAAAGCCACCGTGTATTCACCAGGGAGAGGAAGGGTGCAGATGTGCGGCAGTGTGGCTCCCACTTCTCCAGGCCAGGGGATATCTGGCGCCCACTCCTCACTCAACCATATATCTCCCGGTTTCCTGGGACACTAGCCGCTGGGGATGGGGGTGAGATCCTCGGGCCAACACCCACCCCCACCCCTGGGGCACATTTGTGGCAGGGCGGGGGCCAGACTGTGGGGCACAGGGGAGGCGCGGGTCCGGGTCAGAGAGGAGGGGACATGGGGTGCAGGGTGCAGGGATGTGTGGCAGCCACTCACATGTGTTGCTGGCAGAAGCTGTTGGCAGCTGCTACAGGTGGGGCAAGCAGCAATGGCAGAGGCATGACACACACTCAGGCCCTGAGCAGAGGACAGGGGAGCCAGGACCAGGTCAGGGCCGCAAGCTGGCTCGTGGCACACCATTGCACCATTGCCTGAGGAAAACATGGATCTGAGCACACAGCACCAGGTTTGAAATGCTGCTCCATAGGGAAGGTGGGAGGGGGCCAGGGCTCAGGCAGGCACACGATGGGCCTGAGGAAGGCCTTTCCTCCTTGGCCTCGAGTATCTTGCTCACCACTCAGCCACCTCTACCTTTCTCAACTGCTGGTAGTGGTGTCAACAAACAGAGGGAATCATGGTGCTAGGGGTCGACATGGAATGTGGGCGTGGCCACCATTCTTGTATCCCATTGGTCAGAAAGCACCATGAAACAATGGGGGTGTGGCTGGAATCCTGTGATGCAGGCAGAATAGGCGGAGTCAAAATGACGCAGCCCATTTCCCAGGGAACTCTGTCCATGCCAGTTGGGGACAAGAGGGTGACCTGCTTTAGCCGGATGGCTGCACAGATTGTTGTCTATGTCTGTTTGTTCCCAGACCTTGAACTCAGGATCTGGGCACAATCTGTGAGTTGCTTTTGATCAAAGCTAGCTCTCTACACTGGAGCCACATGGCATTACTTCTGGCTTTGTTGGCACTAGTTCAACAGGAGTCTCAAGGGCTTTCCTGTCTAGGGTGACTTTGACCATGATCCTCCTTTCACAACCTTTTAAGTTTTAAGGAGGACTGCTGGGGGCCACTGATTCCTGGCTAATCATTGGTTTTGCTGATGTTCTTTGACAGACCTGTGAGTTCCCTATCCTCAGGTTGAAGTGGTAGGAGCTGGAGCCCACAGTTTGAATCCTGGTCCTACCACCAACAAATGGCAGGAGATCCTATGAAACTCATTCCTATTCATATGACTACCAAAGGAATGTGATGTATATCATGATTAAATGGGCAGTACTTGAATGATTTGAGGATAAAACTATACACAATTACATTATAGGACACTGGTCGATATTAATTAATAATTTATGAAGCATTTAAACAATCACATTCATTAAATGGAGGCCAAATGAAATACCTACGAATTGGGCATCACATAGCATGGAGATGCTATTTTTTTTTCTGCCAGGACTGGAATTTGAACTGATGGCCTAGGGATCCCTGCTGTTGCACTGTGTAGAAAGGGGAAGCTTGCCTCCTTGAATTCAAGAAATTCAAAGTCTGTTCCTTAGGCCTGAAATCGATGCCCACCACTAGAAAACATCCTATTTGTGTACATTTTAAATATATGATTTATATTTATATGCATATGTTGATTCTATATTGCATTCAGTGTAGTTTTTTATTTTATTTTTTGTTTTATTCATGTATTGACTTCTCATTTTATTGACTATTATGACTCATAGAACAGTGATTACATTGATTACATAGGATATAGGTTTGCATATGTATGGCACGTCCTTCCTGACACCAATGACTTTCACAGAAAAGGAAACGTGTCAGCATCAACTTCTTAATACAAGATTCATTTTGGGGGAGTGCTGGCATCTGAACTCACATCCTACAAGGACCAATTCATGAATGGGTGAGTGTCAGCCTGGCATCCTGTGGCAAATTGAGCTGACAGGCAGTTCCGAGTACCTGAGATCGAGCCCCAGCGGTTGACAAAATATGAACAGATTGACATGCAGATGGTAGTACACTAATAAATATATATCCTTATAATGTGTCAGAGATGTCTATACATTATTCGGTTATATAGACTACATTCCTACCAATTCTTGGATATTTATAATACCTCCATATAATTAATGTTATTGTTTACATTCTTAACAAACTATTAACTAAATCAATCAATATCCTGAAATTATCACATTCTGTAAGTAATAGTATTATTTTAATGCTTCATAAATATTAAATAAAATCAGTCTTCTGAAATGATGCTGTCTAATTTTATAGGAGCATCATTCACCATCAATTCATTCAACTGTGACATTGATAATATTACCTTGTTATTCCCATGGATGGGAACGAGTCTCTTAGTATCTCCTGCCATTGATTGGTGTCAGGACTAGGATTTGAAATCAAGGCCTACATTCCCACGTGGACCTATGACTTCCTCAATAGTCTGACAACCTTCAGCAATGCAAGGTGAAGTACCCTTTGCAACTGTGTCATTCAGACCCAGGAGGGTCACCGTGCAAAGGAAGAAAACATAAAAAGGCCATCTTGCTGCATTTTTTCTGTACATTTTTGCCACACAAGGCTTAGGGATCTAGGATCTCAGGATCTACTGTATGTCCAGTGGCTGCACCCCAGCATAGGGTGTCGAAGCTGAGGCAGAGTTACCACAACCTGAGTTCAAAGCCCCTACTGAGCAAAAAATAATGAAAAGAAATTAGCTCCTTGGCTTGCAATTCACCCCGTTTTTCTGCCAGGCTTTGGATTTGAACTCAAGTTCTGGGTAAATCTGCAGCACTGCTTTAGAAGGGCAAGCTCACCGTACTTGAAGATAAGAAAGTCAGGCCTGTACTCTAAGTCAAAATTCAAGCCCCAGCCTTGGAAAACATGCTATTTATATACATTGAAAATGCAGGATTTTTACTTACCTATGGATTTTCAGTCCATACACGTTTGGTGTGGTTGTTCCTTGTACTTTTTGTTTTATTCATTTATTTACCATTGATTTTACTATGATGACACCCATTCCCTTTATTATATTGATGACATCCTATCACATGGAATCTAAATTTGTAGACGTGTTCTCCATCATGCCTAACACCCAGGACTCTCAGAGAAAAGGAAAAAACTTTCACACTTGGTTTCTTACTGCATGATCCAATTGTTGGTAGTGCTGGGATCTGAACTCAGGGCCTAGCAGGACCAATTGGTGAATAGTTCAAAGTGACCACACCAGCCTGTGAGCAACAAAGGAGTTAGGTCATTCCCAGGATCTGACATTGATCCCCAGGGTGGGTCACGATAGTCATAAATTAATAATTAAAACATAGGATCAATATTTACATGTATGTTTGGACAGCATCTTGCCTTTGGAGTACTTTTTCTCCTTATTTTCTGTCTTATGTAATTGTGTATTTTACTGAGTAAGGTAACAAATATAACAGTGCTTACATGGAAGACAACCTATTGCCCTGGCTATAGGGTTTCCTATGCATTCTCCATCCAAACTGAGACTCAGGACTCTCACAGGACAGGAAAATAGGTGAATCGATGGGCTTCTCACATCAGGATTCATCTTTTAGCAGTGTTGGGATTTGAACTCAGAGCCTATCAGGCCCAATTGGAGAAAGGGTCAAGGTGAGGACACCAGCTTGTCAGCAACGAAACAGATAGGCCATTCCCAGGACCTGACGTCAAGTCCCAGGGAGGTCCAGATAGTCATGAATTCATAATTTAAATATAGGGTCTATATTTACATACCTGTGTGGACAGCATCTTGCATTCGGTGCACTTCTTAATTTGTGTCGAATTCATGGATTTATTGTGTATTTTACTGAGTATGGTGACAGGTATAACTATGTGGACATGGATGACAACCTGTTCCCATAGTTATAGGGTTGCCTATGCATTCTACATCCGAGTGGAAGCTCAGGACTTTCACAGGAGAGGAAAACATGTTCAACGACTGGCTTCTGACAACAGAATGAATCTTTTGTCAGTGTTGGGATTTGAACTGAGGTCTGGGTAACTCTGTTGCACTTTGGGGGAAGGGAAATCTCACCATCCTTGAAGACTACAATGTCAGGCCTGGTCCAGGGCCTGATTTGAAGCCCCAGCACTGGACAAAATAACAAACATAGGATCTCTCTTTACCTACAAGTATGGTATGCATCTTGCATTCTGTGTAATTATTCTTTTTATTTTGTGTCTTATTCATGGATGTATTGTGTATTTTATTGAGTATGGTGATAGATATAACTATGCTGACATGGATAACAACCCATTTGAATGGTTATAGAGTTGTCTATATAGAATTCTCCATCCTCGTTGAGACCCAGTACTTTCATTGGACAGGAAAACGGGTGGATCGATTGGCTTCTCAAATCAATGTAAATCTTTTGGCAGTGTTGGGATTAGAACTCAAGGCCTAGCAGGCTCAATTGGTGAATGGGTCATGGTGAACATACCAGCCTGTGAGGCACTAAGGAGGTAGGCCATTCCTAGGACTTGAGATGAAGCCCTGGTTGGGGCCAATATAGTCATAAATTCATCATTTAAACAGAGGATCTATATTTCCATACATGGATGGGCAGCATCTTGCATTCAGTGTAGCCATTCTTTTATTTTGTGTCTTATTCATTCATGTATTGTGTATTTTCTTGAGTATAGGATAACAGATATAACTGTGGTGACCTGGATGACAAACTATTCCCATGACTATAGAGTTCCGTATACATTCTCCATCCTAGCTGAGACCCAGGGCTTACACAGCACAGGAAAATTTGTGCAATGACTGGCTTCTCACATCAGGGTGAATTTTGGCAGTGCTGGGATTTGAACTTTGGGCCTAAGAGGTCCAACTGCCCAATGGGTACACGTGATCACACCAGACTGTGAGCCACTAAGGAGCTGGTCGGTTCCCAGGAACAAAGATAGAGCACCGGGGGGGGGGCACAATTGTCCTGAATGCATCATTTAAACATGGGATGTATACTCAAATCTATGTGTGGACTGCATTGTGCATTTAGTGTAGTTATTCTATTTTGTATGCTATCCATGGATGTATTGTGTATTTTCTTCAGTACATGATGACAGGTATAACTGGGCTCACATGATAACACCCTATTTCCGTGGCCACATGGTGGCCCATGCATTCTTCATCCTAGCTGAGACCCAGGACTTGCACAGGAAAAGAACACAGGTGCAACAATTGGCTTCTGACATCAGGATGAATCTTTTGGCACTGCTGGAATCTCAACTCGGGGACCAGCAGACCCAATTGACGAATGTGAGCCACTAAGGAGTAAGGCCGTTCCCAGGACCTGAGATGGACCCCCAGGTGAGGGTGTGGGGGGAGGGCACACAGCAGTCATCCATTCATAAGTTGAAGGTAGTATGCAAATAAGTACACAATTGTATAGAATAGGAGAGATGATAACCTGTGATGGAATCCAATCTACCATGTGTCTACTGATTTTTGGATCTTTCCAGATGCCTTCATTTCATGACTATGATGATTATTGTCATGCTTAATCAACACTGCTTTACAAATAAGTGATACCCCATGAGTCTTGCCTATCATTTCCTAGTCACATCATGCATTAACTACTTATTCGATGATATCAATCGCATTCCATGACTTTTCCTGTATCTCAGGATTTCCCACCATTGCTTTCTCATGGGAGTGGGCTGAATTCAATCCTCAGGCATGGAAATCATACTCCGTATATACATTTTAAAGATAGGATTTATACTTCCATACAGATGGTCAGTAGATACCGTGTTTGGTGTGGTAGGATTTATACTTCCATACAGATGTTCAGTCCATATCATGTTTAGTGTGGTCATTCATTTTATTTCTTTTTTATGCATTTATTTACGATTTACTTCATTGAATTTCATGACACCTATACAATTTATTACATTGTTTACATCATATTACATCCCATCTAGATTTGTAGATGTGTTCTCCATCATGTCTGACACCCTGGACTCTCCCAAAAAAGGAAAACATATATCACACTCAGCTTCTTACTCAAAGATTAAATTTTTGGCAGTGCTGGGATCTGAACTCAGGGCCTAGCAGGCCCAATTCATGATTGGATGAGTGTGAGCACAGAAGCCTCTAGCCAATTAAACTGTGAGGTTGTTCCCATGCACTGAGATCAAGCCCCATGTTTGGCCAAAACAGCAATACATGGATTGGAGAAGGTGGTATACAAATAAATATATATTGGTAAAGAGTTCCAGAGCTGTCTATCTATGACTGAATGACATCTATTACATTTCTACCAACTTTTAGGTATTTATTATATCTCCATTGAAAAAATATTATTGTTTTCATGCTTAATAAACTATTAATTAAGGTCAATCAGCATCCTAGGATTATTGCATCCAATTTTAGACTAGACAAATGCATGAACTACTCTTTCAATCTGTATTCTTATGCATAGGAATGAATCTCTTGTGATCTCCTGCTATTAGTGTGTAAGGATTAGGATTTGAACCCAGAGCCTATGTTGACATGTTGGCTTATGGCTTCCCTGATAGCCTGCCATCCATCAGCAATGGCAGGCCAGGTCCACTTTGAAACCATGTCATTCAGACCCAGGATGGTCCCCATGCAAAGAAAAACTTGTAAAACCCTGAGCCCACTACAGCTCCCCACTTTTTGTGCTGTTCTGCTTTTCTTTTCTTCCTGCAAACCCTCTGGGCCTAGGGTCGCAGGATCAGCTTTGGGTCCCGAGGCTGCACCCCATCCTAGGGAGAGTGAAGCTGAGTCAGAGTTGTCATGACCTGAGTTCAAGCCCCGTGGTTAGCAAAATTAATTAACTAATTAATTCATTAATTAACCAACTAACTAACTAAATTGAAATAATAAAGCTCCTTGGTTTGGAATTTCTTCCAGTTTTCTTTCCTAGCCTGGGGTTTCAACTCAGAGTCTTGATGAATCCGTAGCAATGTGACGGAAGGCTCAGAGTTGCCATTACTTGAGTTCAAACCCCATGCCAAGCCAAAAATAAATAATTAAGTCACTGACCTCAGAAGGGAAGTTAGTTGTGAACATGGGAGGGAAGGGATGGTAGAGGAAAATCAAACGAGGAGGCAATAATGCTCAATAGGAAATGTACTCATTACTTTGCTCATGTAACCGTGACCCCTCTGTACAACATTTTTAAATGAAAAACGTACAAAAAATTATGTAGTGCTCAAGAAGCACTTTGGGGATAAGGGATGGATGTCTGAATAGCTGTACAAAATTCTACACTGATTTTTTTCAGTGTTCAGTATGGAACTTAATCAACGTAACTGTTTCTGTTACAAATATTAAGTCACTGTCTTGGAACTGGGGCCAGTATTTCTGCCATTGCTGGGATTTGAGCTCACTCTCCAAGTAACTCTTTTGCACCTTGGGTGAAGGCTAAGCTCCTTGTCCTTGAGGGAAAGATTTTCAAGCTAGTGTTCCCAGGGCCTGAATTAAGGCCCAGCAATTGAAAAAAATATTTGTATACATGTGTAATATAATATATATAGGTACATATGTATGTTTATTTCATATTATGATTATTATTGGTTTTTTATGTAATTTTTATTCATTTAATTGTTTATTTATTTAGTATTATTATACATATAATATTTATTATGTTGTGTACATATATTATAAAATTATACACAATAATTCAGTACATTGACTCATTTTCATTAATACTTTATTAAGTGTTGAAACATGATACATAATTAAATGGAGGCATTTGTCAAGTCATCACATGGTTAGAGTATGTCCCTAGTATGAGCTTTGTCTTACTTATCTTGGACAACTTCCTATAGGGATTTGTTTAGATGATTTATACTCAGAAGCCTTTTCTTGTGGATAGGCAAGTTGAGGGATAAAATCGTAAGGTTGGGGCTGGGAAAGTAGCTTAGTGATAGAGAGCATGCTCAGCATGCTTGAATGCCAGGGTTTGAATCCTCAGTGCCACATACTCAGAAAAAGCCAGATGCTGTGGTGTGGTTCAAGTGGTAGAGTGCTAGCATTGAGAAAAAGAAGCTCAAAGACAGTACCCAGGCCCTAATTTGAAGCCCCAGGACTGGCAAAACAATACGCCAGATTCCAGTGGCTCTGGAAACCTGCTTTCTCAGGAGGCTGAGATCTTAAGATCACAGTTTGAAGACAGCCTAAGGAAGGAAAGCCTGTTAGACTCTTACTTCCAATGAACCATCAAAAAAACCCATGTGGCACTGTGTGTCAAGTGGTAGAGTGTTTGCCTTGAGCTGAATGGCTCACGGACAGTGCCCAGGCTTCAGTTTGAGACACACACTGGAAAAAGAGTGAGGGATAATCAAAGTAATTTTCCTATTTGCTATTTATGAGAATATGGTTTGGAAAATGAATGCTGATGTACAGTAGATTTGGAGTCAGACCTCAAGGTTCAAGTGTAGCACATCCATAATCCCAGCCTCTCAGATTCTAGCATTATAAACTTGCATCCTACAAGGTTCTGAAAGGCACATTGTTGAAAGGCTTAAACCCACCATCATTGAAGACAAGAATTTCAGACCAGTTTCCAGGGCCTGAATTCAAGCCCCAGCACTGGAAAAAATATTATTCACACATGAGATCTATTTACATACATGTGTTTACTCCATATGACATTTATTACCTTTATTTTTATTTATTTTATTTAGTATTATTACATATATAACATTTATTTCATTTATTACATCTTATGACATAGATTTATTTGCATATAGATTATACATAATACAGAGACCCAGGACTTTAACAGAGAAGGAAAAAAATGAGTTAAAATTGGCATCTGACTCCACATATAAACTTTTGGCCATGCTGGGAATTGAACTCACACCCACAGTGCACAAATCATGAATGGGTAAGTTGTAAAAGAAAAGCCTTTGCAAACTGAACTGCCAGCCATTTCTGAGAACCTGTGATCAAGCAATATTAGTGGCGGATAGATAGATGGATAGATAGATAGATAGGTAGATAGATAGATAGATAGATAGATAGATAGATAGATAGATAGATAGATAGATAGATAGATAGATAGATAGATAGATAGATAGATAGATAGATAGATAGATGTGTAGTTTGCTATGTATATGAGAGAGAGAATGTGAGGATATTAAATTACATATACTATGAATTATTAGTTATTAAATTATGCCTCCTTCTAATGAAATGAAATATCATGGTTGAATACTTATTAAAGCGTTAATGTAAAAGTAGTCAGTATTCCTTAATTTGGAGAATCATACCATGGTGCTAGAATGGAAGACAATATCCAATACTTTTTGTGTGGCATTCTATAAGGGAATCATGAACTAACTGCAAATTTAATTGTTATTTTTATAACATTCCATTAGGCATTCCCATGGATAGGAATGATTTCCTCAAGATCTCCCTCCATTTATAGGTGGCAGTCCAGGCACTTCAACTCCAGGCCTGGGTATTTTACTTCAAAATGCTAACGATTGGAATGACACTGTGAAGATTTCAGACTGTCCGGATGAAAGAAAAGAATGAGAAGAAAAGAAAGCAAAGTGTCAGTAGATCCTACGTGTAATCCTAGCTCTTCAGGAGGCTGAGAGGTAGAGAATACCAGTTTGAATTCAGCCAGGACAGGAAATTCCACCACACTCTTATTTCTGAGGGATTACAGGAATAAAAAAATTCCCATGAATGGGACTATGACTCAAGGGCAGAGCGCTACCCTTGAGCAAAAGGAGCTCAGAAACATTGCCTATGCTCTTAGTAAAACACCCAGACCTGCCAAAAAAAAAAAGGCCAGTAACAACTTGTCTCCCCATGTATGTATGTATGTATGTATTTCTATTGGTGAAGGTATAGAGTTCCTACGATGAAAGGTATCCAGCTAGGAAATTTGCTTTGAATAAAATGATTTCATAGAACAGAGACAGTGCATCTTCTGGGGCTCCTCTCACTGTTCCCATTGTTGGCTGAGGTTTTCTCCACATTGGGGACTGCTGGAAGAAGTCTTCCTCATTGTTGGAACATGCTTCACTCCTGTACAGCTGAGTGATTTAAAATATTCCTTCTAGGCCAATTAGTGAGGAGTGTGGGTGGGCTCTGAAGGCCAGGAGAAAAAGGCCTCTTTGTACCTCAAGCTATCTCTCTGCCGAGAGCTCTGTTGTGACAGGAAAACTTCATTTGTGCCACCTCCCGTGGCAGGCCCATTTCCCTGCACTTATCCTGTCTTTGTTAGACTATGTTTCAGTGTTGAAATAACCTGCTACAATTAATTCAAGGGTCCTTCTGGCAGACGACTAGCAAGCCGAACCTAATGAAATGATTCATTATTGGCAATGATGCCTCCTTGGGTTTCCAGAAACTTGCTAAATCATAGCACATGTGTATTATCACTATGCTTCCTGTCATCTAGGGCTTGTGAAACTCATCAGATTTTGAAACTTTGACCTATCTTAGTGGGACCCTGGGTGGCTGTGTTTCAGAGTTGAACACAGGACCTGGGTACTAACCATGAGCTCAGAGCAGAATCTCAGTTCTTTATCATTTGGTGTCAGCGCTTCACTTCTGGTATTGGTGTGTGTATATGTGTTCATATACTTGTCCTGGAGTTTCAACTCAGGACCTAAACACTGCACCTGAGTTTCCCCTGTACAAGGATAGCACTCTACCACTTGAGGCACACAGCCACTTCAGGCTTTTTTCTAGTGTAGTACTAAGGAATCAAACCCAGGGATTCATACATGCAAAGCACTCTACTCCTAAGACACATTCCCAGCACTCTACTTCAGGTTTCGTTCTTTCTTTTGTTGGAAGTTGGAGGAATTTAAGTCTAGGCCTGGGTGCTGTCTTTGAGCTCTTTAGCTGAAGCCAATCACTCTAACACTTGAAAAACAGCACCGCTTGAGGTTTTTGGTGGGTCACTGGAGAGAAGCTTATCAAGGAATTTCTTGCCCAGGCTGGCTTTGGACCGTGACCCTCACCTCTCAGTGTCCTGAGTACCTAGGATGACAGACACGAGTCAGCAGCAACTAATTTCCACTTCAAGTTTCTAAGTGGTGAATAGGAGATAATAGTCTCATGGGACCTTTTTTCTGGGATAGTTTTGGACCCAGATCGTCAGATTTCAGCTTCCTGAGTAAGCAGGATGACAGACCTCACCTACTACACGCCTAGACTGTAACACTCTGTTGCAAGGGGGTCCTTGGCTCCACGTGGTAGGGCGCTACCCATGACACCCACTGGTAACTGCCAGTGGCTATGCCCTGAATTCAAGGTTCATGATCAAGAAACATAAACCAAAACAATTGTCTGCAGGAGACAACTCACTATAGTTAGGTACATACATAATTTTGGCCCTGACATGAGGACATATCTGAGCCACAAATTTCTCATCTGCACAATCATCTTACTTGTGGAGCTCTTACAAGAACCAGGTGAAAAAAATGAAAAAATGTAGCCCATGAAAGTCTCAGCACACAACTCATGAAAGATTTATCACATAGCTGTAACCCACATAATATCATTAGAATTAGGGTGCTTTCATCAGTATCACCATTCTTTCAGAAACAAACCACAAACAGTCCAAATTTAGATTTTAGAGAAGTGAGGGTTTTTTTTTGGGGGGGGCAGTCAGCCACGGGGATTGCACTGAAATGTTGGGGGTACTGTTCTAAGGTCTTTTGATCAGGCTAGAACTCTTCCACTTTAAGCCACAGCTCAGAGTTTCACAGACTTTCTGCCAGGGCTGGGTTTTAAACCCACCAGTGTCAGATCTCAGCCCCCGAGTATATTAGATGACAGCATGAGCAAGCCAGCAGCATCTAGTCCATGGAACTGGGTTGCAGCGGTTTACCTCTGGCTAATTCAGGTTAGATGGCAAATGTCAGCAGTAGACTCCCAGCTTGCTCTGTGATGAGGTATTTTCAGCCCTATCCTTATATGGTTGCAGTCAGAAAATTCTATCTTTTCGTTTTTTGTTTTGTTTTGTTTTGTTTTGGTGCCAGTCCTGGGTCTTTAGTAAGGGTCTAGACACAGTCTCTAAGCCTTTATGCCTAAAGCTAGTGCTCGAGTATTTGAACTACAGCACAACTTCTGGATTTTTCTATGCACATAGTAGTGAGGAATCGAACCAAGGGCGTCGTACTTACTAGGCGAGCACTCTTACCACTGAGCCCGAGTAGTGACAAGTGCATAAACAGATAAATGTGTAGATTGGTAGATAGAAAGAAAGAAAGAAAGAAAGAAAGAAAGATAGATAGATAGATAGATAGATAGATAGATAGATAGATAGATAGATAGATAGATGTAGATTTATTTAACGAGAGATGTCTGTAAATTATGAAATTTCATATATGATATTTCTACCAAATATTGCCATTTAAATTATTCCTTCCTTTTTTAAGTATCATGATTGAATACATAATAAAATATTAATTGAAAATTAGTCAATGTAGTATAATTGTTGTGTATAATGTTTAATATAATCGTACACTAACTACTAATGTAATTGTTACACTTACAACATTCTATTAGTACAGATGTCTATTGGAAAGCATTTCGTTTTTAAAGTTTTATTTTAATAATTATTTTTTTAATATTTTGGGGGGGGGGGTCCGGTCCTGGGGCCTGAACTTTGGGCCTGGTTGCTGTATCTCAGCTCTTCAGCTAAAGGCTAGTGCTTTACCACTTGAGCCACAGCGCCATTTCCGGCTTTTTTCTTTTTGCTTATGTGGTGCTAAGGAATCGAAGCCAGGGCCTCTAGCATGCAAGACAAGCGCTCTACCACTGAGCCACCTTCCCAGCACTGGAAAGTGTTTCTTAGAATCTCCCGCCAGCCATTCATTAGTGGGAGTCCTGGGATTCAAACTTCAGGCCTAAGTTGCTGATTTCCACTTGGCTTCCCTAATAGCCCACCAAACATCAGCAATATAAGGTCATGTATATTGTCTGGGAATTGTTATTTAGACCCAGGATGGTAAAATACAAAGGAAAAAGAAAAGTAAAACGACTGGATTGAACTTCTCAGTTTTATACTTTTACTTTTTATTTTTTTGCCAGCCCTGAGATTTGAACTCAGGACCTAGGCTCCCAGGATTGGCTTTGGCAGAGATGCCAAGACTTGAGTTCAAGCCCGGTGCTTTGCCTAAAACCAAATACTAATAATAATGATAACAATAACAACAACAACAACAACAATAATAATAATAAGGCATTGGCTTGGAATTTGCACCTTTTCACTGGCAGGCCTGGCATTTAAAATCAGGGTCTGGGTAACTCTGTGGCACTGTGGATTCAGGGGAAGATCACCGTCCTTGAAGACAAGAAGTTCAGAAATGTTCCAAGGGCCTGAACTGAAGTCCCAGTACTGGAAAAAATAATACTCATATATGAGTTCTATTTACATACATGGGTTTATTCCATATGACATTTATTACCCTTATTTATTTAGTATTATTACACAAAAACATTTATTTTATTACATCATATCACATATACTGAGACCCAGTGCTTTCACAGAGAAGGAAAAAAATGTGTCAAAATTGGCTTGTTACTCCATGAATACATTATTGGCCATGCTGGGATTTCAACTCACGGCCTACAATACCCAATCCATAAACGGGGTAACAGTCTTAGCCCACCAGCCTCCAGAAAACTGAGCTGCCAGGACATTCTGAGGACCTGTGATCAATCCACAGTAGTGCCATATATGTATATATATATATATATATATATATTATATATATATATATATATATATATATATATATATACTGACAGACGGAATGTGAGGATATTATTAAATTATATATTTTTACAAATTATTAGTCATTAAATTATGCTTCCATTTAATGAAGTATCATCATCTAATACTTATAAAATCATTAATAAAAAATTCAGTCAATATCCTTTATCATACCATGGTGCTAGAATGGAAGATATAAATTCAATAATTTTTGTGTGGCATTCTAAAATAGAGTCATGAATTAACTGAAAATTTAATTATTATTTTTAAAATGTTCTATTAGCATTCACATGAATAGGAATGAGTTAGTCAGGATCTCCCTCCATTTGTGGGTGGCCGTCCTAGAATTGGAATTCCAGGCCTGGGACTGCAAACCATTGGAATGACACCGTGAAGATTTCAGATTGTCATGAAAAAAAAGAACAACAAGAAGAAAAGGAAGCCAGGTGTCAGTGGCTCTTGCCTGTAATCCTAGATCCTCAGGAGGCTGAGATGCAAATTTGAATTCAGCCTGGGTAGGAAAGACCTCGACATTCATAGTTCTTAAGAAATCACAGGAAATCCAAACAAAATAATAACAAAAAAATCCTGAGTGGCCCATGGCTCAAGGTGCAGAGCACTACCCTTGATCAAAAGCACTCAGGGACAGGGCCTGGATAGTGGGCATTGAGCAGGTTGCCCATGCCCAGCCCCCCAAACTGGGCAAGCTGGAACAAGCTCTCAGAGAGTACTAAGTCTGAGCAGGCATCTTGAACAAGCATCCTTCACTGCAGTTTAAGAACTGAAGCCAGGAAAGCTTTGAGTGGGCTGGTGTGTGCAACTGGTATGTACAACGGGTAAATTATGTCCTGGCACTTCTCAAGGGAAACCACAATTCTTAGGCTGTAGGAGTTGTCCAAGGTTGTGACTCCATATCCTCTATCCCTCTGTAGGATGTGAGCCTAGGCCTCTGGGGGCTGCTGCCATAACTCATTCATCATTCCTCATTGCCGAGTCTCAGGCTGGTCCCAATTCCTGGGAAAGATAGAAAATAGCCAGCAATTTCTGTGCCAAAAGGGGTAATCCAATAAATCCCACCGTCATAACTCCCATTAGAAGTAAGCCTTGGGCTTTGAATGTGGTTTACTGGTAGAGTGCTTACTTAGCACACATGAAGCCCTGAGTTCGATTCCTCTCTACCACAGAAACAGAAAAATCCAAAAGTGAAACTGGTTTAAGCAATAAAAGTGCTAACCTTGAGCAAAAGCTCAGGGACATGCACAGACCCTGTGTTCAAGCCACAAGACTGGCCAAAAAAAAAGTGAGCATGGTGAGACATTTTCTACTGAGACTTAGAAGAGGGCCAAGGTTATGGGTAACAGGTAGAGGGCAGGTGCTGTTGGCTCACCCCTTTAATCTTAGCTCCAAAGGAAGCTGAGATCTGAGGATGCCAAATGTAAGCAGGAAAGTCTATATGAGACTCTTTTCTCCAATTAAACACCCAAAAAGCCAGAAGTAGAGCTGTGGTTGAAGTAATAGAGTGCTAGTCTTGAGCACAAAAGATCAGGGATAGCATCCAGGCCCTGAATTCAAACACTGGGACTGGCACACGCACACACACACACACACACAAACACACACGCACACACACACACACACACACACATATACACACACACACCAAGATAGAGAATTTGACAGTCCATTTAATCAATAGTATTCTTTTAATGCCTAATAAACTATGAATTAAATTCAATTCCTGTCCAGTGATTATTGGGTCTAATTTTATGCAAGACTGATTGACGGACTACTCATCCAACCATGACATTAATCACATTCCTCTGGTGTTCCTATGGACAAACAATAGTTTCTTTGGCACTTCAGTCCCTTGTAAGTGGCATGACTGGGATTCAAACTCAGGGCCTAGTGTCCACATTGGCCTATGGCTTCACTGATAGAGCCAGCCATCAGAAATGCTAGATGACCTACAAGTTGCAGCCATATGATTCACATCCAGTATGGTCAATGTGCAAGGAAGGAAAACAGAATCTGCTGACCGTCTGCAGTTTGTGGCTTTTTTTGTGGTGCTGTTTTCATTTTCTTTTCCTGTGAGCCCCTGAGGCTTAGGACCACAGGATGGGCTGTGGGTCCAAAGGCTGCACCATCCCAGGCTAGGGTGAGGGAAACTGAGGAGAAGTTGCCACAAACTGAGTTCAAACCCCATGCTTGGCAAAAATTAATAAATAAATTAATTAATTAACACTATTGAAGCTCCCTGTCATGGATTTTGTGACATTTTGTTGTCTACCAGGCCAGGGATGTCACCTTGGGATCTGGGTAATTCTGATGCACTTGGGGCAGGGGATGGGAGAAAAGGGAAGCTCTCCTCCCTTGAAGACAAGGAATTCAGGCCTGTTACCTAAGCCTGAATTCAATCCTGAGCCTTGGAGAACATAACATTTATACACATTTTTATTATATCATTTATAATTATATCCATACATTCAGTCTATATCTTGTTTGTTGGAATGATTCATTATATTTTAGTATATATTTATTTGTTTACCATTTATTTTATGGACTGTGAGTGCACCTATAACATTTATTACATTCATTCAAATCTATTCCATAGCATGTAGCTTTGCAGACATATTATAAACATCATACCTGACACCCAGCACTTGCAAAGAAAAGGAAAACAGGTATCACACTTGCAATCTTACTCCAGGAAGACATTTAGCAATGCTGGGACCTGAAATGAGGGCCTAGAGGCCGAATTCACGAATGGGTGAGTGTCAGCACGGCAGCCTCTAGCACATTCAGGTGCCAGGTAGATCCCAGGACCTAGGATGGAGATACAGGTTTGGCCAAAATAGCAGTATATTTCTATGCAAATGGTGGTATACAAATAAATATATATTTAGATACTGCCAGTGATGTTTATCTAGTATTCAATGACATATACTACCTTCCTAGTGATTCTCAGGTATTTAGTGAGGACTCCATTTAATCAAAAGTATTATTTTAGGGGATGGGAAGGTGGCTCAGTGGGAGAGTGCTTATCTTGCATGCAAGAGTCCCAAATTCGATTCCTCAGCAAACACATGGTCAAAAAAAGCAGGGAATGGCACAGTGTCTCACATGGTACCGCCCTAACCCTGAGCTGAAAAGCTGAGGGACAACGCCCAGGCCCAGAGTTCAGTCCCCGCTACTGACAAAACACACACACACACACACACACACACACACAATTTTTAATACATAATAAACTATAAATTAAAATCAATCCACATCTTGTGAATACTGGATTTAATTTTTGCTAGACTAATTGACAAACTACTCATCCAACCATGACATTGACCACATTTCTCTGGTGTTCCTATGTACAGGCAATAGTTTCTTAGGCTCTCCATCCCTGTGTAAATGTCATGACTGGGATTCAAACTCTGGGCCTAGGTGTGCAGAAGCCTATGGCTTCACTGAGAGCCAGCTGACAGCAATGCCGGGTGACCTACAGGTTGCAGTTTTGTCATTCGTACCCTGGATAGTCACCATGCAAGGAAGGAAAACCAAGAAACCTCTAAATGTTCACAATTCTTGGCTATTTTTCCATGCCATTTTCACTTTTTTTTTTTTTCCTATCAGCCCCTGAGGCCTAGGATCCCAGGATGGGGTGTGTGTCCAGAGGCTGCACCAACCCAGGCTAGGGTGATGGAAGCTGAGGCAGAGTTGCCACGACCAAACTTCAAGGCTAAATAAATAAATAAATAAATAAATAAATAAATAAATAAAATATTAAAATATATAGAAAATAAAATAAAATAAATTTCAAAAATATTAAAAATACTAATGGGGCTCCCTGACTTGGAATGCATGCTCATTTTTTTTTTCTGCCAGGCCTGGGATTTGAAATTGGAGTCTGGGAATCTCTAATGCACTGTGGGGAATGGGGAAACTCACTCTTTGAATACAAGCAATCCAAGCCTGTTCCCTAGGCCTGAATTCAATTCCCAGCCCTGTAAATTAATTTTCATCCACATTTGAAATGATTAATATCTACATACTTATGTTTACTGCATACTGTTTTTTGTATTATTTATTAATTATATTTACTGACTATTATTACACTTATAACAAATATTAAATTTACTACATCTTATGAAAATTATACAGATTTACATATGTATTATATCTTACTTCAGACCTAGGACATTAAGAGAAATACTATAGTAGATGATCCCATGCTTAGAAAAACAAAAATAATACACCAACCAAAGTCTAATTTATCCCTAGGCACCACAGTGGCTCACATCTGTAACTACTCAGGAGGCTGAGAACTGAAGATGAAATTTCAAAGCCAATGAATGCAGAATAGCCTGAGAGATATCAGTTCCAATTAACTGGCAAATGCCAGGCTACAGGCATAGCTGAAGTGGTAGAAAATCAACTATGAACAATGAAGCCAAGAAAAAGCAAGCTGTGTTCAAATGTGAGGAGAGGAGTTAGGGGGATAAAAGGGAGAGAAATCCTCCAAAAACAGAGAACAAAAAGACAATACACAAATCCCACCTAATTTAAAGTACCAACCAAACTGAAAAAAAATGAAGCTTGTGCAGTTGTATAACTTTTCATGAGCACATAAGCTCTTAGGTGCACTTCTAAGCTATGTTTTTAAAAATATATATGCATATATATTAATAATGCATATATATATATATATATATATATCTTTAAATAAAATAAGAAACCAGCCAATGAATAAATATTTCTGAATTAGTGCCTTAAACATGGCATTATAAATTATTTATACTAAAAGTTTATTCTAAGTTTCTTTTCTCAGAATCAATCTTTAAGAAATTTGTTCGTGCCTGGCACCGGAGACTCATGCCTATAATCCTAGCTACTCAGGAAGCTGTGATCTGAGGTTGGTGGTTCAAAGTCAGCCCAGCAGGAAAGTCCGAGTGACTCTTATCTCCAATAAACTACTAGAAAACCGAGGTGGTGCTGTGAATGAAGTAGCAGATCACTCGCCTTGAGCTGAAGAGCACAGGGATAACCCCTGAGTTCTAGCCCCAGGACCAAAAAATAAGTAAAAAAAAGAAGTTTGTTCTTGCAGATCATAAAATTCTAAAATCCTGAGATTTAGGAACCTTTTCTGCCAGGGTCTTATGCTCTTTAGGCAAGTACTCCACTACTGAGATACATCACAGTCCCATTGTTTTCGTTTTTCATTTAACAATCCAGTTTATTCCCAAAATACTTAGAAGTACCTACTGTCCTCACAGAAGTGAGGTTTTATTCAGAAACCAAACTTTTTGTGCTATGAGGACTCCCCTAGTGTGTGTCGTGGTAGGCACTGAGGAAAACTCATATGACACAAATGCAGAGAGTTTATAATTGTAGAAATAACTCTAAATAGAAATAAATTCAACCGTCCCGACATTCTAGAGAGAAATGATATCCTTATTTTTGTTCTCACTATTCAGGGCAGATGGTCAAAATAGAAACACCAATGTGCTATGCTGAAATGTAAAAGTTTAAACCCCTTTTTTGAAAACCTCTCATGGTATAAAATCAATATGTATCAAATAAATGCTAACTGAACTTAAAAAAAATATTAAAAATGCTAATGAAGCTCCCTGGTTTGGAATGTGTGCCATTTTCTTGTCTGCAAGTCCTGGAATTTGAAACCGGGGTCTTGGTAACTCTGTTGCACTGTGGGGAAAGGGGAAGCTCACCGTGCTTGAAGACCAGTAAGTCAGGCCTGTTCCCTAGGCCTGAATTCAAGCCCCTGACCTGGCAAACGTACACTTTATATATATTTTAAAGATAGGATTAAACTTCCATACAGATGTTCAGTCTATATTATGTGAGGTGTGGTTATTCATTGTACTTTTTTATATTTTTCATTAATTTAACGTTTATTTATTTATTTTTTAAATTTTATTTTATTTTATTTGTGAACATACTGTACAGAGGGGTTACAATTACATGGGCAGGATAATGCATACATTTCTTACCAAGCATTGCAGCCTCCTCTTTTGTTTACCCTTCACATCCCTTCCCACGCCTCCCCCCTCACACTCCTCACCCCCACATCCGCACCGACATTGTAAAGCTCGTTTTGGACATGACAACTTGTAATTCTCATTGTTGCAACAGGTCCACCTGTATCCTTAAACGACTTGTTTTTCCCTATCTCCTCCACAAGTTATACTGACATCAAATATAGTGAAAGCAGGGGTTATACTGTGGGGGAGAGACATACAAAACAACAAAGAAATAATCTTTTAAATGCTTTAGAAACACATCCATGAAAGACAAAAAAACATTAAAATACATATCTAAGGGTTCATTTTCCTAACATCACATTATCTGACCTTTTCCGCTTGACTCATACATCTACTAGATATTGCAAATAAGGGAAACCATGGGACTATGTTTCTTTGGGCCTGGCTTATTTCACTTAATATAATTTTGGCCAAGCCTTTCCATTTCCTAACAAATGGGGCAATGTCATTCTTTCTGATGGAGGCATAGAATTCCATTGTGTATATATACCACATTTTCTTGATCCATTCACCTACTGAAGGGCATCTGGGTTGGTTCCATATATTAGCTTTGGTAAATAATGCTGCAATAACATAGATGTGCTGATAGCTTTAGTGTGGTCTTGTTTGTAAACATTTGGGAAGATGCCCAAAAGTTGGGTTGCTGGGTCATAGAGGAGATCTATGTGAAGTCTTTTGAGGAACCTCCATACTGCTTTCCAAAGTGGTTGAACAAGTTTAAATTCCCACCAACAATGAAGTAAGGTTCCCTTCTGTCCACATCCCCTCCTGCATCTGTTGTTGTTAGAGTTCTTGATTTTTGCCATTCTAACTAGAGTGAGGTGGTATCTCAATGTTGTTTTGATTTGCAATACTTTTATGGCTAGGGATGTTGAGCATTTCTTCATGTGTCTATTGGCCATCCTTCTTTCTTCTTCAGAGAAATTTCTCTTTAAGTCTTTAGCCCACTTATTTATTGGGCAGTTGTTTCTTTGAGGATTTGTTGTTGAAGGATTTAATTTTTTGAGTTCGAAGTATATTTTAGATATGAGACCCTTGTCCGTTGTATGGCTAGTAAAAATCTTCTCCCAATCCAGAGGCTTTCTATTGATCTTGCTAGCTATGACCTTTGCCATGCAGAAGCTCTGCAACTTTATGCAATCGCATTTATCCAACCTTTCTTTGATTTGTTGTATTTCCGGGTCTCTATTCAGAAAATTTCGGCCTGAGCCAAGGAGATCTAGGGTTTCTCCTATTCCATCCTGTAATGTTTTCATAGTGTCTGCTTTGACTTCGAGGTCTTTGATCCACTTGGAGTTGATTATGGTGCAGGGTAATCTATAAGGATCTAGCTTTAGTTTTCTACAAGTACTTAACCAATTTTGCCAGCACCATTTACTGAAGAGGCTGTCTTTCTTCCATTCTATTGATTTAGTTCCCTTATCGAAGATTAGAATGCTATAGGTCTGTAGGTTCATTTCTGGGTTTTCAATTCTATTCCATTGGTCCTGAGGTCTGTTCTTATGCCAATACCAAGCTGTTCTGATTACTATGGCTTTATAGTAGAGTTTGGAATTTGTAATTTACCATTTATTTTATTGACTGTGATGAATCCTAACTATTTATTACATGGTTTACATAAGATCACATATCATCCAGATTTGTATATGTGTTATCCATTATGCCTGACACCCAGGAGTCTCCCTGAAAAGGAAAACAGGTGTCACACTTGGCTTCATACTCTGAGATTAAATTTTTAGCAGTGCTAGGATCTGAACTCAGGGCCTATCAGGTATAATTCATGAATGCTTGAGTGTGTGCACAACAGCCTCTAGCCAATGAAGCTGTGAGGTGTTTCCCAGGTGCTGAGATCGTGACCCAGGATTGGCCAAAACAGTGATAAAAGGATAGACAGAGAGTATTATACACATAAATATATGTTGGTAAAAAGCACCATAGATGCCTATTTATGATTGAATGACCTACACTATATTCCTACCAACTCTTAGGTATTTATTATACCATAATTAAAGGAATACTATTCTTTTCATCCTTAAAAAAAAAGAAAAGAAAAAAGCCAAAAATTAATTGATTATTTAACTAAATTTAAAAATAATCGAGCTCTCTGGTTTTGAATTTATGCCAGTTTTCTTTCTAGACTGGGATTTGAATTCAGGAACTTGTAGCAATGTGAGGGAAGTGCAGATTTGCTACTACTTGAATTCAAACCTCTTGCCAAGGCAAAACTAAAAAATTAAGTCACTGAGCTTGGCAGGGGGAGTAGTTGTGGAGATGGGAGGTAAGGGATGATAGGGGGAAAAGAAAGAAGGAGGGAACAATGCTCAATACGAAATATACTCATGACCTTTCTCATGTAACTGTGACCACTCTGTACAACATTTTTACAATAAAAACATACAAAAACAGAAACAATGTAGTATTCCGAGAAGCACTTTTGGGTTAAGGGAAGGATGTCTGAATAGATGTACAAAATTCTATACTGCTTTTTATTTAATGTTCAGTATGGAACTGAATAAACTGAATAAACTGCTTCCATTAAAAAATTAAGTTACTGTCTTGGAACTGGGGCCAGTATTTATACCATTGGTGGGATTTGATCTCACCATCCAGGTAACTCTTTTATACCATGGGTGAAGGAAAAATTTACTGTCATTGAGGAAAAGAAATTCAGGCTAGAGTTCCCATGTCCTGAATGAAGGTCTTGCAATGGAAAAGGTATTTCTATACATGTGTAATATATGATATATACTTACATATGTATGTTTATTACATGTTATGATTGTCATTATTGATTTTGTATTTATTTTTTATTTGATTCAATCTTTTAATGTTTATTTTATTTATATTATCATTCCCATTTACATTTTGCACATCTATGATAAAATTATACACAATAATTTAGGACATTGACTCATTTATCATTAAAAATTTTGCATTGAAACATGATACATAATTAAATAGAGGCATTTGTCACAGTCTTCTCACGTTTAGAGTCTCTCCCAAGAATGAGCTTTGTCTTATTTATCTTTGGACACCTTCCTATAGGGATGTCTTTAGATGATTTATACAGGGAAGTCTTTTTTAAAATTTTATTTATATTTTATTGTGAAAATACTTTACAGAAGGTTTACAATTATATGGGCAAGATAATGACTACATTTCTTATCAAGCATTGTAGCCTCCACCTTTGTTTACCCTTCCCATCCATTACCAGCCTCTCCCCTCCCCCCACCTAATCCCACACCCACCAAAGTTATAAAGTTAGATTTTGACATGAAAACTTGTATTTCTCATTGCTGCAACGGGTCTCCTTGTATCCTTATTTAAACGACTTGTTTTTCCCCTTCCCCTCCAAAAATTATACCGACATCAAATACAGTGAAAGCAGGGGTTATACTATGGGGATGGAACATACAAAGCAACAAAGAAATAATCCTATAAATGTGTTAGAAACAAATACAATAAAGTAAAAAATTAAATACATATCTTAGGGTTCATTTTCCTAACATCACCTTATCTGACCTTTTCTGCTTGATTCATACATACACTAGATATTGCAAATACGGGAAACCATAGGACCTATGTTTTTTGGGCTTGGCTTCCTTCACTTAATATAATTTTTTCCAAGTATTTCCATTTCCTAACAAATGGGGCAATGTCATTCCTTCTGATGGAGGCATAGAATTCCATAGTCTATGTACACCACATTTTCTTGATCCATTCATCTACTGAGGAGCATCTGGGTTGGTTCCATATCATAGCTATAGTAAATAGTGCTGCAATACACATAGTTGTGCTGGTAACTTTAGTGTGGTCTTGTTTGTAAGTTTGTAAGTTTACACTCCCACCAACAATGAAGTAAGATTCCCTTGTGTCCACATACCCACCACCATCCATTGTTGTTAAGAGTTCTTGATTTTGCCATTTTAACTGTGGTGAGATGGGATCTTAATGTTGTTTTGATTTGCATTTCTTTATTGCTAGGGACGTTGAGCATTTCTTCATGTGTCTATTGGCCATCCTTCTTCCTTCTTAAAGTTTCTCTTTAAGCCTTTAGCCCACTTATTTATTGGGCAGTTGTTTCTTTGAGGATTTGTTGTTGGGGGATTTAATTTTTTGAGTTCCAAGTATATTTTAGATATGAGAACCTTGTCCAATGTATGGCTAGTGAAGATCTTCTCCCAATTCATGGGCTTTCTATTGATCTTGCTAGCTATGTCCTTTGCCATGCAGAAGCTCTGCAACTTCATGCAATCCCATTCATCCAACCTTTCTTTGATTTGTTGTGTTTCTGGGTCTTTATTCAGAAAATTTTGGCCTGTGCCAAGGAGACCTAGGGTTTCTCCTATTCCATGTTGTAATGTTTTCAGAGTGTCTGCTTTGACTCCGAGGTCTTTGATCCATTTGGAGTTGATTCTGGTGCAGGGTGATATATAAGGATCTAGCTTTAGTTTTCTACAAGTAGTTAACCAATTTTGCCAGCATCATTTACTGAAAAGGATGTCTTTCTTCCATTCTATTTTTTTAGCTCCCTTATTGAAGATTCGATGGCTATAGGTCTGTAGGTTCATTTCTGGGTTTTCAGTTCTCTTCCACTCGTCCTGAGGTCTGTTCTTGTGCCAGTTTTGATTACTGTTTTGATTACTATGGCTTTATAGTAGAGTTTGAAATTTGGTATTGATATTCCTCCAGCAGTGTTTTTTTCTTTGAGGATTGTTTTTGCTATACGGGGTCTTTTATTGTTCCATATGAATTTTTTGATTGTCTCTTCTTTTTCCGTGAAGAATGACATTGGAATTTTGATAGGTATCGCATTGAATTTGTAGATAGCCTTGGGAAGTATTGCCATTTTCACGATGTTAATCTTTCTAATCCAGGAGCATGGGAGTTTTTCCATTTTCTAAGTTCTGTGTTGATTTCCTTTTTCAAGTTTTTAAAGTTTTCATCATACAAATCCTTCACTTCTTTGGTTCAGTTAATTCCTAGGTATTTTATTTTTTGTGGTGCTATTACAAATGGAGTTGCTTTCCTAATTTCAGCCACACTTTTCTCATTGTTGGCATACAGAAAAGCCATTGATTTTGGAGGGTTAATTTTATAACCTGCTACTTTGCCAAAGTCTTGAATCAGCTTGAGTAATTTGGGAGTGGAGTCTATGGGATTCTTTAAATACAAGATCGTGTCATATGTAAAGATGGAGAGTTTTTTTCTTCTTTCCCTATTTGGATCCTCTTTATGTTGCATCTTGTCTTATTGCTGTAGCTAGGCATTCTAATACTAGATTGAAGAAAAGTGCAGAGAGTGGAAATCCTTGTCTTTTTACTGAGTTAAGAGGAAATGGCTGTAGTTTTTCACCATTAATTATAAGGCTGGCTGTAGGTTTGTCATATATGGCCTTTATTGTATTGAGGAATGTTCCATGGATTCCTCTTTTTTCCAAAACCTTCATCATAAAAAGGTGTTGGATCTTGTCTAATCCTTTTTCTGCATCTATGGAGAAAACCATGTGGTTCTTTTCCTTGCTCCTGTTGATGTGATGAAAAATATTAATTGATTTGCATATATTGAACCAGCTTTGCATCCCTGAAATGATTCCTGTTTGATCATGGTATATGAATTTTTGGATGAATTGTTGAAGTCGATTGGCTAAAATTTTGTTGAGAAGTTTTGCACCAATGTTCATCAAAGAAATGTGTCTATAGTTCTCCTTTTTGATGAGTCCCTGCCTGATTTTTGTATGAGGGTTATGATGGCTTCATAGAATGTGTTTGGTAGTAAACTTTCTCTTTCAATTTGATTGAAGAGTTGGAGGAGTATTGGTATGAACTCTGCTTTGCAGGCCTTGTAGAATTCTGCTGTAAAACCCTCTGGTCCTGGACTTTTCTTAGCTTGGAGGTCTCTTATTGAGGTTTCTATTTCAATGCTTGATATGTGCCTGTAAAGATGGTTTAACTCATCTTTGTTTAGTTTTGGCATGTCAATATTTGCTAGGAAAAGGTCCATTTCTGCCAAGTTCTCAAGCTTATTAGCATAAAGTTTTGAGAACTATTCCCTTATATTGTTTTGAATCTTGGTTGTTTCTGAGGTGATGTTTCCATTCTCATCTCTGAGTTTATTAATTTGGGTGTGTTCTCTTCTTTTTCTGATAAGATTTGCTAAGTGTCTGTCAATTTTGTTAATTTTTTCGAAGAACCATCTCTTTGTTTTGTTGATTCTTTCTATAGTTTTTTTTTGGAATCTAATTCTTTTAATTCTGATTAATTTTAATTATTTATTTCCGTCTACTTGATTGGGGTTTTTCTTGCTGCTCATTTTCAAGGAGGTTCAGATGTCTCATTAAATTGGTGGTTTCAGATCTCTCCAATTTGTTGATGTAGGAACTCAGAGCTATAAACATGCCTCTGAGTATTGCCTTTGCTGTGTCCCAGAGGAGAGATAATCTCTCTGCTAATTTTTGTTAAATAGCATGAACATTTGAATTTCATTTCTAAACTCTTCCATGACCCACTTGTGATTCAGCAGTGTTTTGTTCAGCCTCCATGTGTTACCGGACTTTCTTTGGTGGCTTTTGGTGTTGAGTTCTAATTCTATTCCCTTGTGGTCAGAGAGAATGCAAGGTATAACTTCAGTTTCTGAATTTGGACAGGTTTGCTTTGTGGCCTAAAATATGGTCTATTTTAGAAAATTTTCCATGTGCTGTTGAGAAAACATGTATTCTGATGCTGCTGGGTGAAATATTCGGTAGATGTCTGTTAAATCTAGTTGATATATGCAGTTGTTTGGATCTGCAGTTTCTCTGTTGAATTTTTGCCGAGTTAATCTATCTAGTGGGGAGAGTGGTGTGTTAAAATCCCCAACAATTAATGTCTTTGGATCTATGTGGGATTTGAGGGAAAGTAGTGTTTCTTGAATAAATTTGGGTGCTCTGTAGTTTGGCGAACAAATATTTAGAATTGTGATATCCTCTTGAAGGAGAGATTCCTTAATTAGTATGTAGTGACCTCCTTTATCTCTTCTCACAAATTTTAATTTGAATTCTATTTTATCTGATATTTGAATTGCAATTCCCGACTGTTTTTTGGGGCTGTTTGCTTGGTAGATTTTGTTCGAGCCTTTAACATTGAAATTGCGTTTGTTTTTATGGGCAAGATGTGACTCTTGAAAGCAGGAGATAGATGGATCTTGCTTTTTAATCCAACTAGACAGTCTATATTGCTTAATTGGAGAATTAAGTCCGTTAATATTGAGAGATAGGACTGAGAGGTGTTCGGGAGTTCTTGACATGTTATCCACCTTTTGGGGGGCTGCGAAAACTGGGTTCTTCCCATGGTTCTTGGATTCTCAGTTAGGGTGCAGTTTCTTGGCCTTTATTGTGGTCTTGTTGGTTTTCTATCTGTAGGACATCTTTAAGAATATTTTGTAGGGCTGGTTTGGTGGAGATTTATTGTGTCTATTTTTCTTTGCTATGGAAGATTTTTGTTTGGCCTTCAGTTATGAAGGAGAGTTTAGCTGGGTACAGTATATTGGTTGATAGTTTTTTTGTTTTTAGGGCTTGGCATACATCAGTCCAGGCTCTTCTTGCTTTGATTTTCTCTGCTGAGAAATCTGAGATGATTCTAATTGGTTTCCCTTTATAGGTGATTAATCTTATCTCCTTCACAGCTTTAAGGATCTTTTCCTTGGTCTGAATTGATCTTTTGTGGATTATAAGGTGACCATGGAATATCCTATTCTGGTCTGGTCTATTTGGAGTTCTACAAGCTTCCTGTATCTGAATAGGCCTATCTTTTTGCATGTTTGGGCAGTTCTCTGCTAGGATCCTGTTAAACAAATTTCCTAGACCATTAACTTCTGTTTCTAGGTGCTCCTCTACACCCATTATCCTTAGATTAGGCCTTCTGATGGTGTTTTCCAAGTTTTGGATAGATCTATCATTTTTCTTGGACTTGTCTTCGATGGTTGTACATTCTTTCTCTATAATATCTTGGCTGTCTTCAATCCCCGAGATTCGATCTTCTGCATGTTCTAACCTGCTGTCAAGACTTTCTACTTTGTTTTTTATTTCTTTTCCTTCTAATTTGTAAGCTGTGATGTCTTCAAATTTTTTGTTGAAGCTTTGTTTTAGATCTTGTATAAACTTCTTTTCTTCCTTAATTTGGTGTTCAGTGTTTATTCTCAAATCACTTAGTTGATTGGCTATGGTTTCCCTGGACTCCCATTCAATCTGTTCGATTCCATTCAGCATTCCCTTTGTGGTCCCTGACTTCCTTCAGCTTTTTGTTAATGGATTCCATGAGTGCCTTTAGTGATCTTTGTGTATTCTCATCCTGCCCTCTCAATTCCTGTATTACACTTTGCTTATCTTCCTCATGTTCATGCCATTCCTGTAGTTCTCTTTCAGTGTTCTCAGCCTGCTCACACCATTCCTGCCTTTCTCTTTGAGTATTCTCAAGCTGCTCATGCAAATCCTCTATCAGTTTCTTAGTAGCTTCCTCACACTATTGAAATCCTGTATAAACCTTTGGATTGCCTCCTCTCTCTCCCTATCACGCTCATACAGAGTCCTTTTTAGGCTTTCAGTCTTTCCCTGCATTTACCTTTTGTTTGCCTCCATTTACCTTTTATTTGCCTCCACTCTCTCCTTATCACGCTCATACAGAATCCTTTGTATGTTTGACAGCAGTGTTTGTAGAGGTATTTGGGAACTCTCCTCTGGATTATTCATTATCTGTTCTGTGCCCTGATTATCATGAGTGGGAGTTGAGATACCCGGATTTGCAATTTTTCTTGTGTTTTACCGGCTTACTCTGCCCATTTCGGATGAAAATAACACCAGTTTTGTTCTAGAACACTAACTTAAGGCCAGCATCAAGCAAAGTCTGTATTTGCACAGTCAATAGTCTGCAGATACAATCTAGTTCAACAGATACATCTATTCAACATTAAACAACTATATATTAATGGGCTACGAAGCACAAAGAAGAATTTGGTAAATCAGAAATTATTAGGTTTAGGGAGAGATGTGGGTAAAAAATAGGAATAGAGTGATGTGGGAAGGCACAGAGAGAGTTAACTTAACTAAATTCTAATCTCAAAGCAGGAAATAGGTTGGATAGGATGAAAGTAGAGAGAGAATAAAAAGAAGAAAGAGTAAGGGAAAAAAAAGAGACCAGGAAATATAGAAAAGTAAGACTTAAAAATATTATGTTTTTGAACAAAATATTCGGAGAAGAACGTAGAAATACTGAGAGAAGGGGATGGATATAAAGAGATGTGAAAAACAAAATAAAAATACTTAAAATATTATATAGGTATAAAGAGGTAGTACTGCTATTAAGGAATTTAAGTCTAAGAGGTTTTGAATTGAGTAACAAATTTGTGGATTAAGTGTGTACACAATGGGGGATAAGGTCTAATAATCAACTACGGGTTTATCTGAGGGTGTGCAGAACAACAATTAAGTCACATAAAGAAGAACGAAAGAGAAGAAAAGGTGAAAAGGATAAGAAAGAAAGAAAAAAGATCAGAAGTTCAGTAGAGCTATACAAAAAAACAAAAACTATTTTTTAAAAAAAGAAAAAAGAAAGAAAAATGCACACACACATATACTCCTAAAATAAAATTTATAAGAGGAAAAAATTTACTAGAAAACAATTTTTACAAAAAAGGTAAAAATTAAAAATTAAAAAAAAAAGTTTTAGAAAATTTTTTTTATAAATGTTACCAAAAAAAAGTTCTTTGATTTTTTTAGGAGGGATGGGGAAAATCCTGTATCTCCCTGGGTCCATAACCAGCCTCTTGTTGGAGTCTCTCGTCTGCTTGTGGTGTTTGATTTTCTTGTGGCTTGATTGGTTTCTTAAGTCAGTTTTTTTAACAGGCAGAAAAATGCTCTGCTTTACCCAGGATTTTGTGATCCTCTTCACAGCTCAGTTCAATGGGAGGGAGATCTGCTTTGAATATAACAAAAGAGGGAGATCGCTTTTTCCTCAAGTTTGGAGATGCTGTGATGAGGCTAGGTTCTGGGTAGATTTGAAGCCTTTCAGCAAACAGTAGCTTTTCCCGGGGGCTAGTTTGTGAGAAACTCACAGAGCCTAGCCTGGAGCCACTCTCAGGGTTTATGTTTACTGAATTTCAATTGATTGTCAAGGCTGCCAAAGGGAGGAGCAGACTCTTGCTCTGATTACCCAGTGAAGAGAGACATTCCTGGGGCTGGCATCCGAGCTAGGTGACTTTTCCCTGGGTAGAGCTGAGTCTGGCAGGTCAGTTTAGGTTCTTGTGACCTGCTAAATTACTCTAATTTTCTTCCAAGGCCTGAGTTGGAGCTAGCATTTCCGCCTACCTGGAGATCTCTGGTACTGGGGGGCGGAGGGGAGGAGTGGTCTTCCCTCCTCTTCTCCCTCATGAGAAGCCTTTTCTTGAGGACAGGCAAGTTGTGGGTTAAAATTGTAAGGGGGGGGCTAGAAATGTGTCTCAGTGGTAAAGAGCTCACTCAACATGCATGAATACCAGGGTTTGAATCCTCAGCGCCACATACTAAGAAAAAGCCAGACACAGTGGAGTGGCTAAAATGGTAGAGTGCTAGCCTTGAGATAAACATTCCCCATGACTGTCAAAAGCAATAGGCCAGATGCTGGTGGCTCACACCTGGATAACTACCTTCTCATGAGGCTGAGATTTGAAGACCACAGTTCAAAGACAGCTTAGGTAAGAAAAGCCTGTTAGACTCTTATCTCCAATGAACCACTAAACAATACCATGTGGAGCTGTGGCTCAAGTGGTAGAGAGTTAGCCTTGACTGAATTGCTCAGGGACAGTGCCCAGGGTTGATACAAGACACACAACTGGAAAAAAATTGAGGGTTAATCAAAGTACTTTTCCTATTGGCTAATTACGAGAACATTCTCTGGAAAATCAATGCTGATATACACCAGAATTGGAGTCAGACCTCCAGGCTTAAGTGTAGCAGGTCCACATGCTCAGTCTCACAGACTCTAGCTTTGTAACCTGTGTCCACAGGGTTCTGAAAAGTCCAATGTTGAAAGGCTTAATATGCTCCTCAAGCCCTTTGTGATAAGCAGTTGACTGGTATTGTCAATGTTATTACATGTCTGAACCTATCAGAGAACCAGTAGCTCCTGTTCATCACCCTAGCTCAGGAGCCTGAGGTCTCAGGATCGCATTGAAGCCAGCCAGGGCAGGAAAGTATATGTCACTCTGACTTCCACGTCTGCAAGGTCAGATGTTCAAGAGCTTCTTGTTTTTCCCTTGGTGATGAGAAGTTACTCTAAATGTTCTTAGTGTTCTTGACCCATTGCCCCATCCTGGGTTCAAATGAAGTTCTCAGGATCCAAGCCCTGGCACAGTTAGCAGGAAGAACTCCAGTGTAACAATGTATTTGAAGGACAGAAAACAGTTTCAAAAGCCAGGCTAGGTGAAGAGGACAAGGAGGCAGAATATGGAAACTCAACAGAGAATTGAGCTACAAAACCACTTCATTCATTCCAGGCACAGCCAGCAATGGGGGAAACCTGAAACATTTGTTAGTTACACCAGGGTCAGGCGTTTCTCAGCTTCCTCAAACAATGACTAACCTTCCTCGCTGAGGTGAAGAGAGCCTCAGGCTATATTTAGGTTACCAATAGAGAGCCAGTTTAGTGAGGGAGAGGGGAGGAACAAAGTAGAAATGTGCTGCTCTCTGTTCTTAGGGAGTGGGTTTTTTACTCTCCATCTATCAGATTTGAAGGCCCTTCTACCTCTGCCAGTCTTTTCTCCTTCCTTCATTCTCCACATCATTAATTCTAATCCCCAGGCCAAAATGAGGCAGGGCCATTTCTCTTTTGTCTCCAAGCAGCTGAGTTAGAACCTGGCTCTGCCCTGTTGACTCTGGAGCCTTCGGCTCCCTAAGAAGTGGGAAAGAGACATTATTTCTGCTCTGTGGTTGTGTGAAGGTGATGCTGGAGTCCTGGCATACTGCAGAAGCATCATGACTGGGAATTGTTCCCTTCTTTCCTCCTGAAGACCAAGACCAGAGTCATCTATCATTTTTCTATCTATGTATCTACGTATCTATGTATCTATGTATCTATGTATCTATGTATCTATGTATCTATGTATCTATGTATCTATGTATCTATGTATCTATGTATCTATCTATCTATGTATCTATCTATCTATCTATCTATCTATCTATCTATCTATCTATCTATCTATCTATCTATCAATCTATCGACCTTTCTTTCTTTCTTTCTTTTGTCCTTTCTTTCTTTCTTCCTTCCTTCCTTCCTTCCTTCCTTCCTTCCTTCCTTCCTTCCTTCCTTCCTTCCTTCCTTCCTTCCTTTCTTTCTTTCCTTCGTTCTTTCTTTCTTTCTTTCTTTCTTTCTTTCTTTCTTTCTTTCTTTCTTTCTTTCTTTCTTTCGTCCTTTCTTTCATCCTTTCTTTCTTTCTTTCGTCCTTTCTTTCTTTCTTTCGTCCTTTCTTTCTTTCTTTCATCCTTTCTTTCGTCCTTTCTTTCATCCTTTCTTTCGTCCTTTCTTTCTTTCTTTCTTTCTTTCTTTCTTTCTTTCTTTCTTTCTTTCTTTCTTTCTTTCTTTCTTTCGTCCTTTCTTTCGTCCTTTCTTTCTTTCTTTCGTCCTTTCTTTCTTTCTTTCTTTCGTCCTTTCTTTCTTTCTTTCGTTCTTTCTTTCTTTCTTTCGTCCTTTCTTTCTTTCTTTCTTTCTTTCTTTCTTCTTCCTGTCTTTCTTTCTATGTATATAACTATCTATGTACAAACGTACCTACTTGCCTACCAACCTACCTACCTACCTAACTACATACATAGTTATCTCTTTAACATTTCTTATACTGAACTCAAGGCCTGTGCACTGTCTCTAGCATTCTGCTACTTGAGCTACAGCACCAATTCTAGATTTTTCTGTGTATGTGTTACTGAGGAATGGAACCCAGGGCCTCTTGCATGCTAGGCAAGCACTCTCCCACTAATCCACATTCCCAGCCCCCTCATCTTTTTTATTAATTGTAGTTTTTACGTATATATGCTACCATTTTGCATCCCCAAGTATAATTTTCTGAATACCGCTTATTTCTATGAACTCTGATCGTGTCCTCCTCTGCCTGATTTGTGACTGCTTCTGCATTGGCCTCTTAATAAAACGCAAATAAAGGCTGCTAATACCTTCAGTGTGCATCATATAAGGAAACAGGCCTAGAAACTTGGAAGAGAAAAGCAATGTGGCTGAAATGAAGAGAATGATGCAGTATGTACAATGAGCATATCTAAAACATAACTCAGTAAATAAAAGCAGAAGTTTTGCATACAGCCTCTTTGCACTTAGGGAAGTAGTATGCACACGTAAGTAAGTAGGACACTTATACATAAACTTGGTCTTCTCTTTTTCAATTTTTTTTGTGGCCATTCCATGGCTTAAACTGAGGATGCAATGCATTCCTCAGCTGTTTTTCACAAAGCTGAGTTTCTACCATTGGCACAGCTCCACTTCCAGCCATCTGGTTGTTCAATGGACATTAGCGCCTCCTAGGCTTTCCTGCCTGGTCTGGCCTGTATCTCCTGCTTGGCTTTCTCTCTCAAAGCTGGAGCTCTACCTTCTAGGCCACTGTCCCACTTCTGGTTTTCTGGTGGTTTATTGGAGACAATAAAACTTACCTGCTAGGGCTGGCTTTGAATGGAGATCTCCTGAGGAGGCTTCAAGTGGATTTCCTCAGGGATTCACCTAGAAGCCCCTCCACCCAAAACTTTAGTCCAAATCACAAGAGGTACCAGAGAAAAATGGAAACAAGAACATGCTTCTAGTGTGTCCCAGATACTTAAGGTTGGAGATACAAAACACTCATAATTATTAGATCATTTTATAGGCAAATGGAGAAATTCAGACTGTATGAGGATCACTCTAGCTTTTGATCCTCATATCCTGAGACAGTAAATGCACTGCAGCTCAATGCTAAGTGACAGAACTGACATATCCTGTTGACATTTGCTCCTAAATCCTGTAACACCCATTTCGTACTTTTGGCTTCAACCCTGTGACCAGAGGGTAAGATGAAGAGTGAAAATGCTCTCAGAGAAAGCAGGTATAAAGAACATTGTGTAGTTTACTAATAAGTCCCAACCATAGGAATGACCCTATTAAGAAGTCAGTCCAGAATATAAAACAAAGAAGAAAAGAACGAAGGTGAAAGTGCCTGCGGACTGTAATCCTTGCTCTCAGGAGGCTGAGATGTAGAGAATTGTAGTTTGAAACCAGCCAGTGGTAGAAAGTCTTTGACAATGTTATTTATAAGAGATCACAGAAAAATCCAAAAATGGGGCTGTGACTCAAGCTTAATGCAGTACCCTTGAGAAAAAGGAGCTCTTGGACCAGGCCTAGGCTCATAGTTCAACCCCAGGATCTGCCCCCTCAAAAGAAAAACCTGTATCTCAATTTCTTTGAGTATGTATGGATGTATTCCTCTAGGTGAAACTCCTGAGTAGGTATGATGAATGGCACCAGGCAAGAAAAATTGTATTCAATACAATGAGTTCATAACACAGAGACTGCTTTTATGATATTGCATATTCCAGGGCTCCCTTCACTGTTCACATTGTAACCTAAGGGTTTCTCTTCATCACAGGCCTGCTGGAGGAAGACTCTCTCATTGTCTGGACAGGCACACAATAGCCCTCACTCCTGTACAGCTGTGTACCAAATAACTCCATATGGGCCAATTAGTGAGGATGTGTGCGCGGGCTCTGAAAGTCAGGAGAAAAAGTCCTCTTTTTACTCTTAGCTATCTCTCTTCCCAGTGCTCTGTTTTAACAGGAGACCATTTTTGCCACCTCCCATGGCAGGCCAAGTTCTGTGCTCTTATCCTGCCTTTATGAGACTATATTCCGGTGTTCAGATACAGTGCTCAATATAATTCAGGAGTCCTTCAGGCAGACAACTAGGGCACTGAGCATAATGAAACGTTTCAGTGCCGGCAATGATGGGCCTATAATGCCACTCCTAGGTTTCCAGAAGCTTGGAAAATCCAAGCAAATGTAGAACATCACAAAGCTTCCTGTCATCTAGGACTGGTGAAGCTCATCAGGTTTTGAAACCTTTTACCTCTCCTAGTTGGGCCCTGGGTGACTAGGTTTTGGGGTTGAACATAGGGCCTGGGTGCTGACTATGAGCTCAGAGCCAAAGTCTAGTGCTTTACCACTTTGTCAAGCTTCACTTCTGCTTTCTCTCTGTGTGTGAGTGTGTGTATGTGCATGTGTGTGTATACACTAGTCCTGGAGCTTGAACTCAAGACACGAGCACTGTACCTAGTTTCTCTTGTACAAGGTTTGCCCTCTTCCACTTGAACCACAGAGCCCCTTCAGGCTTTTTCCTAGTGATGTGGTTCTGAGAAATCAAGCCCAGGGTTTCATATATGCAAAGCACTCTACCCCTAAGGTACATTCCCAGTACTCTACTTCAAGTTTGTTAGTTTGTTTCTGTCTTTTTTGTTGTTGTCATCGTAGGAATGGAAATCTGGGCCTGGGTGATGTCCCTGAGCTCTTCAGCTCAAATCTTGTGTTCTACCAGTTGAGCCATAGAGCACCTTCCGGTTTTCTGGTGGTTCATTGGAGCTGTCTCAAGGACTTTCCTGCCGAGGCTAGCTTTGAACCATAATCCTCAGATCTCATCCTCCTCATGTGACTGGCATGAGCCACAAGAACCCAGCTTCCACTTTAGGTTTCTTAGTGGTGATTTGGAGATAATAGCCTCATGGTACCTTTTGTGTCAGGGTAGTTTGGAACCCAGATCTCAGCTACTTGAGAAGATAGGAGGACAGACCTCAGTTATAGAACCCTAAGCCATGGCACTCTGCTGCAAGGGGGTCCTTGGCTCCATGTGGAGGAGTGTTAGCCATGAGCCCAAGAGGTATGGGTCAGTGCCTAGGACCCGAGTTCAACGTTCATGACTTAGAAATACAAGACAAATCATTTATCTCCTGTAGACAACTCACTAGTCTTCAGTAATACATAATTTTGTCCCTGCCATCGGGACAGATCTGAGCCTCAATATTCTTTTCTGCATATTCATGAGAGTTGTGGAGTTCTTACAAGGAAAAGATGAAAGAATGCACCCTTTGAAGGACAAAATACATAAAAGTTTTTTTTTTTTCAGTCATGGGGCTTGAAATCTGGGCCTGCACTCTGTCCTTCAGCTCTTCAGCTCAAGACTAGTGCTCTACCACTTGAGCTACAGTGACACTTCCAGTTGTCTGGTGGTTAATTGGAGATTAGAGTTTCAGCGACTTTCATGCCTGGGCTGGCTTTGAACCACTATCCTCAAATCTCAGCCTCCAGATTAGTTAAGATTACGGGCATGAACCACTGGTGCCCCGCTCCAAATAACCCTCTTTACAGGACTCAGCACACAGCATCTTGTGAAAGAATCAGCACCCTGCACCAAATGCAGGACTCAGCCTACTGCACCTGTGAAGAACTCAGCACATAGCATCCTGTGCAGGACTCAGCACACAGCACCCCGTGAGGGCCCCAGCACCCCAGGAAGGACTCATCATGTAGATGTATCCCACAAGCTGTCATTAGTATTAGGGTGCTTTCATCAGTATCACCATTCTTTCAGAAACACATTACAAACTGCACAAATTTCACATCTAATGATTCAGAGGGGTATTTTTTTAGGGGGGGGCGGGGAGTCAGCCACAGCGATTGCACTAAAATGTTGCAGTACTGTCCTAAGATCTTTTGCTCAAGGCTAGAGATCTATCACTTTGATCCACAGCTCAGAGTTTCACAGACATCCTGCCAGGTCTGGATTTTAAACCCACCAGTGTCAGATCTCAGCCCCCGAGTATCTTGGATGACAGGGGTGAGCAAGGCAGCAGCATCTGGTTGTGTGGGGCTGAGTTGCAGTTGTATACCTCTGACTAAGTCAGGTTGGATGGCAGCTGTCAGCAACAGATTCCCGGCTTGCTCTGTGATGAGGTATTTGAAGTCCTATCCTTATAGAGTTGCAGTCACAACATTCAATCTTTTTTCATGCCCATTCTGGACCTTGAGTAAGAGTCTAGACACAGTCCCTTAGCATTTATGCTCAAAGCTAATGCTCAACTGCTTGAGTGAGAGTACAACTTCTAGATTTTTATGTGTATGTGGTAGTGAGGAATCGAATCCAGGGCTTTGTATGTACTAGCCATCATTATAGCACTGAGGCCCAGGAGTGACAATTGTATGAACAGATAAATGTGTAGATTCACATATATGTATATGTATATATATATATATATACATATATATATATATATATATACCTATATATATGTAAAAAACAGGAGAAAGGTGTCTGTATATTATGAAATTACATATATTATATTACAACCCATTATTGGCATTCAAATTATTCCTTCCACTTTTAAGTATCATTGTTGAATACATAATAAAGTATTAATTGAAAATTCATCAATGCAATAAAATTGATGTGTATAGTTTTATAGTATACTCATACACTAACTACTAATTTGTTGCTTTTATAAAATTCCATTCGTATGGATGTACATGAAAATGGGTTGCTTAGAATCTCCCACCAATACTTAGTGGCAGCCCTGTGATTCAACCTCCAGTCGTAAGTTTTTGTTTTGGTTATGGCTTCCCTAATAGCCAGCCAAACATCAGCATGCAATGTCATGAACACTTTCTGGGCTTTTTCATTTACATGCGGGATGGTCATAATGCAAAGGGAAAAAATGTAAAACCACCTTCTTGAATTTCTCCATTATATCCTTTTCCTTTTTATTTTATTTCTTGCCAACCCCGAGTTTTGAACTTAGGTCCTAGAATCCCAGGGCCAGCTGTGGCAGAGATACCAAGACCTGAGTTCAAGCCTCGTGCTTGGAAAAAAAATATAATAATAAAATAAAATAAGGCCCTGGCTTGGAATTTGCACCATTTTTCTGGCAGACCTGGGATTTGAACTCAGCATCTGGGGATCTCTGTGGCACTGTGGGTGAAGGAGAAGCTCACCGTCCTTGAAGACAAGAAATTCAGACCAGTTCCCAGGGCCTGAATTGAAGCCCCAGCACTGGAAAAATACACACATGAGTTTAGTGAGTATGACGTTTATTACCCTTATTCAATTTCATTTATTACATCCTATCATTCAAGATATATTTGCATATGAATTATACATCATCCTGAGACCCAGGACATTTTGTCAGGGAAAAAAATGTGTCAAAAGTGGCTTCTTATTACATGAATAAATTTTTGGCAATGCTGGGATTTCAACTCATGGCCTACAATGTCCAATACATAAATGGGATCAAAGCCTTAGCACACCAACCTCTGGCACACTGAGCTGCCAGAAAATTCTGATGACCTATTATCAAACCACACTAGTGCCCAATCTCTATCTCTATCTCTACCTATCTATCTATCTATCTATCTATCTATCTATCTATCTATCTATCCATCTATCTATCTATCTATCTGTCCATATGTATATATATATGTGTATGTGTGTGTGTGTGTGTGAGTGTGTGTGTGTGTAGATTGCTGTATATATATATATATGTAGAGAGAGAGAATATGATGATATTATTAAATTTTATATATATAGTTACCAATATTTAGTTATTAAGTTATGTCTCCATTTAATGAAGTATCATGGTTGAATACTTATAAAATCATTAATTAAAATTAGTCACTATCCTTCCATTAGGGGAATCACAACGTGTTGCTAGAATGGAAGATATAAATCCAATGATTGTTGTGTGGCTTTCTAAAATAGAATCATGAATTAACTTCAAATTTAATTACTTTTATAACATTCCATTAGCATTCACATAAATAGGAATAAGTTTGTCAGAATCTCCCTCCATTTGTGTGTGGCAGTCCTGGGATTTGAACTCCAGGCCTGGGAAATTTACTTTGAATGCAAACCATTGGAATGACACTGAAGATTTCAGATGGTCACGATTAAAAAAAGAACACCAAGAAGAAAACAAAGCCAGGTGTTAGTGGCTCCTGTATGTAATCCTAGCTCCTCAGGGGGCTGAGATGTAGAGATTGCCAATTTGAATTCAGCCAGGGCAGGAATGTCCGCAACACTCTTATTTCTAAGAGATCATAGGAAAATATCACCATGGGTTGGGTCTGTGGCTCAAGGGCAGAGAGCTACTCTTGAGAAAGAGGTGATCAGGGATAGGGCCTAGGCTCATATTTCAACCTGAGACCTGCCAAAGAAAAAAAGAAGGCAGTAACTCCATGTCTCTGTGTATTTATGAATGATGTATGGATGATGGGCATTCAGCAGGTTGCCCATGAACAGAACCCCAACCTAGGCAAGCTGGGACAAGCCCTCAGAAAGCACTAAGTCTGAGTCAGTAGCTTGAACAAAGTATCCTTCTCTGCCATTTAATAACTGAAGCCCAGAAGGCTTGCTTGGCTGGTGTATGCAATGGGTTCATTATGTTCTGGCTGAGGTGTCCCATTGGGATATTTAGCAGCCAGCTTCTGCTTCCACGGAGATCACTGTTCCTAGGCTGTAGGAGTTGTGGAAGGTTCTGTCTCCATATTCCCTATCCCTCTTTAGGACGTGAGCCTAGATCTCTGGGGCCTGGTGGCTATCACTCATTCATCATTCCTCATTGCCGAGTCATACACTGGTCCCAAATCCTGGAAAAGATATGAAATGGCCAGCGATTTCAGTGCTGAAAAGAGTATGCCAGTAAATTCCACCCTCATAGTTCCTGTTAGAAATAATCCTTGGGTTGTGAATGTGGCTAAGTGATAGAGTGCTTACCAAGCAATCATGAAGCCCTGGGTTGTATTCCTCAGTACCACATAAACAGAAAAATCCAAAAGTGTCACTGTGGCTTAAGTGCTAGAATGTAGCCTTGAGCAAAAGGAGCTCAGGAACATGCCTAGACCCTGAGTCAAGCCATAACACTGGCAAAAAAGTGTGAGCTTGGTGATACATACTCTTCTGGGATTCAGAAGAGGGCCGAGGTTACAGGTAAGAGGTAGAGGGCAGGTGCTGGTGGCTCACTCCTGTAATAATACCACTCAGGAAGTTGAGATCTGACGATTATAACTGCAAGCCTTTGCAGGCAGGAAAGTCTATATGAGACTCTTTTCTCCAATTAAGCACCAAAAAAAATCAAACCAGAGCTGTGGTACAAGTAGTAGAATGCTAGCCTTGAGCATAAAAACTCAGGGATAACATCCAGGCCATGAATTCAAACCTCAGGGCTGGCACACACACACACACACACACACACACACACACACACACACACACACACACACACACACACACACACACACACACAAAGATAGAGCATTTGACAGTCAGCCTGCACAAGGTCGATCTCTAGCAACTCAGTATTAAAAAAAAAAAGTGAGAGAAGGGAAGGAAAGGCTTGGTCCAGGAGGTGATATGACCAGTGCCAAAATTACACAGGAGTTCTAAGATGTGGAACAGGACAGAGGGCCTTGGGCAGAAGGTACAGAGCATGCACAAAGGTCCTGAGGGGTGGTGTCAAGAAGGTGGTGTGGGTGGAATCAAGGTTCTGTGGCCTCAGACAAATCTGGCAGAACACTGAAGGCTTGGTCAAGGTTTGTACTTGAGTCACAGTTAGGGCAGACGGTGCGGTCCCAGAATTGGGCTCAGGGGAAGATTAGCTTGACTTTTTACCAAAGACCCCAGCCAATTTTGTGCCTGGAAGCCTAGTTTTCACAGATCCTGACCCTCAGGCCCCCTTTGCATGGAGGAGTCAGCGCAAATGCAGGTTAGAATGCTTGCTTAAGAAAAACTTCTACCCAATGCCTCCAGAGGCTCAAACCCTGTAAATCCTAGTTATTAAGAAGTCTGTGATCAGAGATTGTTGGTCAAAGCCAGCTCAGCGGAGGAAAGTTAGTGACACTCTTCTGGTCAATGAACTACCAAAATCCAGAAATGGAGCTGTGGCTCAAGTGGTAGAGTAAGAGACTTGAGGGAAAAAGTTAAGAGATCAGAGCCCAGACCCAGAGTTCAAGTCGCAGTACTGGCACAGACAAAAAAATAAAGTTTTCAGGAGATCCCAGTCCAAAGTGGAGAAAGACTGGGCACTGGTGGCTCATTCTTGTCATCCTAGCTACTCAAGCCTGAGACCTGAGCATCAATCAAAATTAAAAGCTAGCCTGGGCAGACTCTTATGTCCAATAAATCACCAAAAAGCTGGGAAGCAGAGCTACTGTAGTTCAAGTGGTACAGCACCAACCTTGTGAAAACAAGCTAAAGGATAGCACCGAGGCTCTGAGTTCAAGTCCCGGTAACACACACACACACACACACACACACACACACACACACACACACACACACACACACACACACACACACACACTCACTAACATCCTTAACAGGGGCCTGTGGCTTATACCAGCAATCCTAGCTACTCAAAAGCCTGAGATCTTAGGATGGCAGCTTGAAATCAGAACAGGCAGGAAAGTCCATGAGATTCTTATCTCCACTAAACTACTAAAAAAAAAAGATGAAAGTTGAGCTCTGGTTCAAGTGGTATTATGTTAGCTTTGAGGAAAGGAAGCTCAGGGACATTGCCTAGGCCCTGAGTTCCAGCTCTAAGATTTTTTTAAAAGACATCCTTTGCCACCCCCAAAGGCCATAAATCCTGATTTTGGTCATCCTAGACTCCACTTCCACTCCTGCCACTTCCACAGTACTGCCACTAGCGGCCGGTGTGTGGCCAACACTGGGTTAAGAAGTGAAAGTACACAAGGGGGTGCATAGCCAGGTCAACACTAATACCCCAAAACAATGAGGTATTGGCCACACCAGTCTCTCATTCCCCCAGTTCCCTGGCCTCTGTATTCTGAGCACCTGGAATTGTCTAGATGGACCTGAGAGGCCCAGCTGGGGCCAGAAGATAGACTGTCCTGTGATAAAGTACATTTACATTTGCTAAAAACTGACCTATACTTCCAAGCCACCTTGGCCTCACCTCCCATGTAGCCCTAGATCCTCCTTGCTTGCGCAGTCTTCAGTCAGCTGTCAAGCTCGAGTTGTCCAGAACCACCAGCATTCCCCCATTCCCCACTCCACTGCCAGCCTGATGAGAGGGATATGAAGTCAGAGGCCCAGTTGAGGAAAAGGATAGGACATCACGTGACTGAGGCCCTCTCTTTCAGGCAGAGGAGACCCTATGCCAGCTGGCATCACTGACCCAGAATCCCCTGGAGGTGACCTAATATTGGGACAGCCAGACTTGTGCGCCAGAGAAAAGTTGGAACACAGGCCTGTGGCCATTTAGGACTCATTGTAGACCCTAATAGGGGGATAAAGCAAGGTCGGTGTGAAAGAGGGGCACCATCTGAGATCAGAAAGAGGCAGACCAGCAACCAGGAAATGGACAGAAAAAGATGAGGGAAAATTACACACACACACACACACACACACACACACACACACACACAGAGAGAGAGAGAGAGACAGAGACAGAGACAGAGACAGAGACAGAGACAGAGACAGACAGAGAGATTCCAAGCGCTTAGCAGTTGCTGAGAACAAAACCATGAACTCCCTCTATTAGGATCACATCCACCCCATGAGAAGATGGCACTATCATACTTAGACTAACTGTAGACACATCATTGAGCCTCTCATATCTGGAATGTCTCAGAACCCAGCATGGAATTTCCTACCGTACACACTGCAATGTCGAAAACTCAGCCAACCCCTTTGTTTATTATTGGTCATGGGGTTTGAAATCTGGGTCAGGGCACTGTACCTCAGCTCTTCAGCAGAAGATGAGCACTCTATAATTTGAGCCACAGTGACGTTTCCTGTTTTCTGGTGGCTCATTGGATATCAAGACCCACAGACTTTCCTGCCCAAGCTGCTTTGAACCGTGATCTTTACATTTCAGCTTTATGAGTAGCTAGGATAACAGTTGTGATCCACCAGAGGTGCCAGACATCATCCATCTTCATATACCCAGAGAAACCCATTTCATCAGGCCACAAACTTTCTTGCAACCCTTGACTTCAGATTTTGACACCCAGCATCCAAATCCATCCTTTATTAGGGAGAATACAGACACAACAATCCCACCCCTGCACCCATTTGCCCACTCCCTGCCTGCCATAGGCATCGACCACTTGAGTTCTTGGTAAGACACCATCCATTCTACTGTGGCTTCAAACTGGTGCAAACTTGGAGAGTTCTTAGAAATGTCTGTAAAGTGAGGCCAGCACCTGGTCTCTCAATCACAGCACCCTCCCACACAAACCTCCACATCTTTGCAGCGAAGATGTTTTACTTTCTTTCATTTTTTCGATTGTGAGCTTGAATGCTGGGGCTGGGTGCTGTCCCTGAGCTCTTCAGCTCAAGGCAAGCACTCTACTATTTGAGCCACAGCACCCCTTCCAGTTTTCTGGTTGTTTGTTGGAGATAAGAGTCTCAGGGTCTTTCCTGCCCAGTCTGGCTTTGAACCGTGATCCTCTTATCTCAACTCCTGAGTACCTGGGATGACAGCCATGAGCTACTGGCACCCAGCAAAACATACTTTTTAATGCCTGTCATCCTATCCTCTCAGGAAACTGAGATATGAGGACGGCAGTTGGATGCCACCCTTGGCAGCAAAGTGCATGAGAACTTTTTATCTCCAATTAAACACCCAAAACCTGGAAGTGGAGCGGTGGCTCAAGCATTAGAGGGCTTGCCTTGAGCTGAAGAGCTGAGGGATAGCGCCCAAGCCCAGAGTTCAAGCCCCATGACTGACCAAAAAAAAAATTCAGTTTTCACTAACAAATATGAGCAAAAATTTGAGATTGAATAGTAACTAGAGCATTATCATTATATTTATTTCTCAGTGATCATTCTTGTAATGATTAATGAGAGTTTTCCAGCCAGGTTTAGCTTAAGAGTTAGTGTTAAGTAATGGATTAGATGGCAAGTAAATTTGAAATTGTTTTAGGGTACAGGGATTCAGGGAAAGGTAGGATCATTGGAAACTACAGTTTTTTTCCTGATAAGTGAATTTGAGGACAAATAATATAACACTCCATGTTAGGGAACAAGATAACTTCAGAGGTAGAGTCAAAAAAATTGTGGGAATTAGGGCAAATTGAAATGCATTTCCAGAGTGAAATTGGAGTATCCGTTAGAATTATTAAAAACTAGAGTTTTTTTCTTAAACATTAGAATTGGACTATCATTAGAGTGAAACTTAGGTTTCAGTTCCAGCTGGAGTTAGAGTTAGCCTTAGGGAAATGGAAAGTTTAGGGCCAAACTGAAAGTAAATCTTCAAATAACAATTCTAGGTAGAATTAGGATGAATGTGAAATAAGAAAGTGCTAATAATATTAAGATTAGGGTATGATTATTGAGAGGGTTAGTCTCAATATTCCAGTTAGGTTTCGGGTTACAAAAATGGCAAGATACTGAGTAAAACTACAAACTATTTTTAGAAAGATGAGTTGAATCAAAGTTAGGATGAATGAAAACTAATGTACTTGTATGGCTTTTAGAATCCAAAGGCTATTAGTTCTAGGGTTAGGGATACTGTTCTAGTTCAGGTTAGACTTAGACTTAGGGAAGGGTAAGCTTTACAGTAAAACTGAGTTTTCTGCTAATATTTTCAAGTATAAAAAGTTTGAAATTTAACAAAAACTACAGAGTTTTCCTAAGATTCTTATTCAAGGTTGAATAGGGTTCAATTTAGAGTTAGGTTTCTAGTAAGGTTTATATATAGTTAGAGTTAGGCACTAAAGTAGATTTTAAATAAACCTGCAACTTCTTTTTGGAGATATAGGAGTTCAGTAAACGTTAAGATCAGTGGAAACTGAGATAGTTTTCATGGTATGAAGATTTGAGGTTAATAATTCATAATAGGGAACGATTTCAGAGTCCAAGTCAGGGAATCTAGGATTTGGAGCAAACTGCAAATCATTTCAAAGGCAATGAGTATCTGTTAGAATGTGTCTAAACGCGAGTATTTTCCATTAATTTTAGGATTGGGTTACTATTATCATCAAGATTACTCTTAGGGTTCTGTCCAAAATTAGAGTTAGGATTAGGGAAATGGAAAGTTGAGAAATTGAGTGAATTACTTTGTTTGTGATGTATATGCACTATTCTACGGCTTGAACTCAAGGATTGGTTTCTGCCCCTGAGCTTTTTCTGTAGGCTAGCATTCTACCACTTGAGCCATGAGTCCACTTCCAGCTTTCTTTGACAGTGAATTGGAGATGAGAGTCTCATAGACGTTCCTATCTAAGCTGACATTGAACTGAGATCTCCAGATCTCTGCCTTCTGATTTAAAGTAGGATTAATGCATGAGCTACTAGTGCCCTGGAAAGTGCCTGGATTATACTGATTGTTTTTAATTTTTTTTGAGATTGAGACTTGAATTCATTATCTGACAGCTTTGCTCACTAAGTAGCACTCTGCCACTTGAGCCTGTCTTCACAAATGATTATTTTAAATAGCCGGAAATCATTAAATTTTCCTCAAATGATATGTATCTTTAGTGTTGTTCTAAAACTTATCCTAACCAAAAAAGATTTATTGACCCTAGAGATTATCTGAGCAGATTCTCATGCTTTGCTTCTAATTGCATAACATTTTAGGGACATGATTTTTTAATTATTATTTTGAGTAGCAAAGCAGTTATCATTTAACAAAGCAGTTTAGGCGTACAATATACGTTGATCAATGCCAACCCTTTCAACATTCTCATCCATCCCTCCCCTATACAGCTCTTCCTTCACTCTTCTTAATTTTTTAGGGTATTTACTAGATTCCTCTCTGCATTTTCCCCCTTTTCTCCTATTCAATCTTCTGTCTTTTCCCACTTCACTCCTTTTTTTACTACCCACTTCCATATGATCCAGCAACTCTACTCCTGGGCATTTACCCGAAAGAATACAAACCAGGATATAGTAACGGTTTCAGCACAACCATGCTTACTGAATCAGCCCAGATACTTCTCAAAAGAGAAATGAATCAAGTAAATGTAACACACACACACACACACACACACACACACACACACACACACACACACTGCAAATTCTTCTTACTAATCAGAAAGAATATTGTACCATTTGTATCTCTCATTTATCATTTCATCAGCCTGGTATCTCATTGCCATCGTATTGTCCCTCTACTGCAGTAACTGACACATGCAAACTGATGTAAAAGATTTTCAGGTTATAGGCTAACCATAGATTCCTGAGTATGAGTTCTCTGCTCATTCTCTTTGTCTATGCATGCCTTTGAGTAGTGATTGTACAGATTCATTTGTAACATTTGCTACACAGAAAAGAGATGAACCATACATATATATGTATGTATATATATATATATATGATTATACACACACATATATATATATACATACATGGATATATGCACACATATGGATATATATTAAATACTTGAGTACATTTTATGTTTTCAAGAATTATAGAGCTAACAAATATCACATGCATTTTCCTACCTTTTCAATTTTTTCAAAACCTAAAGAATTTTGTCTCTTTTGCAAACCTAATTTTTAAGATAATTTCACCATCTCTGATCTGTCAGTGGCCCTTGAAATTAGATGTTCAAATAGGACAAAGTTATTTAGGCTTTTTGGTGGAAGAAAGGAATATTACTAGGGTTCTATTCAGGGGTTCTCTGCTTGCTAGACAGGACTTTGTATAGCACCAAGCATTTCAACTATTTTGCCATGCTTCTTGTCCATTTTATTTACTTGAGGTCTTGAACTTTTGCCCTGGTCAGATCTTAGATTGACTGAGACTGTGCTATCTATGCCTCCCACATAATTAGCTAGGATTACAGATGTGAACCACTATGGCCAGCTCATTTGTTGAGATGGCTGTCTTGGCAGTTATTTCTTTGGCCTGCCTCAGACCAAGATCCTTGTCATTTCTGCTTCCCAATCAGCTGGGATTATAGATGGAGCTACTATACTTGGTGTACATGACACCTGTTTTTTTTTTTTTTTTTTTTTTTTTTTTCGGTCGTGGGGCTTGAACTCTGTTATTGGGCGATGTTCCTGCACTCTTCAGCTCAAGGGGAGTGCTCTACCGCTTGAGCCACAGCACCAGTATCTATTTTCTAGTGGTTTTATTGGAGATAAGAGTCTCACAGACTTTCTTTCTAGGGCTGTCTTTGAACCGTGATCCTCAGATCTCAACATCCTGTGTAGCTAGGATTACAGGGGTCAGCCACAGGTGTCCGGTACACCTTCTGTTCTTTAAAAGAGGTTTTAATTGTAAAAAATGCCATGTAGAGGGGTTATAGTTACATGAGCAAGTTAATGAGTACATTTTCTATCAATCATTGTTACCTCCTCCTTTGTTTTTCCCGTCCCCTCCCCTCCCACCTCCACAACTACACTCCCCTGTACTCCCTTCCCTACTTCCACGCCTATATTGTAAAACTCTTTTTTTTAACATAGTGTCTTGTGCATTTCATTGTTACAATGGGTCAGCCTGTATCACTATTTATCTATTTTATTTTTTCCCTTCCCCTCCCCAAGCTAGAGAAGGGTGTATATAAGATACAGGGCACCAACACTAAATATAGTGAAAACAAGTGTTAAATCATGGGGGAGGAACATAAAAAGAATAAAAAAAACACTTGGTAGATTATAAACCCTATCTTTGGGTTCATTTCACTTAACATCATCTTATCTGGTCGTATGTACATAGCTTTTGAACTTTTATGCTTGTCCCAGACATGTAATACTTATTGTAAATAAGGGAAAACATAGGACAAAGTTTCTTTGGTTTTGGCTTACATCCACTTGATATAATGTTTGCTATCTCCTCACTTAGAGCTCCCCTATGATCCAGCAGTCCACATTTTTGGGTATTTACCCAAATGTTCACAAAAAAGACCATACTAAGCTACTGGTACAACTATGATTATTGCAGCATTATTTACCATAGCTAAGATATGGAACCAACCCATATGCCCCTCAGTAGATAAATGGATCAAGAAAATGTCACACACACACACACACACAAACACACACACACACACACACACACACACACACACACACACACACACACACACACACACACACACACACACACACACACACACACACACACACACACACACACACTGGAATTCTATGCCTCCATCAGAGAGAATGACATCGCCCCATTTGCTAGGAAATGGAAAGACGCAGAAACTATTATATTAAGTGAAATAAGCCAGGCTCAAATAACCATATGTCACATGGTTAATCTTACTTGGACTAACTAGTTCATGGTACCATATAACCATATAAGAGGATGTTATGTGAAATGAACCCCAAGATAGGGACACAAATAATTTGTATTCCATGAGATTCTTTTCCCTCTATGATCCCCCAAATAAAACTGGAAGGGGAGCTGTCGTTCAAATACAGAGCAACACCCTTAAGGGAAAAAGCCTAAGTGACAAGGTTAGGTCCTCATTTTAAAACATAATATCAGCCCTCAAAAAAGTTGATTTCTTTTCTATGAGGTTATTATTAAATTGCTCGGGAAAATAATCAACGTTGTATTTATGTTTAGCATTTCTATTAAAATCATGTTAGGTTTATTTATGATATTCTTTATTTTCTTAAATTTTACTTACACTTTAACATCCAGTAATGATAAGAGATGATTACTGTTTCACAAGTTTTTCTGTCAGTTGAATATATAGATGAGAGGTGCATACAAGTCGTTTGGACTGAAAATAGATATTAGCAAGTTCTTAACATAAGAATTGATAGTTGAAGGAGCTGTGGGCATGTATGAAATAAAATAAAGAAACCAGCAAGGAAAGATAAGATATGATTCTGGAAAGCAAACAATTTTGGAAGAAAAAAAAAGGAAAATATGTAGCTTTTTAAAGAACTTTGTAACCCATCTGCACATTTAATTCCTTATTTCTAGTGGAAGACAATTCAGTTAACTTAATTTTACAAAGTCAAACATGATTGACATTTAATACTAACGCCTCTGTCTCAGGTAAGCAATTATTCTAGCCAGGTGCAAGGGGCTCATGCTTATAATCCTGGCTACTCAGAGAGCTGAAACCTCTAGATCCTAGTTCAAAGCCAGTCTGGAGAGGAAAATTGGTGAGACTTTTCTGTGGCACTGTGGCTCAAAGTGGCAGCACTAGTCTTGAGTAATAAATCTCAGAGACAGAACCCAGGCCCTGAGTTCAAGCTCTCTGAAATTATTCTAAAAATACTTGTTCTCATTATTTCTATAACTTGTCTAGAAGGATGTTTTAAACTTAAGGTTTTTTTCTTTTTTTAATTTCAATTTTAATTTTTTTGTGAACATACTGTACAGAGGGGTTACATTTACATAAGCAAAATAATGAGTACATTTCTTATCAAGCATTGCAGTCTCCTCCTTTGTTTACCTTTCACATCCCTTCCCAGCCTCCCTCCTCTCCCCCACCAAAGTTGTAAAGTTCATTTTCGACATGACAACTCGTATTTCTCATAGTCGCAACTGGTCCACCTGTATCTTTAAATGACTTGTTTTTCTCATCTCCTCCACAAATTATACCAACATCAAATATAGTGAAAGCAGAGGTTATACTGTGGGGGAGGGACATACAAAGCAACAAAGAAATAATCTTATAAATGAGTAAGAAACAAATGCATGAAAGAAAAAAAAACATTTAAATACATATCTAAGGGTTCATTTTTCTAACATCACATTACCTGACCTTTTCTGCTTGACTCACACACATACAAGATATTGCAAAAAAGGGAAAACATGGGACCTATGTTTCTTTAGGCTTGGTTTACTTCACTTAGTATAATTTTTTCCAAGCCTTTCTATTTCCTAACAAATGGGGCAATGACATTCTTTCTGATGGAGGCATAGAATTCCATTGCGTATATATACCACATTTTCTTGATCCATTCATCTACTGAGGGGCATCTGGGTTGGTTCCATATCTTAGCTATGGTAAACAATGTTGCAATAAACATAGTTGTGCTGGTAGCTTTAGTGTGATCTTGTTTGTAAACATTTGGGTAAATGCCCAAAAGTGGGATTGCTGGGTCATAGGGCAGCTCTAAGTGAAGTATTTTGTGGAACCTCCATACTAGATTCCAAAGTGGTTGAACAAGTTCACATGCCCACCAACAATGAAGTAAGGTTCCCTTCTGTCAACATCCTCTCCAGCATCTGTTGCTGTTAGAGTTCTGATTATAGCCATTCTAACTGGAGTGAGGTGGTATCTCAATGTTGTTTTGATTTGCATTTCTTTTATGGTTAGGGAGGTTGAGCATTTCTTCATATGTCTATTGGCCATCCTTCTTTCTTCTTCAGAGATGTTTCTCTTCAAGACTTTATTCCACTTATTTATTTATTGGGCAGTTGTTTCTTTGAGGATTTGTTGTTGGGGGATTTAATTTTTTGAGTTCCAAGTATATTTTAGATATGAGACCTTTGTCCATTGTATTGCTAGTGAAGATCTTCTCCCAATCTGTGGGCTTTCTATTGGTCTTGCAAGCTATGTCCTTTGCCATGCAGAAGCTCTGCAACTTCATGCAATCCCATTTGTCCAACCTTTCTTTGATTTCTTGTGTTTCCGGGTCTCTATTCAGAAAATTTCGGCCTGAGTGAAAGAGACCTAGGGTTTCTCCTATTCCATCTGTAATATTTTCAGAGTGTCTGCTTTGACTCCAAGGTCTTTGATCCATTTGGAGTTGATTCTGGTGCAGGGTGATATATAAGGATCTAGTTTTAGTTTTCTACAAGCAGTTAACCAATTTTGCCAGCACCATTTACTGAAGAGGCTGTCTTTCTTCCATTGTATTATTTTAGCTCCCTTATCGAAGATTAGTTGGCTATAGGTCTGTAGGTTCATTTCTGGGTTTTCAAGTCTATTCCATTGGTCCTAAAGTCTGTTCTTATGCCAGTACCAAGCTGTTTTGATTACTATGGCTTTATAGTAGAGTTAGAAATTTGGTATTGATATTCCACCAGCAGTGTTCTTTCCATTGTGGAGCGTTTTTGGTATTCGGGGTTTTTTACTGTTCCATATGAATTTTTGGATTGCCTCTTCTATTTCCTTGAAGAATGAGGTTGGAATTTTGATAGGTATCATGGGATTTTTTATTTCATGTTGTCTTAATTTATTTTTAAGATGTTCAGAGAAAAATGATTTATAGTAAGAACTGGTTTGTATTGCTTTGTATTACACCTATAATTCAACTGGAAAGTAGATGGTCAAAACCCTCCTCCCCCCACCAAAGTTGTAAAGTTAATTTTTCGACATAATGATTTTTATATCTTATTGTTGAAATGCGTCCACCTGTATCCCTAGTTAAACAATTTGTTTTTGCCCTTCCCCTTCACAAATTGTACCGACATCAAATACAGTGAAAGCAGGGGGAGAGACATGATAAGCAGTATAGAAATCATCTTATAAATATGTTAGAAACAACTGCATGAAAGAAAAAATTGAATACTTATCTTGGGGTTCATTCCCCTAGCATCAATTTATCTGACCTTTTCTGCTTGACTCAGCATATGCTAGTTATTTCAAATAAGGGAAGCCATGGGACCTATGTTGTTTTGGGTCTGGTTTACTTCACTTAGTATAATTTTTTCCAAGTCTTTCCATTTCCTAACAAATGGAGCAATGTTATTCTTCCTGATGGATGCATAGAATTGCATTGTGTATATATACCACATTTTCTTGATCTATTCATCTACTGAGGGGCATCTCGGTTGGTTCCATATCATAGCTATGGTAAATAATTCTACAATAAAAAATAGGTGTGTCGGTAGCTTTAGTATGGTCTGGTTTGTGATCATGTGGTTAAATGCCCAAAAACTTGGATTGCTGGGTTATAGGTGAGCTCTATGTGGAGTCTTTTGATGAACCTCCGTACTGCTTTCCACAGTGGTTGAACAAGTTTACACTCCCCCCAACAATGTAGTAAGGTTCCCATCTGTCCAAATCCCCTCCAGCATCTGTTGTTATCAGAGTTCTTGATTTTGCCATTCTAACTGTGGTGAGGTGATACCTCAATGTTGCTTTTATTTGCAATTCTTTTATGGCTAGAGAGGTTGAACATTGCCTCATGTGTTTATTGCCCATCCTTCTTTCCTCTTCAGAGAAGTTTCTCTTTAAATCTTTAGCCCACTTATTTAATGGGCAGTTGTTCCTTTGAAGATTTGTTGTTGAGGGATTTAATTTTTTGAGTTCCAGGTATATTTTAAATATGAGACCCTTGTATGTTGTATGGCTAGTGCAGATCTTCTCCCAATCCATGGGCTTTCCAGTGATCTGGCTAGCTATGTCCTTTGCCATGCAGAAGCTCTGCAATTGCACGCAATACCATTTGTCCCATTTGTCTTGGATTTTTTTTTGTATTTCTGAATCTCTATTAAGAAAATTTCCGCCTGTGCCAAGGAGACCTAAGGTTTCTCCTATTCCATCCTGTAATGTTTTCAGAGTAAGACTTCAAACTTTTAATGTTTGAAGATCTTTGATTCATGTTGAATGGATGTGAGTAGATTGAGCTGTTGCATACATTTGTGTGTGTGTGTGTGTGTGTGTGTGTGTGTGTGTGTGTGTGTGTGTGTGTGCGCACGCGCACACGTGTGTGTATCATTGAAATCAAGGATAAGGAACTTGGTTCCTTTTTCTGAGATATACATTATGGTGTTTCTTTGTTGGTGTTAGGCTGATTGCTTGCCTTTGCCTGATGTGTACATTCCAGCTCAATTTTTCAATTAAAGTTACTTAATTATTATTGAACATATAATGCTCTGATATTGCTTTGTCTTTAGTCTGCCATCTAGGATCTTCTTTTCCTCTTAAATATTAACATTCAATATGAATTTTACCTCCTGACTAATTTTCCCTTTAATTTGCATTTTGAAATAAGAATTATAATACCTTTGATCTCTGTATTCATGAAGAAAATCCACTTTGAATTCTTTGTTTAAAATAATAACACCTGGACAGATTTGTTAGCACCAAGATCTTAAATTATCTTTTGTAGTTTTAGTTTAAAATAACCCTCCTCCATGTTTTTAGCGTGGGTAGAAAAGAATTCCCACAATGCCTCACAACTTGTATCTTTCACTTTGTCTATGCTTCCTTGTCAATGCTAAATTGTTCTGGATGCCTGTATTAGCTACCCAAACCCCTGCAAAGCTGTTGCTGCTACCCAATTTACTGCCAATGCAACTCAGCAATTACAGTCACAATTACCCTTTCCATGTTATCCTATTCTCTGCTACTCATTTGGCTACCCATAATTCTTAACACCATGGTTCCAGCTACCTGATCCCTGATACCCCTGTCTCTGGTACCACATTCCCAAACAAAGCAAGGCAAGAGTAGGCACAGACAGTCGAATTGGGTACTCCTCTTGCAGGAACAATGGGACGTTATTCCTCAGGTATTTAACATGAGGAACTAACTAGTGGTGGAAAGAAAAGAGGTTACTCAGAGGGGACTAAAATCCAAGGATATCAACTTGTAACTTGTTGCTAGGAAAAGCAGGCCCTAAGGTGAAAGTTAATGAGAAAAGAAAATTTGACAAAAATATTGGGAATGATATAAACAAAAGTTTTAGCTTAATCTCTTCTACCAATGATCTGAATTATTTTATGACATAGATATGTAACTACTTTGCAGTTTTAAAAGTTTATGAAGTTGCACATTTATGTGGTACTTATATTAATTTATGGAATATTTGCATATGATCATGTTAATGATACTCAATAGTTTATGCTTTATGATATGCTCATGAGTCTGCCTTTGGCAATATGAATTGAGTTCTCTAACAATAAATGGGATTTCATTGTCAAATACTACAAGGATATTACTGAGGCTAATACCAAAATGGAAGCTGAAACAAGAAAAGTGAACAAAGCTACAAGTTTGACGGGAAGGGGTCAGTGGTAAGGGCTATGATAAAACAGAAATTCTTCACATAGGAATCTTGGAAGAATAGAATGTGTCTTGTTGAATCACTAGTTTTTAAAACATTCTTAGAAAGCAGAACATGATTTTTGATTCTAGATTTTTGGGACCTCTTTAATGAGTGGTTAAACAAAAAAAACTATTGAAATGACTGAAAATCTACTGACATAAATTATTAGATTAACATTATACTCAAAGTTGCCTTGAGATGCAGGCAGGCTGGATTCCTTTTCTATTAAATTAATGGAATAATCTTCCTATTGAATGGTTGGACAGTCCATGACACTTGTTCCAAAACAAAAAAGATACTGGAGAGAAAAAAAAGAGGAAGGAGGATCAAGGCTAATGAAATTAGCATATTTCCCATTTGGACTTTAATGGGTTGTTACTACAAAGAATTAGAATTTCATATTAAGATAATAATTTTAAAATTGATGTGCTAAAGGATAGCTTCGAAATGTAATATTTAATGCTGTTGCATTACTTGAAGACAAAGGTTTACAGAAAACTTTAAATTCCAGAAAAACTGTAATGTACCAGTAAACACCTAGAAGAAATATAATTTAAAAATTTACTTGTTCAAAGCAAATCCTGGCATGAAAGTCTGTGAGTCACTTATCTCCAAACAGGAAGTGGCACTCTAGCTCAATTGGGAGAGGGCTCCCCTTGAGCTGAAGCACTCTGGGATATATTAATACCCAAGCCCTGAGTTCAAGCCCATGACTGACAAAAAGAAATGTTAAAGAATTAAATCATTAGGGTTGGAAGAAGACTTGTGTTAGAGTGCTTGTCTTGCATGCATGAGGTCCTGGTTCAATTCCTCAGCACCACATAAGCAGAAAAAACTGGAAGTGGCACTGTGGCTAAAGTGGTAGTGCACTAGCCTTGAGCTGATCAGCTCAGGGACAGCACCCAGACCCAGAGTTCAGGCACCCCTACCAACAACATCAGCAACAACAACAACAAATTAAGGCATCAAACAACCTGAAGATGTTGTCCAGAATAATGAATGCAGCATTATCCGTTGACATGACTTAGTGACTTGAAACCAAGTTTACCAGGGGAGATGGTGGGCATTTTGTGTGTGTGTCAAAACCTGCAAAATTATTTTCTACTTTCCCAGGGAGGGTGAAAGGAGGAAATGGTGGGGGGAGGGGGGAGGTGTTTGGTGGACTTGCCTTTTGTTTCACTGATTGTTTTCTGTAGTCAAATTCAGAGAAATTCTGCTTGCAAACCTAGTTGCATGGGCAATGATGAAGCCATGTCCTGGAAGTGGTTTTGTCCTGTCCTTGGCCTGGTTCCAACCAGCACTGGATAATCCAAGTCCCACTGCAGGACCAAGATGCCTTGAAGACTACTGATCCATTGGGCAGGTGGACCTAACCACATCCAGAATAAGCAGAAAATCCAATTCTGAGGGCAGCACTGGAAATTTATATCGGGTAGACATTTTTAATATATTTTTATTGTAAAAATACTGTACAGAGGGCTCAGAGTTACAGAACTAGATAATGAGTACATTTCCTATACAGCATTGTTACGTCCTCCTTTGTTTTTCCCCTGCCATCTTTTCCATCCCCACATCTCCAACTCCTCCCTCCTCAAACCCTGCCTGACATTGTAAACTCATTTTCGACAAAGTGTCCTGTACATCTCATTGTCACAATGGTCAACCTGCATCCCCATTTAAGCGTTCTGCTATATTCCTTCCACTCCCCAAATTACAAATATATATATATTGTGCAGAACACTGGAATCAAATAAAGTGAAAACAGGGGTTTACCGTGGGGGAATAGCGTACAAAAGGATCATAGAGTACATTATAATCATACTAAAAACAAAAGAAAGAAAGGAAAAACCAATTGTGTCTCTGACTTGGAGTACATTTTGCTTAACATCATCTTGTATGGTCATATGTACCTAGCTTTGATCTTCTCTACTTGTCCTAGACATGTACTAATCCTTGCAAACAAAGGTAAACCATGGGTCCTATGTTTCTTTGGGTCTGGCTAACTTCTTTCTGATGGAAGCATAGAATTCCAGTGTGTGTGTGTGTGTGTGTGTGTGTGTGTGTGTGTGTGTGTGTGTGTGTGTGTACCACATTTTCTTGAACCCTTCGTCTACTGAGGGGCATTGGGGTTGGTTCCATATCATAGCTATTGTGACTCATACTGCAATAAACATGGTTGTGCTGGTAGTTTTGTGATCATTTGGGTAAGTGCGCAAAAGTGGGGTTGCTAGGTCATTGGGGAGCTCTAGGTGGAGTCTTCTGAAGAAATTTCATACTGTTTTCCAAAGTGGTTAAACAAGTTTAAACAGCTACAAGTAATGCAGTAGGGTTCCCTTTTAGATACATCCCCACCAGCATCTATCATTATTACATTTCTTGATTACAGCCATTCTAACTGGAGTGAGGTGTAATCTCAATGTTTTGATTTGCATTTCATTTATGACTAGAAAAATTGAGTATTTCTTCATGTGTCTAATGGACATTTTTTATTTCCTCTTCAAAGAAGTCTCTCTTTAAGTCTTCAGCCCACTTAGTTATGGTGCAGTTGTTCCTTTGAGGATTTGTTGTTGTGGGATTTATGATTTTGAGTCCTAAGTATATTTTAGATATAAGACTTTGTATGTTTTATGACTCATGAAGAACTTCTCCCAGTAAGTGGGCTTTTTATTGATCTTGCTATCTATGAACTTTACCATGCAGAAGCTCTGCTATTTCATGCAATCCCATTTCTCCAACCTATCTTTGATTTGTTTTGTTTCTGGTTCTCAATTAAGAAATTTTTGGCCTGTGCTAAAGAGCCCTAGAGTTTCTCTTATCCTTCATGTAATGTTTTCACAGTGTCTGCTTTTATTTTGAGGTCTTTGATCCATTTTGATTTGATTATCATGCAGAGTGTTTTATATATATATATGGATATATCTTTAGTTTTCTACAGGTGTTCAACCAATTTTGCCAGCACCATTTACTGAAAAGGCTGTCTTCTTCTATTCAATTTTTTAGCTCCCCTGTCAAAGATTGGGTGGCTATAGGTCAGTGGGTTTATTTCTGAGTCTTCAGTCCTATTCCATTGGTCCTCAGGACTGTTCTTGTGCCAGTACCAAGCTGTTTGTATTACTATGGCTTTTTAGTATAGTTTGAAATTTGGAACTGATATTGCTCCAGTGCTGTTCTTTCTGCTAAGAATTGACGAACCTACAGCCTGCATTATACTTAATAGTGAAAATTTAAAGCCATTTCTTATTAATTCAGGAAATAGATAAGTATGTTTGCTCTCTCCACTCCTCTTCAACTTAGTATTAGAATGCTAGCTGGGGCAATAAGACTAGACGCAAACTTAAAGGGAATCCAAATAGGGAAATATGATGTAAAACATCAAAGATGACCAATGGAATAGAATTGAAAACCCAGAAGTGAACCTACAGTCCCATAGGCATCTAATTTTTGATAAGAGAGCTAAAAAATAGAATGGAAGAAAGACAGCCTCTTCAGTAAATGGTGATGGAAAAATTGGATAACTACTTGTAGAAAACTAAAGTTAGATCCTTATTACCCTGCACCAGAATCAACTCAAATGGGTTAAAGATCTCAGAGTCAAAGCAGACACTCTGAAAACATTACAGGATGGAATAGGAGAAACCCAAGGTCTCCTTGGCACAAGCCGAAATTTTCTTAATAGAGACCCAGAAACACAAAAAAATCAAAAAAAAGGTTGGACAAATTGGATTGCATGCAATTGCAGAGCTTCTGCCCAGCAAAGGACATAGCTTGCAAGATCACTAGAAAGCTCACGGATTGGGAGAAGATCTTCATTAGTCATACAACATACAATGGTCTCATATCTAAAATATACCTGGAACTTAAAAAATTAAATCCCCCAACAACAAATCTTCAAAGAATCAACTGCCCAATAAATAAGTGTCCTAAATACTTAAAGAGAAATTTCTCTGAAGAGGAAAGAAGGATGGCCAGTAAACACATGAAGAAATGCTCTCCCTCAGATAAATAAAGAGGTAAATCAAATTAGCAGCCAAAATGTTCACTTTTATAAAAGATAATACACATAGAACAATATTTACTATACCAATACAGTGAAATTATATATTATGCAGCTCATTTTTAAGTTAATTTTATTGTCAAGGTGATATATAGAAGGGGTTGCAGTAATTGTAAGGTAGTGGATATATAACATCTCAAAATTTTTACCCCCTCCCTTATTTTTCTCACACTTTTCCTTCACCCCAATACTCCTCACAAGTTGTAAAGTAAATTTCTAACATGTTGTCTTGTGAGTGTTGTTATTGCATTGGATTTACTTTTGTCCTTTTTGGGCCATTTTATTGTTCTGTTTCCCTTGTCAAATGAAGATAAATGTATACAATACACAGGATACTGAAATCAAATACAACAGTGGACAAACCATAGAGGAAAACACAAAAGAAAAAAGAAATCACATAGTACATTAAAAACAACCACAAAATAAAATCTCTCTTTCCATATCTAGGAGTTTATTTTGCTCAGCATCATTTTATGTGGTCATTTATACATAGCTATTGAGCCATTCTACTCATCTGCTAGGACTATCCTAGATATTTCCTAGTTATTACAAATGAGAAAAACAATGGAATCTGTTTCTTTGTGTCTTGCTTATTTTTCTTAGTAGGATTTTTCCAGCTCTTTCCATTTCCTTATGAATTGGAAGCATAGAATTCCTCCGTACATATATAAAACACATTTTTTCAATTCCCTCATCTACTGATTGGTATATCGGTTTAAAACATGATTGCATGTAAGTATCACTTATGGCCATTCAAAATGACAGATGGCAACTCAGCAGATATACTAATGTCATGATTTCCAAATAAGATAGTATTTTATGGTGGTACAAGTGTTGAGATATCTGAATGAGTCTAATGTATATCTTGCACTGAATTAGGCAGGAAGATATCCAATATCATATAGGATAAAAATGGTAGTGTCAAAATATTTCCCTTGAGAAAGATATAGGAGGCTGCCAGAAGTAGGAATTAGTTCAGATAATTTGAAGAATTTAGAAATGCAAGATCAATTATTTCTCTTTACATAATAATCATGTAAGTGGAAGGGCAAAATAAGAGTAAGAGAAGAAAATAACTGACAGCAGACAATTTTCCCAAGTTACAGTACAAAAAAATATAATCTATAACTACCAAATTAAAGAGATCCCAGTATAATACGTCCCACTTAATTTAGTTACATGCAGAATTTTTACTTGGCTTTTTCCTACTCTAATGCTACAAAATAAATGAATACTTATAAGAAAAGTTATGTGATTGCTATTGCTTAAACTTGAACACTAACTGTGATAAGTCCTCTTTTTCTCATTTTTGCACTTGGAAAATAGTCCCTAAGTTGATGATGATGTGGCTGATTAGAGTCAGAGTTAGGGGCTTCTATTTGTACAATTATCCCAGAATAGTTTAAAGCCGTTTTCCCCCATGACATCCAACTACATTGTCTGAAACTGTACTTTGAACACACCCTCACACCTGAGCACATTATTTGAAATTATACTTCAGTTTTTCTTGGCACATTCTACTTTGTGCCTTTGTCTTTTTTGCACATTCCTTTTGAGTTCATAGTTGCTCTGTTTCCATTTCATCTGTACAAACTGCTAAGAACATTGTTCAACTACCACTTCTTGTTTGCACACGCCCAGTCTATGTATGAAAGTACTTTGTCCATGTTAAGCAATAGAGTAATACTTACTCTCTGAGGAGAAAAGTTCCACAATATAATCTTATGCCCACATTAGAGGATGTAGAATTTAAAGTATTTTGAGACAGTGATATTAGAATTGAAAGGCTCCTTAGGGAAATTTTCCTGGAGCTCATTAGTTTATCCTACAGAAATAAAAATATCCACAAAATTTGGAGCTAATTACTAAGTATCCGAATTAACATTAGATCCTAGATGTTGTGTTAATACAAGTCATGATTGTATTATTGTTACAACAGAAACCTTCACAACTTGGCAATGTGTATGAGAAAATGAAAGAAAGGCATTAAAGCAAAATGTCTTATCTTTTTAGGCATTTAATCCTAGTGGTGAGGGTAATGTCTGAACTCTTTCATTCAATAAAAGCTTGAAATTTATAAGAACACTTTCCTACATATACGAATTTGTGTCAGGTTGATAGACAGGGTTATTTCAGCATGGAGATATACCAAACAAGAATTACATTTCAATAGAGTATTTGGCAGTTATGATATGTCAATAGGTATTGAAGCATTTTCTATTTTAAAGAAGAATCAATTTAAGGAGTCTTCAGTCACATCAGTAAAGCTGTATGTTCAACTTAATACTTGGTGTTACTTGTCCTACATTTATAATGAGTAGGCTGATAAGATATCCAAACATATCTAAATATATTTCAATAAAATCCCAAACTGATATGGATAGATGAGTCACTAATTTGAAGTGTAGGACAAATTAGGCTTGTCTGTGCTTTAGTTCAATCTATAATCTCCTGGCTAAATAAAGTTTTCAAAAATGTTCACAGAATACCTCTAAGAAAAGTTCATGACAGTTATATCTGTATAATATTTCTAAGGTCAGGATTAAAGAATTTGTTCCCAACATTTAGAATCAACAGGACCTGTTGAATTTATTGGTCCAGAATTTTATGTCTTCACATTCATAGCTCAACATTTTATCAATATGACTTTCACCAAAACACTGTTCTTATTGATCTTGTCTATGTCCTTTTACTTTTCAAATCCAAATAGTAGATTTCCTTACTGAAATTTCTTTCCTTCCTTTTCTTCTGTAAATCTGTGTTTATTACCTTTTTTTCCTTATTTATCTCTTTCCTCCAATCTTGTCCACACTAGTACTCACATTGTTCACACTTTTGTCAGAACTTTCCTTTTCCTCTTCCCTTTAATAATGTCCCTGATTTTATCATTACATTTCATATTCATGTTTGTGGATATTTTGATGTTGTTCAAACAGACCTATCTTGGCATCTGTTTAACATAAACCATAGAACGATCAGAGAGTTTATTTTCCTCTAAATCCATCTTTTCCTCCTGTAGTCCTTATCACCAAGCATGTAACTAACACAGTTAGGAGACAGAGATGTGAAAACACTTTATATTTCTTCTTACCCTACCTCCATCCATAGATAAGATGAATGATCAAGATTTTTTCAGTTTCTGTCATAATGTAATTTCTATGTACTCCTTTTTATGCCCCTGACACCAGCCTATTGCAAATACTCATCACCAGTCACTCAGTCCTAAAACAACTGTTTACAAAGTATGCATTTTTCCCCATAGTCTTTCATATTGGTCCTGTCCTTCACCAAATGACTCTCCTTGTAAGCACACAGAGTAAAGAACTCAGAAAAAAATTCTAGTTCCATTATTTGCTAACAACATTGACTGTTGGTCTTATATTTCTCATCTGTAAATGGATGTAATCTGCTAGAAATATTGAAGACTATATTTGTTGAATTCTAGAGCAAGGAAAAAGAAAGTAAACAGTCCTTACATATTCTACCTTAGATTACAAATAAGGAAAGAGTCAAATTCAATTTGTTGGTATCAAGTCAGAAATAGTTTCATGCAGAAATAAAAATAAATTTTAACTCCTGGCTCTGTAGCTTCTGTCCTTTTATGGTAACTGCAGTTATGTAAGTGGCATTATGTAAATTTTATCATGGATTTACAGCTGTAATGAAGAACATGTTCTTAATATATCATTGGTAAACATTGGTTATTGAATAGTATCTATATGAGAATGTTATTTGAACTAATCACACTAAGTTGAAACCTACATCTTAGTCCATCAAAATATGGAAATAAATGTTTTTATTTATAAGAAAATAATACCACCAAGAACAGTGAGTATACATTAGAAAGACCGCTGGAATAACATTACGGTTTTTACTGTCTCTACCTGTTTATGTGATTGTATTTCTTGATATTCAAACTCTCCTCTTGTTATTCTGGTTCTATTTTTTTTTCTTTTTGGTTCGTCATGGGGCCTGGACTCTGGGCCTGGCACTGTCCCTCAGCTCTTTAACTCAATGCACTCTACCACTTGAGCCACAGTGCCACTTCCCGCTTTTTCTGCTTATGTGGTGCTGAGGATTCAAACCCAGAGCCTCATGTAGGCAAGGCCAGCACTCTGCCTCTGAGCCAGCTTCCCAGCCTTCCTCTTGTTATTGTTATTGTATGTAATCCAACTCTGTTTATAACTATGCATTCAATGTGGGAAATTTAGCTTCAAAGATATCTAAAGGTTTTTTTTTTCCTTTTCAATCACAACATCGTCATTATCAGGCGACACTGTGGTCATCATCCTCTCCAACAAAATTATTATTAGTATCATAAGTGCTAATTATTGAATGTTGGATATGTGTCTATGATTTTATTATTATTTGTCTTTTGATTAATAATTTTAATGTTACCACTCTGCATGCATCCATATTGGAATTTTGAACAAATAAACAAAAAAAAAACTAAACCATATCAGGTTGCTTCACTATGTGGTTATAACAAATTATGGAATAGATTTTTTAGAAGCATTGAAAATTCCTAATCAGTATGAATTAACTTCCTCCCTCTCCTTAACTACAAACAAATATTTAAGAGTTTGGGCAGAACCTTTTCAAGTAATATACTGTAAATATTACTACAATATCATATGTATATGTAAAATTCCCTTGAAAGTAATAAACTCTACATTCTATTGAAATATTAGTTATTTTATTCTAGAAAACTTTTAGAAAAATAGAGTGTATATCTTTGAATTGAAAAAGGTCAAGAATAGTAACATGAAAATTTTAGAGGGTGTCTGTCATATATATGTATATATATATATATATATATATATATATATATGTATGTATATTTATATAAATGTTATGTGTAAAATAGTACATTTTTAGAGATCATTTGTCATCAGAAATATATACATATATCTAAATTTATTTGCCGAATGATATACATCATAGTGAAACAAACATCTTAAAACATAATTAAAATTAAAAAAAATACTTCATGAAACCAAGTGCCGGTAACTCACCCTTATAATATGAGCTATTCTGGGTGCTGAGATCTTAGAATTGTTTTCAAAACCAGCCCAGACAGAAAAGTACTTATTAAATTCTTATCTCCAATTAACCACTGAAAACAGGAATTAGCTCTTTTCCTCAATTTCTGGAGTGCTGTCTTTGAGCATAAAAATGCTTAGCGACAATGCCCAGGCCTTGCAAACACCACCACCAACAAATTGTATCACATTAATTTCACAAAGGCATCTTTTAACTGCTGTGAACATTTCTTAGAAACATGAATACATACCACTGGAAAATGTTAAGTAAAAAAGTATAGAATATTACGTCTGTGTTAAAGACATGACTATGTATACTGTTTAAGATATTTAGGTAATGATTAGAAGTTAAGAATAATGATAGGTAGCTCGTATACTGGGAGTGGTTTTTTTATTCTATTTTTTATTCTATTTTACAATAGTAATAAAATGATATTTATAATGATTATATAAAATTACTCTTGATTGGTATTGGAATTCTCATAAGTGATAAATATTTTTAAATGATTTCCAAAGCAAAGGAATATCAATTCTTTTGTGATTTCAAAACAATTAAGAAAATGATTTCAAGGTTGGTTCACTCTAAGTCTATATTTATTTTCTTGTTCTAGTTTTCATATGTTTGTAGAAATTAAAATTGCAAAAATTTAATGGATCTTGGCATTCAGGAACATCTTCACATACACTAATATTGGATTCCCTTAAGTGGAATTGCTTTATTTTATTTGTTACTTTCACCAATAAATCAAGATGATTGTGTATTTTGTTCTTTTCATTGCTTTTGGCTCTTATCTTGAGAATACGTTTTTCCTAGCAAAGTAGAGATAAGCAATTGGATTGAACAAGTAACATATGACTTTGATAAAATGCAGATGCATAGATTTGTGTCTTCTGTCATTTGCTAAAAGTTTCCTCCAGAAAAGTTTCTCAATTACTTAAAAAAAATTTTCCCTTCCCCTCCACAAATTATTCTGACATCAAATACAGTGAAAGCAGGGGTTATACTGTGGGGGAGGGACATACAAAGCAACAAAGAAAAAATCTTATAAATGTGTTAGAAACAATCGCATGAAAGAAAAAAAAACATTTGAATACATATCTTAGGGTTCATTTCCCTAACATCACCTTATCTGACCTTTTCTGCTTGACTCAGACATATACTAGATATTGCAAATAAGGGAAACCATGGGGGAAAATAGGGATACAGGTGAACCCATTGCAACAGTGAGATGTACAAGTCGAAAAATGAATTTTACAATGGTGGTGGGGGGGTAGCGGGGAGGATTGGGTGGGGCGGCCGGGGAGGATGGGAAGGGATGAGAAGGGCAAACAAAAGAGGAGGCTACAATGGTTGATAAGAAATGTACTCATTATCTTGCCCATGTAATTGTAACCCCTCTGTACAGTTTTTTCACAATAAAAAAATAAAAATAATAAAAATTACTTATCACATATACTTTTTGATTGAGTTATCTCTGTATAAACTCAAATGGACAAAATACCCTCAAAATAAACAGAAATCACATCTTTGTTTTAAATGCAGCAGTTTACAAAGAGTATTTAGCCAGCAGCAAAAATATCTTTTTAGCAGTTTGTGAAGAAGTTTTAACAATAGTTTTTTTTCCTGACATGCAATTCACTTACAATATAATGTCTCCTTTTATTGTATACATTTTAGTGCTTTGGAAGTGAATTGTACCTTCATAGGTTTTCAAACCCTAATTTTCACAAACTTGCATTTCTTCAAATAGAAATGCTGTAGATTTTAGAACAGACATTAAAATAGATATAAAATTCAGTTACCGGAATTTGCCCAGCATACATTCTCTATAGTGTGTCTTTTCAAAATTTGTCTTTGGGGATCATATCCAGGGTCTCACACATACTATTCAAGTTCACTGTCAATTAACTACATTCTCTGTCCAAAAAAGTTTTTTACTTCTGTTTAATACATTCACAGAAGTGTAATTCCTGGACCCTGTACAATTCTTTCACCTTTTGAAGACTTGAAAACTTGTTTGCTAAAATGATTGCAGTATTATACAAATCGATCACTATGAGAAGTATATCAATTTATCGACAAATGTATTACTATATTTTGGGTCCTCTTTTTATATTATGGTCATACTAGTGAGTTTTCTTTTTATTATTTCTTAGACACTAAAGGGGAGCTTATTTCATATGTTCCTCCTATTTACTATTAAATTACATATGTTATTTAAAGAAATATCTTATTCAGGAAAAAATTTATATAGAATTAGAAGATAGAAAAATACTTAAGTTTCATAATCACTGTAGCATTAACATTGTAGCATTAACAAATCTGTGCCCTCTGTTGGATATGTTTTCATTTCTGTTATACTGTCCCTTGAGTTATGAAACGTTATCACTTGATATAATTCACTTCTTGCTTTTCTTTAGCCCCTAATGTTTTCCATGTCAAATTTTTAGAAACCTTTACTGATCAATGTCATGAATTTTTACATTTAATTTTTATAGGTTTTTACAATTCACATTTAGTTTGATAATCATTCTTTATAAGGTTTGAGGTAGGCCATGTGCCGGTGGCTCATGCCTGTAATCCTAGCTACTCAGGAGGCTGAGATCTGAGGATCGTGGTTTAAAGCCAGCCTGGGCAAGAAAGTCCATGAGACTGTTATCTCCAATAAACCACTAGAAAACCGGAAGTTTTTGCTGTTGCTCAAGTGGTAGAGTGCTCACCTTGAGCTGAAGAGCACATGGACAGCGCCAAAGCCCAGAGTTCAACCCCATGACCGGCAGACAAACAAACAAACAAAGGATTGAGGTAGTAGTCTAAGATCATTCTTTAAATCTAGAGAGGCAATAGTGCAAATACAACCATTTAAGTTTCTGTTTTTATTTCATAAAGTCATAGCATCCTTTCCAAAATCTGTGGATCATAAAACTAAGAATTTATTTTTGCGAATCTGTTACCTTCTTCTATGTGTCTGTTCTTATATTAGAACTATGTTGTCTTCACTACTAAACATGGTAATACTATTCAAAGCTAGTAGGAAGGCTCAACCTACACCGTTTTACAAGATTTCTCTGACTGACCTGTATTCCTTGAATTTACATATGAGATTATTGAGCAGGTGGACCAATATTCTACAGAGATATCTAAATATTTGATAGTCACTCATATTTCACACCTTGTGAAAATACAAACACCTGATATTATATATAGAAAATGTCTCAGAGACTACTCAATGCAACTAAAATTAACTTAGGAATGAGTTAAGATTTAGATAGCAGTACAGCATAATAAAGCTGAACTACTTGAGCTGCACTGCAGAAGAGAGTGAGAGGGAGAAGAATGGTGGACCACAGAGGAGCTGTATGTCATTGGTATTGTTTCAAAAAACAGAAAGATTTCAGAGAAGAGAAGGAGAAAAATAAAGTGTCCTGAATCTAGTTTCTTTTTAATCCACCTGATAGATTGGACTGAAAGTCAGATAACATGGGAAAAATAAAATAGAAAATAAAGCATTGTATAGAGCTGTTACAATGTAAAGAAGCTGTACTAGGAATGTAATTAATTTCCTAATAAATAAGAGAAAGAATAACAATAACAATTGCTAATGTGGATAGAAGATGGATCACATTTTATCATACATAATTTTGAAAAAACATACTAGGAATGAAAATTTCAAAGTCATAATTTAAAATACAATTTTTATTATAACTAGATAGTATAGCTCAGAGGTAAAACATTGGCCTAATATATGTGAAGCAATTGTGTGATATCCCAAACATTACAAAGTACACACAAAGCACACACAAAAAAACACATAAACACACACACACACCACATACCCACATTTGTTATTATCATATTAAACAGAGGAAATTTCCCCAAATAGTAAAAGTATTTTAAAATATGAAATCATAATATTGCTCATAGTATTTAAAAATTTAGTAGAAATAAAATAGTCACAAGATTCTTGGATCCTTTTTTTTTAATTTTTACTTTTTATTGTGAACATATAGTACAGAGGGGTTACAATTTCATGGGCAAGATAATGAGTAAATTTCTTATCAAGCATTGTAGCTTCCTCCTTTGTTTACCTTCACATCCCTCCCCACCTCCTCCAGCCCCGCTGCACCAAAGTTGTAAAGTTCGTTTTCGACATGAAAACTTGTACTTCTCATTGTTGCAATGGGTCCACCTGTATCCTTATTTAAAACACTTGTTCTTCCCCTCCCCCCCCCCACAAATTATACCGACATCAAATATAGGGAAAGTAGGGGTTACACTGTGGGGGAGGGACATACAGAGAAACAAAGAGATATTCTTATAAATGTGTTAGAAACCAATGCATGAGAGAAAAAGCAATTAAATACCTATCTAAGGGTTCATTTTCCTAACATCACCTTACCTGACCTTTTCTGCTTGACTCATATATATACGAGATATTGCAAATAAGTCAAACCATGGGACCTATGTTTCTTTGGGCTTGGCTTACTTCACTTAATATAATTTTTTCCAAGTCTTTCCATTTCCTAACAAATGGGGCAATGTCATTCTTTCTGATGGACGCATAGAATTCCATTGTGTATATATACCACATTTTCTTGATCCATTCATCTACTGAGGGGCATCAGGGTTGGTTTCATATCTTAGCAATGGTAAATAATGCTGCAGTAAAATAGTTGTGCTGGTAGCTTTAGTGTGGTCTTGTTTGTAAACATTTGGGTAAATGTCCAAAAGTGATATTGCTGGGTCATAGGGTAGCTCTATGTGAAGTCGTTTGAGGAACCTCCATATTACATTCCAAAGTGGTTGAACAAGTTTACACTCCCAACACCAATGAAGTAAGATCCCCTTCTGTCCACATCCCCTCCAGCATCTGTTGTTATTAGAGTTCTTGATGTTTGCCATTCTAACTGGGGTGAGGTGGTATCTCAGTGTTGTTTTCATTTGCATTTCTTTTATGGCTAGGGTCGTTGAGCATTTCTTCATGTGTCTATTGGCCATCATTCTTTCTTCTTCAGAGAAGTTTCTCTTTAAGTCTTTCGCCCACTTCTTTATTGGACAGTTATTTCTTTGAGGATTTGTTGTTGGGGGATTTAATTTTTTGAGTTCCAAGTATATTTTAGATATGAGACCCTTGTCCGTTGTATGGCTAGTGAAGATCGTCTCCCAATCCGTGAGCTTCTTATTGATCTTGCTAGCTACGTCCTTTGCCATGCAGAAGCTCTCCAACTTCATGCAATCCCATTTGTCCAACCTTCCTTTGATTTGTTGTGTTTCTGGGTCTCTATTCAGAAAATTTTGGCCTGGGTCAAGGAGACCTAGAGTTTCTCCTATTCCATCCTGTAATGTTTTCAGAGTGTCTGCTTTGACTCCAGGGTCTTTGATCCATTTGGAGTTGATTCTGCTGCAAGGTGATATATATGCAAGTAGCTTTAGTTTTCTACAAGTAGTTAACCAATTTTTCCAGCACCATTTACTGAAGAGGCTTTCTTTCTTCCATTCTATTTTTTTAGCTCCCTTATTTAAGATTAGATGGCTATAGGTCTGTAGGTTCATTACTGGGTTTTCAATTCTATTCCATTGGTCCTGAGGTCTGTTCTTGTGCCAGTAAAGAGTTGTTTTTATTTCTATGGTTTATAGTAGAGTTTGAAATTTGGTATTGATATTCCTCCAGCGGTGTTCTTTCTGTTGCGGAGCGTTTTTGCTATTAGGGGTCTTTTATTGTTCCATATGAATTTTTGGATTGCCTCTTCTATTTCCTTGAAGAATGAGGTTGGAATTTTGATAGGTATCGCAATGAATTTGTTGCTAGCCTTGGGAAGCATCGCCATTTCACGATGTTAATCTTTCCAATCCAGGAGCATGGGAGTTTTTGCCACGTTCTAAGTTCTGTTTTAATTTCCTTTCCCAAGTTTTTAAAGTTTTCATCATAGAGGTCCTTCACTTCTTCGGTTAAGCTAATTCCTAGGTATTTTAGTTTTTGTGGGGCTATCACAAATGGAGTTGATTTCCTAATATCAGCCACACTTTTCTCATTGTTGGGATACAGAAAAGCTATTGATTTTGGGGGGTTAATTTTATACCCTGATAATTTGCCAAAGTTTTGAATCAGCTTGAGTAATTTGGGAGTGGATTCTTATATATTAATTAAATTGAAAATTAAGAAATAAAAGACATGAGAAATTTGTAAAAAAGTTTTAAGTAATAAACATTTTGAAATATGTGTCCTTTTATTTTGACAAAAGATTGATGTTACTGGTGTTTTAACTCAAGATTTAGTATATGATAACCAGGTGCTCTATATCTTGCTAGGGATGGCTATATCTCTAATCATTTCACTCTGGAAATTTTACGATAATGTCTCATAATTCCTCAGTCTCTCCAAATTACAAACCCTATTTACACTTCCCCCAATAGTTAGAAAATGGAAACCACAAATCACTATGCCTAGCTCAAACATTATTTTAATTCAAGTACAAATATTTCCAAAAAGTGACCAGGTAATAAAGCCTTTTTAAATAAAGTATGTGCTTCTTGAAAATACAGTATTTTTTAATGGACAAATATGTTTAGAACTATAAGAAAATAAATTTATTTAAATTCGCAAACCATATAAAATTTAAGAAAATAATTTTTACATATTCACATGCTAACTGTTTTGAAAGCAAAATATATATCTGAATAATTTACCTGTGTTAAAATTATACAAAACTAAATTAACAAATCCTACAACTCTGAAAAAAGAATTACCCTAAAGAAACAAAACAAAATAAGGTCAAAATTTGAAATTTAGAAAATAAAATGTTCTCTTTAGTTGACTTAAGTACCTGTAAACCATCTGTATATCAATTTTATAGTAAGAAATGCATAAACAAAGAAAGAAATGTACCCATTGGTCAATTGCGAAAGGAAAAACATCAGTAGTTTTTTTTGAGTGTGCAAAAATTCAATGGAAGAGATAACAAGGTTCCTTCCATAATAAATGTACTCATCATCTTACTTATGTAACTGTATCCCCTCTGTACATTACCTTTACAGTAGAATTAAATTGAAATTAACAATAAACTAATTAATATACCAATTAAGATTTCTTAGGGAGCTAGGAAGTTGGCTCAGTGGTAGTGCGCTTGCCTTGCATGCTTGAGGCCCTGGGTTCGATTCCTCAGCATCACATAAACAGAAAAAAAAAGCCAGAAGTGCCGCTGTGGCTCAAGTGGTAGAGTGCTAGCCTTGAGCTAGCCTTGAGGGACAGTGTCAAATCCAGAGTTCAGGTTCCACGACTGGACACCCCCCCCAAAAAAACAAAAACAAAAACAAAAAAAACACCAGAATTACTAGAAGCCATTGGTTAAAAACTTTTTAGAAAACTGCCCTAATTACCCAAGTAATATAATTTGATGATACTATTTATATACTTCAACTTCAGCAGAGAAGCCAAAAGTTTAAAAATGTTACAAAATAAAGTAATAAATCAGAATGTATTACTATTAATAATAATCAAAAGATGAATTTATAGTGGTAGTCAAATATGTAAGAAATGAGGCAATTCGCCATTCGTTTGCACTTAATAAGTGAGAAGGAATTTTCTAGGTCTTTTTAAATATATAGTAAGTTTAATGAAGAAACTATTCTGTCACATCATATGATACTGAGATGAAGCTGATATTAGAACAAAGAGCAGATTGTACTAAGTTTTGGATGTTAATGTTTATACTTATTTTGGTTGTGGGAAATTGTGTTCAACTTGGGGTATTATTTTTGTTATACTGGTGTCATATCAGTGGTTAATTTTAGGATAGGGGTTCCTTTTACACAAGAACATGCACCTGATCTGTCTTTTTAGCCTTCCCATTATCAATGGCATAAGAATTGCACACCAACTCGTCTAAATTCCTACCTTGGTTGGCCTGGATTCTGTAGTCCTTCCAATTTTATCCTGTAGATAGTGCAGGATGGTGGAAATAATCCAATGCACCCAGCAATAAATAGAGAAGGAAGCCCACTAAACTTTTGGCCTGGGTTCTGTTCTCAAGCCTCCTCAATAATTAAGAGTTCAGATGGGAGCCCCTGGTGCCACGCAGTAAGGCTATTTTTTTAAAGCAACTACACATATATATGACTTAGTCATGTGAAAACCTCAGGACAAGAATAAAAGATCAGTGAAGCATAAAGGACAGGCTCAATTTTAACTAGCTACTTAGAGGCTGAATAAGCTTAGCTAGCTACTCAGGAGGCTGAGATATGAAGACCACTATTCAAAGCCAGTCCAATCATGAAAATTAATGTGATTATCTCCAAAAACAAACAGAAGTGGAACAATGGCTCAAGTGGTAATCCACTATCCTTGGTCACAGAAGATTAGGGAGAGTGCCCAGGCACTATCAAGCCTCAGGAATGATGAATGAATGAATGAGCACTTGCACATGCACATGCATGTATATGCGTGCATGTGTACACACACACACTCTCTCTAACACACACACACACTCACACACACACAAATGAGTATTTCAATGCGAAGTTCTTTTTTTACGGCGTTGTAATCTATTTCCCTGTATTAGTTTACAAATTAACAAAATCAGCTAAGCACCTACTTACATACAACTCATCATGTTTCTCTAAAGTCAACTCTCTTTTAGGAAGCATGCTTTTATTTGAACCAAATGTAAATTATTCAGAAGTTCGATTTATCTCCCTCAATTCTGTAGAATTAGATGATTGTTTAGCTTCCTCCAAGCAATATAATTTTGTGAAATCCTGCATCAAGCAACGTATTTCTTTCACTAGACGGGAAGCCTCTGTCAAACAATTAATAATAGGTTTTCTTCTCCTTGATAGCATCTGTAGTTTTATTATCTTCTTATATTTCATGATCTGTCTGTGTATGACAAAGACTGGTGTGAAAATAGAAAGACCCTTCGCAGCACTTATCATTTATATACCATTCATAGATATGAACGTGTTTAAATATTACTGAAATTGCTTTGGAATGAATCATGTTCACCTTGACTATCCTGAAAAAGAAGAATTGGTTTCTCAGAGCTTTAGGTAAGAACTTGATTGAAAGAAAGAAAAGGAAAAGTGAGGAACAACTCAACACATACATTCAAATGAAACAAAACAACCCAAGAAAACAAATTAATTAAGTACTGAAGAACCTGCAGGAAATGCAAAGACTTAAAAAAAATCAGCTATGACAAGCTTATGAAAATCCTGACTACATGGGTGTCTACTCTTGTGAGGATAGAGGTTAAAGCCCAGGCTGGACAAAGATGTGTACACAATGCCATGCACCTGATATTCTAAATTCCAGGAAGAATAACATAATGTGGACTGAGCTCAAGATCATATACAAGTATCTGAAAAATAATGACAAAGCGGTAAGAACACCCATTTATGTGGCACAAGACACTCAATTCAAACTCTAATATTATGAGTATTAAAGTAAAAAGCTATGATTTTAAATAATTGGAATAATTGTAAGATTTGAATATTTGAGTGGAAAATGCATGAGAGAGATAGAATGAACCCATGGTGCAATGCTTTCAACTTAAGTGAAAATATTTTCTGGTACTTCAGACAAAACAGAGTTACCTTGCAAATGAGCATGGTTGTGCATTTGGGTGATGGACATACTTTACTTACACAGGTGTAAATTAAATAGATTTTATTTGACTAGTTTGTACTTCTTGAACTAAGAGCCTTGATGATGTCCCTGAAATTTTTCTCTCAAGGCTACCACTCTACTACTTTGAACCACAGTTCCAATTCTGATTTTCTGTTGATTGTTTGGTGATAAGAGGCTCCTGGACATTCCTGCCCAGGATGATTTCAAACCATGATCGTCAGATCTCAGCCTCCCGAGTAACCAGGATGCCAAGCATGAGCCGTCGATAGTTTTAATAATTTAGTAAATTGTACAGTTACTGAAGTTATTCATTATCATTATAACCTGTGTAATATATGTGTGTATGTATATAACAATGCATACGGATAGAAATATTTTAACATATTTTTGTATCTACAGTATGAAATCATACATTATAAAATAAAATGGAGACAAAAGTTAATAAGGAGCAAAACAAAGGAAATTATCACATGTTTCTTGTTGTTGAATGGAATACGAATTGCAAATATCAGTTTGGGAAAATCATTTGTACGTTAACAAAATGGATAAGAGCTATTAATTCCAATCCATCTATTTGCCCATGTTGTGCAACCTCACACATGAGTGTCAAAATCAAACCACAATTTTTGCTTTTGCTTTTAACTCATCTGTTATAATTTACAGGTTAGATGAAGTAATCAAATAAAGATTAAAATAGTATTATGTGAGGCTATGAATTGGAGCTGAAAATTATATTAAATGTGATAATAGCTAATTCAATTGCATACTTCTTACTTTTACTCTGTGATGTCCCTCATTCCCACATTAGGAAAGTACATAGGAGGTTCTCACTAAATTATATGTACAATTATGAAATAATGTATTGAAAAAATATGGGAACAATGTGGTTTTAGCTTATTTAGACCTGTAGGGGGAAGTGTGTTTTTGAGGACTTGCAATACATTGTGATGAAGATGAAGGGAGTGATATTCTTATTCTGGAAAACTGGCTAGAGGATTGCTCCCATAAAGGTAGTGATGAATTCTACCAAAAGATTACAATAAAATCACTTTCACAACCATGTTCACTGCTACACTATTCACTGTAGCCAAGTTACGGAAACAACCCAGATACCCTTTGGTGGAGTGATGGTTGGAGAAAGTGTGGCACATATACACAATTTGATTGCACCCATCCATTCTGAAGACTGTTACATTATTTGCAACGAAATGTATAGATCTAAAATATATTAAGTGAACTAAGTCACTAAGTGAACTAAGCCAGACACACAAAGGACCCATGTTTTGTCTCATATTTGGAAGCTAGATCTTTATACAGGTTTACACAAATATATTAACCAAAGCATTCTATTTGCAGAGGAGTATTGCAGAGGAGTATTTCAAAGGTGTAATTTCTTATAAAATTGAAGTTTTAATCCAACAAAATATATATCAGGAAACTATCACTTGGAAGATGTGAGGGGAAGTCAAAAGGAAGGAATAAAGAGAGTTATGTAGGAAGAGAGTGAAGGTATAATATTCAATGCAGATAGTATGAACCTAGAAAAAATTAAAGTGGGGTGAGGTTTGGAAGGGTGTGGAAAAGTTATATAAAGATCCATTATACTTAAAAAATACTGATTTGTTGAATGGAAATTCCATTGTCCATGTATTTAGGATAATAAAAATATAATTAAAAACAATGAAGACATCTGATCTTAAATTCTCCTTCCATCTCTTTTAAAAAATTAAATTATTTGCTCTATATATTGATCAGAGGGATGGATTTTGTGGCTAGCTAGATCATTTCACATCTGTCTCTCTCTTCCTCTCTCCCTTTGATGGTTCTCATAGGTAATATGATTGCTCCATAATTATCCTAATTTATTTTGCTTTCATATTTTTGGTTGCATCATTTCACTTTCTGCTCTGCCATTTCCCAATTCATTTACATAGAAGGCATTATTTCCTATTTTCTCATTCCTAGAATAAGCTACACATGAAGACACAACTGGTCCTCATTTTCAGTCTGTACCTTTGAATACGGAGGAAAATCTTTCCTCTGCTCTCTACCAATTCCCTACTCTACAGTTAGAATAATTTAGAATAGTAAAAATTAAAAAGGAGAAAATAAATAATAGTGAAAAAAACAGATGCAGAAAATTTACTGGATTTTTCTGACCAGTTCATCCGATGTGAACTATTGGAGAAATACATGGACACCTCATTCTCACTGGCACTCAAAATCTCTGCCTAGGCAATTCTGATGAAGATGAGGAACAAGATGAAAAAGTAAGAAATGGTAACAATTGCAAGCGAAAAATGGAGAAGGATTCAAGTAAATTTCTTCTTTGGTCTGACGAAAATAATCGCCTTACTACAGTGTAGAGACTACTTTCCAAAAAGGCCACTCATGTGAATGCTAGGGATAACAATGAATATACCCCTCTTCATCAAGAAGCCTACAGTGGACACTTAGATATTGTCCATGAGTTGGTGGCTCAAGGTAGATATTCATGCAATAATCGTGAATGTCTGGAAACCCTGCACAGTACTTATACATGGAATAATACCAGAGTGGCTTCTTTATTTCATCATGATGCAGATACAAATGGCCAAACTAAAGGCTTCTCGAGCCCCTTGCATCTTTCTGCTGAGAATAGAAATAGCAAAGTTATGCTAGATCTCCTTCTGTTGAATCATTATATCAAACCAGGTCTGAAGCACAACTTGGAAGAAACTGCATTTGATATTGCCAAAAGAATAATTATGTATCACTACCTCTTTGAAGTTGTGGAAGGCAGTACAAATTGTTCTCCTAAATCCTAATGGTTTGGGTAAGTTTCTTAAATTTCAAAATTGCCATTCCATCCTATGTGTCCATACAAAATATTTTTACAATACAACAGCAATATCTTACTTTAAAAATTCATGGATAGCCGGGCGCTGGTGGCTCACGCCTGTAATCCTAGCTACTCAGCAGGCTGAGATCTGAGGATCACGGTTCAAAGCCAGCCCGGGCAGGAGAGACTGTGAGACTCCTATCTCAAATAAACCACCAGAAAACCGGAAGTGGTGCTGTCGCTCAAGTGGTAGAGCACTCGCCTTGAGCTGAAGAGCTGAGGGACAGCGCCCAGGCCCAGAGTTCAAGCCCCACGATCGACAAAATAAAAAAAATCATGGATTCCATGGTATTCTTCCAAGTGAACTGCCTGACTTTGATATAAAAATATATTTGAGTTGTTTCTATACAACTATAATGATTTTTGTGATTTTTTCATTAGAAATAATTTTAAGTTATCTGTTGAAATGAGTAGTATAGAAACTAAAGATAATTCTGGTGCTTGTCTGAAACAGTATATTTTAAAGTATTTAGTATTCTATTTGTATAATATCCATAGTCTATTTCATTCTCTCCTAGATATAATACTTTGAATTCGACATTGTTTTACAATATATAGGTTCATTAATAAATGTGGCCTTTCAGATTGCATTCCATATAGAAACAGTTTAAGATTCCTTTAATTCCTAGATCCTTATAGAATTTTATTTCTTTGGGATAAAATGACAATGTTATCATATTTCAAAAGTTTTATAAACGTTATGCTATGTAAAGGCCTTTTATTTCTATTAATTACATGTATTATTACACTTGTACATTTGTAATCAATTTTTAATTACTTTTTAATTTCTTGCATCTGAAGAATGAAAAATATGGAATACTTCACAAATTTTCATATCATCCTTCTACAAGAACCATGTAAAACTCTGTATTGTAATTCGGGTAGATGTGCTGCTGAAACATGTAGTATCCTGTAAATTTAAGTAGTTAATGATGCGATCTTAAGACAGGCATATATCCTTGGTTGCCTATTTGTGACAAGGAAACCTTATTGTTCCCAAAATTTCTATGAATTGATTTCTGTAAAATTCTGTGTATGGTGGAAAAAACATATTATTTGTTCGGTTGCTCACATTTGCAATTTTTGTCAATGATTATTTTAAGTCTTTTTCATTTGAAATTTGATCATACATTGAAGCCTTTATAGCTAGGTCCAAAGGTGATGGCTTTTCAAATACTTATTTATCAACTGATTTAGCTTTGTGGCGCTAATGGATTCAAAGTAAGCCTTACTTAAGAGCTACTTCTAAACTTCGGGAGCATAAAATTTCCCAAATGAGGGCTTACTGGCACAAATGTCTCCCTGACCCTTTACCCTTGCTCCATGTAGGAACAGACCAACCAGAATATCTTACCCTGATAGCATAGATTGTCTTATTGGAGCAAAACTAATCTTAGTTACAAGGGATCATAGAGAGACGAACAGTTCAAACAGAAATGTTCAGACTAGAAGGTATTTTTTCAAAATATAATTGTTTATTACACCCTACTATTTCAAAAGTAGCTAAAGCCAAGAAGGTGAAAAAATTGTTCATATGCATGATTCCCTAATGTCCTGGCCTGTCTACCATCCAACCAGGCAGGAACTTACACCACTGATTTTCTATCGCCAAATATATTCCATAGGGCCAGGAGAAGTCCATATGTTTCTCCTCGTTATTAGGCCTTAATTTGGTAATGTTTTAATCACAGTGTTCCCTCTTGTCTCTAGGCTGTACATCTCCAAATGGTAATGCTTTAGTTCTAATTCTACCAAACACTGAGGTAGAGGTAATGGAATAATAGTTTCAAACAGTTGCCTTTGATACCATAACCACAACAGAACAATGCAAAACATTTTCATATATTATATATAATTATATATTTTATATTTATATGTGCTGATTTTATATTTCAAACAGTGAATTTTATTAGAATTAATTGATAATTTGACAAATTAATTGATATTTATTCCTATAAATAGATTGGAATATAAATAATCAGTATTAGAAATATATTAGAATCTAAAAAGTATCAATGCAATGTTTTCGTTATAAACTTGAGATACATTCTAAGTGTTCTTGGTTTCTGAATTCACATGGTAAAAAAAAATCCAATGTTGTTTTCCTCTAATCTATAAGGGATTTTACTCTGCTGATGTTTATTGTTTTAACTCGCTTGTCCTAAACTGTTTTTCTCCATATTTCTGAAGCATTCCTACTGATTATGCTCAAAATTTATTGATATGATGTATAAAAGCTATTATTGTTCTACAGGATCCACGGGTCCTAGGATCCCAGGTCCCAGTTATCCGCATCATCAGATAACTAGGGCAAGAGTTCTTACCTAGGCCCAGGCAACATGCGAGCAGAAAGTAATTGAAGACCCATCTCAATTTCTCATTTCCTATATTTCAGGGCCCCAATTCCTTGAAATGCAGGAATTAGCAGTAAGCAATTGGGAAATGCAAGGCAACCTAAAATGCAAGATGAAATCACAAAATGTGAAAGTACAGTATTTCAAACTTTCAATTTTCAGATGACCATCCCATATGAGTGAACAAGACCACAAATGTTACAAGATTATTTGTAATACCCCTCTCCTAATGATTAATAAATGATTTCAGTCCAACATCATCAGGCCAAAAAATAGTTCCTGGAACGATAGATTCATAATTGTCTACCAATGCTAGGAATACTTGATATAGAGGTCAAATATAATTCAGAAAATCATTAATTGAGAAGATCCTTAGTGCTTCAAAACACTGGTACTTCAGTAAAACTTGGTTCTGTAGTATAAAAATGTTGTCATTCTCAAACAAATGATAACCTACATTGAATCTCCTGAAAGTATATTCCTTTTCAAATAAACTTTTTAAAATCACATTTGCCAAAATAACACTTTACAAGTAGATGATATTTAGTGAAGTTACAGGTTTTTCAAGTGTAGGGAGCAAGTTACAATAGAGTTGATTTATTTACTCTGCACTAATGCCAAAAAGATTCAACCATTCATTAAAGTGTAGAAATAGTACCCCCCTCCATTTGTGCTTTTCAGTAGGTGCCTTCGAAAATTTGTTAACTAGATCAGCCTCCCATATTTCAAACCAAAACATTAGCTAATAAAGTAAATTTCATCACATAATAAGTACATTTTAAAAAGTCATGAATAGTTGCCTTATCATATGGTGTTTTATGTTTTCCCTATCTGTTTAACATAGTAAGAAATATGACTTTAAATCTTGAATATGGGTACTAATCAGAGATTTGACAAACATAAAACTGTCTTCTATTTCTATCATATTCCTCTACAGTAGTAAATTTTTAGTTTTCTTCTTTTGCCAAAACTTATAGTAGTAGAAAATATTATCCCATGTAAAATACAGTAATCACAAACCACTGTACAAAGCCATTTATAAAACTGGTGGTTAGGAACACATTCTAAGCCATTTTTAAACTTTCTTGTTGACCACAGATTAGTCAAAAAAATCAATACTGTTTGGCGTCTAATTTGAATTAATTATCCATTTTTAATCAGAGGACCATCAACTTGAATGCTATCCAACTAGACAATATTTTCACAAAATACTTACCAATATTTTGAAAAAAGAATAAATATAGTCCATTCTCATACTAAAAGGGAAAACAGTTTAATTCTATGGAAATATATAACTTTTAAAAGTAAATAAGTTGTTAAGAAGACAGAATGTATGTGTTCTTCAACATTCCAATGACTCGTAACTACTCATTTTCAAATTTGGAAGATTCCATACCTGAGAGATTCAAAAAAGTACCGGCATGCATGTTATGTAATTCTGCAATAGATGAATTTTCCAAAGGGATGTTACAGATTGAGGGTCAACAGATAAAAACCACATTTTGGTAGAGAATAAAACTATGTAGCATTGGTAATAATTAATTCTTCAAGAGTAAGCAATTGTTTATCACAGTAACCTAGTATTTTTATGACCATCAATACCAATATTTATGATATAGAGTCATCCTAGCCCAACAGTTTCCAACTTTTAGGTTGCACCTCAAACTTCCCTTCATTCATATCATGAATAGCTTATCTCTATTGTGAAAAAATAGAACTCTACTAATGTGATGCCATACATGTTCTGGAAAGAATACCATAATAAACTGGGTTGCATCATTCCCCCCCCCCCCCCGCGCCACTGGTATTCTTGAGATCGGAACACTTGCAAATATTATTCATATTTATACTTTTAAACTATCTTTTAAATTCTGGATGCTAAGATCAGAAGATTACAGTTCAAAGCCCACCCAGGCAGAAAGATTCCCTAGATTCTTATCTCCAATAAACTTCTCAGCAAAAGCCAGATGCAAATGGCACTGAGGTTGAAGTGGTAGGGCACGAGACTTGAGCATAAACAAGCTCAGAGACAGTGTCCAGGCCCAGAGTTCAAGACCTAGGACAAACCAATAAAACAAAAACAAAAATAAAAACAAATCCAAACCTAACATTTTTCTCAGTGTATACAGTAGCAAATAATTAAGGAAATTCCTTCCTGTGTTACATACAGGTAGAAGAAAGAAGATGTCACACGATTATTCTCTTCATACCATGTTATACCAAAGACTCCAAAAATTGCTCTTATACTAAATATATAAATTAATATCATCAATTTTTTGGCAACTCTGTCTAGAGTGTTCACATTATTATTTTATACATGAACTGTTGGAATTATCTATTAACTAAGTTCTAATTATAACTCTCTTGAAAGAATATTCTAGGGAAATAGAATGCAAAATCATTTGTTAATTTGTCAATTAACTCTCTACTTAAAAAGAATTTCATAGAATCCTATAGAATGTAAAATTTCAAGCAAAAACAAATTATTTTAAATCTAAATTCTAATTTAGCAAGATCTTCAAAATCCTATATTAGACGAACTTTGCTATTTTTCCAGGCTTAATCTTTTGTAATCCTTGATCATTTCTTTGGGATACAACAGAATGATGATAACTTATTTTTCAAATTTTGGATGGGAATCATAAGTCATTTTACATCTAGGAATGTTTTGTAATGAAGAGAGAATTTAAAACACAAGTGAGGATTAAGTATGAGTTTTATTTCAACAGGAAATTTGACTTCTCAAAACATAATGACAAAATTAGCCCAAATGTCCAACTATGTATACCTTTCTTGTTTGTTTTGTTTTATTAAGACAAAATTACCTGGTACAGGGAACATATCACTATGTAATTCCATTCTCTAATCTCCTGTCTTAATCTCAGCGCTAGAATTCTAAGCTAGAATCACATTGCCCTGTCATAGTTTCTTGGTTTATTTAATCTAGATACAGACTACCAATTCTGAACTTCTCCAGTGATATTATACACCAGAGTGACTGCTTAGACTGTTTACTATTTTCATGGATGTTCTAATATTTGACACAGGAAATGAATATTTTCAGATGCACCTGCGGGATCTCTGATTCATTCCGCCATGGATCTGATCCCTTTAATAATGATTATTGACTCTCTTACTATCTCTTATCCCTATCAATGAAATATTCTCAAACTTATTTGAAGGAAGTTCATTTGAGGACTTCTAATATTAAAAATTATCACTTGATTCTAGTCTTGTTCAGGACATACATTTATTGTTTTCTAACTTTTCTACACATTCTGAGAGTTGTTTCATTTGTGTATTTGTGTGTGCATATATAATTGCTTCTTTGTGTATGTGTATGCTTTCATGTATGTATGCAAAAGCCTCAATCTCTTATTCAGCTCATGACTGGTCTTCCATCACCTGAGCCATTCTTCCAATCCAGCTTTTGTCTGCCAAATTTTATATACAGTTGCAAAGAGTGTTCTGCCCAGGCTGGATGCAAACTGAACTTCCAAGACTCCTTTACATTCTTAGGTTTTATTTCTCCAGGACTATCAAATTTTAAACTACAAACATTTTTTGAGGGTAATGTCTAAGCTGTAGCCCAGATTTGTAACTCAAGAATTATTTTTGTTTGTTTGTTTTGTTGGGGGGTCCGGTCATGGGGCCTGAACTCTGGGCCTGGACTCTGTTCCTCAGCTCTTCAGCTCGCGGCTAGCCCTCTACCACTTGAGACACAGCGACCATTTCGGCTTTATTTCTTTTTTGCTTAAGTGGTGCTGAAGAATCGAACCCAGGGCCTCATGCATGCAAGGCAAGAGCTCTACCACTGAGCCACCTTCCCAGCCCCTAACTCAAGAATTCTTACAAAGATAGATGAACACACACATTACATATCCTGAGTGTATACTGTTAGGAATGTGATCCTAAGCTGGGTCATGTTGAGATATGAGGATTGAGGTTCAAAGCCAGCCCAGGTAGGAAAGTCCCAGAGACTCTTTTCTCAAATTCACTAAAAGAAAACTGGAAATGGCACTGTGGATCAAGTTGTAGAGCATTAGCCTTGAGCTGAATAGAAAGAGAGACAGCTCGCAGACCCACACTTCAAGTGCCAAGACCACCTCCAACAAATATGTGTGTGTGTGTGTGTGTGTATGTGTGTAAAGAAAAAAAGAAATGTGATCTTAGCCACCAGTTCATTGCTAGCATAATACCTGCTCTCACAAGATGGACATTTTTTACAGTTGATTCCGTGTTGTTATATTTGATTGCATTGAAAACATAATTACTCTTCCATTCTACTTTCTACAAAGTTGCATGATTACCAAGCATGGTTTACAATGGGATTGGCCTAATACTTCATGTTCCACATAGGAGTCTTGCTTTTTGTATATCATTCCCATAAATCTACATACTGGGCTTGGCTTTATTGTTTCAATGTTGCCTTATTTGTAGTCTTCTATATTGTATTGAACCCTTATACTTAAACACAGAACCTCTCTTTCTCCTATTATTGCTATTGTTTCCTTACTCTTAGCTCATGTACACTTGGGAAATAATGAACAGCACATACACTCACAAAAAGAATGTTCTGAAAACCTTCTTCCCATTTAAAATTCACCTTAATTTACAGAGAACTTACAAAGTTTGAACTCAATGTACTCTTGTATAATGCATGTATAAGTAATATAAATTTCATATTTTCCATTTACTAAGTTGTCTCTGAAACACATGTTACCTCTCAGGTCCATAGGTGTTCTAGTGTTATTTCAGTGAAGCCAGAAAACATTCATTATACCTCAAGCAGCACCATCAATTGTTACTGGAAGTAATTGTTACTGGATTTGGAAACTGACCCCAGGAGAGGAATGGAACATAGAGGAATAACAAAGTTCAAGTTACCTTGTGCTTTCCTTTTTACTGTACAAGAAAAGTATCCCAAGGCTTGAAGGAAACTCTGCCCCTGGATTTTTCGAGTGTGTTCTTTACTCAAAATTTTTCTGTAAACTTCTAGTTCAGAGGGTTACAAAAAGAAATAATGTACCATTTGAAGGCCAGCATACAACAAAAGGAAAAAAAAAGGTTGTTTTAAAAGTGTTCTCCAGCAAAGGAACAAAGACATGGAGGTTTTAAAGTGTCTTATGGATGGATATTTCAATCCTGAGTTGATTCTCTTGATGCAGGAGTCAGTTATCTGTTCCTTTGGTCTGGTCCTGAGTTCTCCAGAGCAACAAGGATTCCAAAAAAGCAGGATCCAGTGAGTTTTATCAGCAAAAGGAGCATCTTCTCTGACCAGTACTCCTTTAAGGAGGGTCCCAAAGAATTATCTGGGATTTTTGTTTGCTTGTTTGTTAGTTTGTGCTGGTTCTGGGTCTTGAACCCAGGGGCTGGATCCTGTCCCTGAACAGTTGTCTTTCCTGCCCACCTGCCCCCAAAGCTTGAAATCTACTGCTTGAGCCAAAACCCCATTTCTGGTTTTTTGGTGTTCAATTTGCGATAAGAGTTTGACAGACTCTCCTGCCTGGTTTGGCTTTGAATTAAGATAGTAAGAAAGCTAAGTGACATCACCTGTATAGACTTCTCTTTTGAAACAAAAAATATTAGATGAAGTTTATTGTAAAGCTAGTATTTCACAATTTTTAAAGGAATATGTATAACAAAGAAGCCATAACTTAAATAATTCAGCAAAATTAGGTGCACTGAATCATTTTGAAATTACTTTTTTCTGCTTGAGAAGATTATTGATCTTGTTCTTCCTTTTGGGAAACTTAAGGTAATATTTGCACTTTTTGTTGGTTGTGGGGCTTGAACTCTGATCCTGGGTGCACTCCCTCACTTCTTCAGCTCAAGTTGAGCACTCTATGGCTTAAGCTACAGCACCACTTCCTGGTTTCTGGTGGTTAATTGAAGATAAGTGTCTCATGGACATTCCTGACCAGGCTGTGTTTGAACCACAATCCTCTGGTTTCCTGAATAGCTAGGATTACAGGCCTGAACCTCCAACAACCAGCTCATATTTGAGTTCATGTGCACTGAATGACACTATGTAAACAAATAATGGAAATTTGAATCAAATGATGGCATTGCAGCTTTTCAGAAAATTTGAGGTAACAATAAATATGTCCTCCTTGTCCATGTGGTTTCATTAATAACTCATGAGTTATGGGACCCTTAAATGATCATTCTATGCCATCTGTGTAGGTATTTAGTATCAGGAAATGTTCATAGAGAAATATAGAAAGACAGATTTTAGAAAGCAAAGAAGATAAAGTAAGAAAAAATAGCACAGAAGGAGATATATTTATTAAGAGGTAGCATAAGAGATTTAGAATGTTAAAGGTAATGAGGAATAAGACTAGTTGATAACTATTTGTTCAATAACCAAAAATGGTTCTCTAAAACAGATTCTGGTATACCTTAGTTATTACCATTTATTACTTACCTCTGGAATTATTCCTTCTCTTCTGTCACAACTGTTACTTTGCCTCTGTGTTTTGGTGCCATGAATGGCCAAATATATTTCCAAATCTCACTTAGACTACCCTTCTCATTGTGATTAGCAGTGACCACTCAAAAACCTGGAATCTTTGAATTTCCACCTGACATCTAAGCACATTCAAGACATTAATTGCTGTGACCTAATGAACAAAATTTTTTTTCAACACAATATCCTAATATAAGTAAAGTTCATGAATTAGGGACTATTGTCAGGTGTCAGTAGGCAGGAGCAATTATATATTCCAAGTATGGGTTCTTTATTTTGCATTTACTAATTAAATGTTTTTTGGTTTGGTTTTGGTTTGGGATTTTTTTTTTCTCAAGGCTATCACTGTACCACTTGAGTCACAGCACCAATTCCAATGTTTTTTTGTTTATGTGGTACTGAGGAATTGAACTCATGGTTTCATGCATGCTAGGCAATCACCGTATCATGAAGCCACATTCCCAGAGCCCTAAATGACTTTCTTAAGTGGACATTACATTTTCCTTCAGTAACTATGTACCATAGTATTGTCCAGGTGCTAGAAAATAATGTAGAAAAGAATACAATAAAATAAATCCAGTAAAGCAAGATGGACAACGAATAACCAGCACAGCCTTTCAATGGCACAGAGGGTTTACCTCATGGAGATCTATCAACACGCTGAATGAGACAGCTCCTGACCCACAGCCCACCTCCAGAATGAGTGGGCAATCTTGGGTTCCAGCCACCTGGGGACGTTGTGCCACCTCCTACAGCACCCATTCAACCAGTTCCTGAGAGAGAGAGAGAGAGAGATCAGAATTACACTTAAATCAGGTGCCAGTGGCATAAAACTCTAATCCTAACTACACAGGAGGCTGAGATATGAGGATCATGGTTCATAGACAGCCCTGGGAGGAACGTGTTTGAGAATCTTATCTCCAAAGAACCACCAGAAAACTGGAAGTGGCACTGTGAACTCAAGTGGTAGAACGCTAGTGTTGAGCTGAGGAGCTCGGGAACAGTGCCCAATCTTAGATTTCAAACGACTGAAAAGAGGTGGACTTCCCACCACAAAAAGTGGACTGAATAGCACCCATTGTCCTAGGGAGCATGGTAGAGAAGTCAGGCCGAGCTTCCTGTGAACTTGAGGTCATAAGTAGATCACCTGGCTTCTCTGTGCCTCGGTTTCCCCAGCTGCAAAACTGAACAAAGTGAAGGATCCCCTTCCTCATGGGGATAGGGTAATAATGAAAGAGCCATGTTTTGGTTCATAATCCCACACCTGTTGCACTATTAATAACAAGCCCCACCTGAGCCCTTTCTGGTATCTTCCTGTCATATGCTCACAGAATTGCCAAAACCTTATCTGAAGTTCGCTCCCTCTCTGCGTAGACATTGTCCAGAGATCTCTCTGTATAAATCCCTTGTTTCCTCACAACTGTCCTGTGAGGAGACTGAGGTCCAATGGTTGAGGCCCTACAAAGAGCTTCACGTGTGGTCAAGAATCTGTTGCTGTGGACTGAGTTTGGGATAATCCATCTACACCTATGACTGAGCATGACACCACATGTCTAACATCCCAAGTAGAGAGGACCAGGCCTGGTGGAGCATATCTTTCACAGGAGGACCGCGATCCAGGCAAGCTTGATCATATATTTAGTTTCTATCTCAGAAATGCTCAAGACAGAAAGGTGGCTCATCAGAGCCAGGGAGAGGAAAAATGCAAGGGGGTCATGGTGCCTCCAGAGGGGTGTTTGACCCAGGGTAGGTTGGGTTGGTGTTGTAGGTTGGTGGTGAGTGCACCTGTGCTGTTGGGAGAAGCTGTTGGCAGCTGCTCCAATTGGGGCAGCAGTGATGGTGGCAGCATCGCGGACACATGGGCCCAGAGTAGAAGACTAGGGGCAGGGACCAGGTCTGGGATTTAGGCCTGCTGGCAGCATGGCCTTTCCTGAGTTTGAAACCTGGCACCGTGTGAAGGGAGGGAAAGGGCCAGGTGCATCAATTTTCTACTATACTCCAAAGTCACCTCGAGTCTCTTCCTCACCACTCAGCCACTGCTGCTTTCCTCAACTGCTGGTAATGGTGTAAACTAACAGTGAATCCCAGTGCTAGCTGGCAACATGGAATTTGGGCATGGCCACCATTCTTGTATACCATTGGTCAGAAAGAAGCATGAAAGAATGTTGGTGTGGCCATAATCCTGTGAAGCATGCAGCATGGGCATGGGCGGAGTCAAGAACACAGAGGTTCTCCCAGCCCTTTTCCCAGGGAATTCTGTCCAATTCAGTTGGGGACAAGAGGGTGACCTGCTTTAGCTGGATGGCTACACAGATTGTTGTGTATTTCTGTTTGTTGCCAGTCCTAGACCTTGAACTCAGGGTCTGGGCACAGTCCATGAGCTGCTTTTGCTCAAGGCTGGTCCTCTACACTAGAGCCACAAAGCTTCTGGCTTTGTTGGCACTGAAGTTGGACAGGGGTCTCAAGAATGTTCCTGCTTAGGGTGACTTTGACCATGATCCTACTATCACAGCCTTGTAAGTATCAAGGAGGTCTGCTGAGAGCCACTGGTGCCTGCCTAATCACTGGTCTTGTTTACGTTCTTGGACAGACTGGTGAGTTACCTATCCTCAGGTTGAAGTGGTGAGAGCTGGAGCCCACTATTCGAATCCTGGTCCTGCCACCTCTAAATGGTAGGAGATCCTAAGAAACTTGTTCCTATCCGTATGATCACCAATGGAATGTGATGTAAGTCATGATTAAACAGTTCTTGAATAATTCTAGGATAAAATTATACACAATTATATTACACAACATTGATCGATTTTAGTTAATATTTTATTAAGTATTTAAACAATCACATTCATTAAATGGAGGTATAATGAAATACCTAAGAATTGGGCCTCACGTACTATAAAGGTGACATTTTTTCTACCAGGACTGGGATTGGAACTTATAGTCTGGGTAACTCTATTGCACTGTGTGGGAAGGGGAAACTTGCTTCCTTGGAGTCAAGAAATTCAAGTCTGTTCCTTAGGCTTGAAATCGATCTCCAGCAATAGAAAACACCCTATTCATGTACAATTTACATATACGTTTCATAGTTATATACATATGTTGACTCCATATTGTTTTCAGTGTAGTTATTTTATTTTTTGTTTTTTTTCATGTATTGACCATTTATTCTATTGACTATTATAGCAAATAGAACATTGACTACATAGGATATAGGTCTACATATGTATTCCACCTCATACCTGACACGCAAAAGATTCACAGTAAAGGAAACCATGTGTCACCATCATCTTCTTACTCCACGATTCATTGTTTGGAAGTGCTGGCATCTGAACTCTTGGACTACAAGGCCAAATTCATGAATGGGTGAGTGTAAACACGCCATCCTGGGGCAAATTGAGCTGACAGGTTGTTCGCAGGACCTGAGAACGGGCCCCAGGGGTTAACACAATAAGAACAGATTGACATGTAGATGGCAGTATGCTAATAAATATATATCTTTATAGAGTGCCAGACATGTCTATACATTATTCGGTTACATAGACTATATTCCTACCAATTCCTGGGTATTTATTATGCGTCCATGTTATTAATGTTATTGTTTTCATCCTTAAAATATTAATGAAAGCACTCAGTGTCCTGAAATTATTGCATTCCTGTAAATAATAATATTCTTTTAATGCTTCATAAATATTAAATAAAATCCACCAGCCTTCTAAAATGATGCTGTTTAATTTTATAGGATCATGATTCAAGATCAAATCATTCAACTGTGAAATTGACAAAATTCTAATGTTATTCCTTTGGATGGAAAACAGTTTCTTAGTACCTCCTGCCATTGGTTGGTTTCAGGACGGGGATTCGAAATGAGGGCCTATGTTGCCACGTGGGCCTATGGCTTCCCTGATAGTCTGCCTGCCTTCAGCAATGCAACATGAAGTAACATTTCAACAGTGTCATTCAGACCCAGAAGGGTCACTGTGCAAAGGAAGAAAACATAAAAGGCCACATTTTTCTGTGCATTGTTTTCCCTACACCTGAGGGTCTAAGACCCTAGCAGCACCTAGGTGTCCAGTGGTTGCACCCCATCCTAGGATTATCGAAGCTAAGGCGGACTTGCTACGACCTGAGTTCAGGCCACATGCTGAGAAAAAAATTAGCTCCCTGGCTTGCAATTCACAAAGTTTATACTTACAGGCTTTGGATTTGAACTCAGGATCTGGGTAAATCTGCAGCAATGTGGATAAAGGGGAAGATCACCTTACATGAAGATAAAAAAGTCAGGCCTGTTCACTAGTCCTGAATTCAAGACCCAGCCCTGGAAAACATACTATTTATATGTATTATAAAGATAGGATTTATACTTACCTATAGATGTTCAGTCCATACATGTTTGCAATGGTTGTTCCTTGTATCTTTTGTTTTATTCATGTATTTACCATTGATTTTACTATGATGAAACACATTCTGTTTAATACATTGATGAAAAACTATCACAGAACATCTAGATTTGGAGAAATGTTCTCCATTATGCTTGACCCCCAGAATTCTCAGAGAAAAGGAAAACAAGTTTCACACTCTCCTTCTTACTCCACAATCCACTTGTTGGTAGTGCTGGGATCTGAATTCAAGGCAGAGCAAAACAAATTGGCCAATCAGTCAAGGTGATCATACGAACCTGTGAGCAACTAAGGAGTGTGGCCATTCCCAGAATCTCACATTGATCCCCAGGGTGGTCCACTATAGTCATAAATTCATAATTTAAACATAGGATCTATATTGACATACAGGTTTGGACAGCATCTTTTGTTCAGTGCAATTATTCTCCTTATTTTGTCTCTAACTCATAGAGGTACTGTGTATTTTAATAAATATGGTGACAGGTATTACTGTGCTGACATGGATGACAACCTGTTCTGATAGTTACAGGGTTGTCTATCGTATTCTCCATCGTATTTGAGGCACAGGACTTTCAAAGGAGAGGATAAAAGGCACAACGACTGGCTTCTGACATCAGGATGAATCTTTTGTCAGTGCTGGGATTTTAGCTCAGGTCTGGGTAATTCTGTTGCACTGTGGGAGAAGGGGAAGCTCACCATCTCTGAAGAGTAGAATGTCAGGTCTGGTGCAGGGCCTGATTTGAAGCCCCAGCACTGGATAAAATAGCAAGCCCACCTTTTTAAAACATAGGATTTCTCTTTAACTGCAGGTGTGGTATGCATCTTGCATTCAGTGTAGTTATTCTTTTTATTTTGTGTCTTTTTCAAGGATGTATTGTGTATTTTATTGCGTATGGGGTGACAGATATAACTGTGCTGACATGGATGACAACCTATTCCCATGGCTAAGAGTTGCCTATATAGCATTCTCCATCCTCAATGAAACCCAGGACATTCACAGGACAGGAAAATTTGTGCCATCATAGGCGTCTCACATCAGAATGAATCTTTTAGTAGTGCAGGAATTTGAACTCAAAGCCTAGCAGGCCCAATTGGTGAATGGGTCATGGTGAGCACACCAGGCTTTGAGCCACTAAGGAACTAGGCCATTCCTGGGATCTGAGAAGGAGCCCTGGTGGGGGCCAATATAGTCATAAATTCATAATTAAATAGAGGATCTATATTTCCAAACATGGGTGGGCGGCATCTTGCCTTTGGTGTTGTCATTCTCTTTGTTTTGTGTCTTATTCATTGATGTATTGTGTATTTCCTTGAGTATAGGATGACAAATATAACTGTGGTGAACTGGATGACAACCTATTCCCATGAGTATAGACTTGCATATACATTCTCCTTCCTAGCTGAGCCCCAGAACATGCACAGTACAGGCAAACAGGTGCAACGACTGGCTTCTCACATCAGGGTGAATTTTGGGCAGTGCTGGGATTCAAACTTTGGGCCTAGGAGGCCCAACTGCCCAATGGGTCCATGTGATCACACCAGACTGTGAGCCACTAAGGAGCTGGGCCATTCCCAGGAACTGAGATCGAGCCCCAGGGAGGCCAAAATAGTCCTCAATGATCATTGAAACATGGGATGTATATTCACATCCGTGGGTGGACTGCATCGTGCATTGAGTGTAGTTATTCTCTTTATTTTGTATGCTATTCATGGGTGTATTGTGTATTTTCCTGAGTATATGATGACAGGAATAACTGGGCTGACATGGATAACAACTTATTCCCATGGCCACAGGGTGGCCCATGCATTCTCCCACCTAGCTGAGATCCAGGACGTGCACAGGAAAGAAAACAGGTGCAACGATTGACTTCTGACATCAAGATGAATTTTTTGGCAGGGCGGGGAATCTGAACTCCGGACCTAGCAGGACCAAGTGGTGAATGGGGTCATATGAGCACACCAGCCTTTGAGCCACGAAGGAGCTAAGCCGTTGCAAGGACCTGTGATTGAGCCTCCGCCCCCGAGGGGACAGCGGGGAGCACAACAGTCATCCATTCATAAGGTGAAGGTAATATGGAAATAAATACACATTAATATAGAGTAGGAGAGATGGTAACCTGTGGTGGAATCCAATCTGCATGACTACCGATTCTTGGATCTTTCCTGATGCCTACATTTCATACTGTGTTGATTATTTTCATGCTTCATCAACTGTTCTTTACAAATACTCGATACCCCATGACTCGTGCCTATCATTTCCTACTTGCATCATGCACAAACTACTCATTCAAGGATGAGATCGATCACATTCCATGAGTCATCCCAGGTCCATAAATGAGTATCTCAGATCTGCTGCCATTTCTTCTGCATAGAGGTGCTGAATTCAAGCCTCAGGCCTGGAAAAGATACTCCATATATATATATATTGGTCCACTCCTGGGCCTGAACTCTGGGCCTGGGCGCTGTCCCTCAGCTCTTCACCTCAAGGCTAGCACTGTACCACTTGAGGCGCGGCGCCACTGCCGGCTTTTTTTCTGCTTATGTGGTGCTGAGGAATCGAGCCCAGGGCCTCATGCATGCAAGGCAAGCGCTTTACCATTGAGCCACCTTCCGAGCCCTCCTTATATATATTCAAAGATAGGATTTATACTTCCATACAGATGTTCAGTCTATATTGTGTTTGGTGTGGTTATTTATTTTATTTCTTGTTCCATTCATTTATTTCGAATTTATTTTATTGACTCTGATGACAACTATACCATTTATTACATTGTTTACATCCTGTCACATAACATCCAGATGTAAGATGTGTTCTCCATCATGCCTGGCAGTGCCAGGATCTGAACTTAGTGCCTAGCAGGCCCAATTCATGATTGGGTGAGTTGAGCATGGCAGCCTGTAGACAATGAAGATGTCAGGTGGTCCCCAGACTCTGAGATCAACCCCCAGGTTTGGCCAAAACAGTGACACATGGATAGGCAGAGAGAGGTATACAAATATATATATATATATATATATATATATATATATATATATATATATATATATATATATATATATATATATATGTAAAGAGTTCCATAGTCGTCTATGATAGAATGACACCTACTATGTTGCTACCAAGTCTTAGGTATTTATTATACCCCAATTGAAGAAACATTATTCTTTTCATGCTTAATAAACTATTAATTATGCTCAATCAGCATTCTAGGATTATTGCATCCAATTTTAGCCTAGACCGTTGTACAAAATACTCTTTCAATCAGTATTCCTATGCATAGGAATGAGTCCCTTGTATTCTCCTGCGATTGATGTCCGGAATGTGATTTGAACCCAGGGCCTATGTTGACAGGTTGGACTATGGCTTCACTGATAGCCCACCAGCCACCAGCAATGGCAGCTCAATTCCATATTGCAGGTTTGTCATTCAGACACAGGACGTTCACTGTCCAAAGAAAAAAATCGTAAAACCCCAGCTCTCTGCAGGTCACCACTTTTTAAGCTTTCCAATGATTTTTTCTTCTTGAAAGCCCTCTGGGCCCAGGATCCCAGGATGGGCTATGGGACCTGAGATTGCACACCAGCAAAGGGAGATCCAAGCTGAAGTAGAATTTTCATGACCTGTGTTCAAATCCCATGCTTGGTTAAAAAAAAAAACTATATATATATATATATATATATATATATATATATATATATATATATACATACATACATATATATATATATATATTAATTTTTTAACTAAATTAAAAAAATATAGCTCTCTGGTTTGCAATTTCTGCCAGTTTTCTTTTCTAGCCTGGGATTTGAACTCAGGGTCTTGGTAAATCTGTAGTAATGTGAGCAAAGAGTTGCCATTATTGAGTTCAAACCCCGTGCCAACCAAAAATGAAAAAATTAGTCATTGACCTCGGCAGGGGGAGGTAGTTGTAGAGATGGGAGGGAAGGGATGGTAGGGGAAAAACACAGGAGTAGTAAACAATGCTCAATAAGAAATGTACTCATTACCTTGCTCCTGTAACTGTAACCCCTCTGTAGAACATTTTTACAATAAAAAATATACAAAAAAAGAGAAACAATGTAGTTCTCAGAGAAGCACTTTGGAGGTAAGGGAAGGACGTTTGAATAGCTATACAAAAGTCTACAGTGCTTTTTTTAATGTCCAGTATGGAACTGAATAAACATAACTGCTTCCATCAAAAAAATTAAGTTACTCTCTTGGAACTGGGGCCAGTATTTCTGCCATTGCTACTTTTTGAGCTCACCGTCCAGGTAACTCTTTTGCAACATGGGTGAATGCGAAGCTCATTGTCCTTGAGGAAAAGAAATTCAGGATAGTGTTCCCAGGGCCTTAATGAAGGCCCTGCAATGGAAGAAATATTTCTATACATGTGTAATACATGATATATACATATATATGCATGTTAAGTTCATATTATGAATTTTATTATTGATTTTGTATTGTATTTTTCTTTGATTCATTTATTCATTATGGTATTTAGTATTATTATACACATAATATTTTGCACATCTATTATAAAATTATACAGAATAATTTAGGGCATTGACCCATTTTAATTAACATTTTATTAAGTGTTGAAACATGATACATAATTGAATGGAAGCATTTGTCCCAGTCTTCACATATTTAGAGTCCCTCCTAAGTATGAGCTTTGAGTTCAAGCCCAAGTCTGGCAAAAAAAAATGAGCCTGGTGAGATATATTATTCTGGAACTCAGAGGAGGGCCGAGGTTATAGTAAGAGGTAGGATAGAGAGCAGGTGCTGGAGGCTCACCCCTGTAATCTACTCAGGAGGATGAGATCTGAATATTCCAACTGCAAGCAAGAAAGTGAATATGAGACACTTTTCTCCAATTAAACACCCCAAAAGCCAGAAGTAGAGCTGTGGTTCAAGTAGAAGAGTGCTAGCATGGAGCACAAAACCTCAGGGATAGGATAGCATCCAGGCCCTGAATTCAAACCCCAGGACTGGCACACACACACACACACACACACACACACACACACACACACACACACACACCAATATAGAGCATTTGCCAGTCAGCCTGCACAAGTTCCATCTCTAGCAACTCAATATTTAAAAAAAAAAAGATGGACAAGGGAAGGAAAGATTTGCTCCAGGAAGTGATATAGCCAGTGCCAAAATTCCACAGTAGTTCTAATATGTGGGTACAAGACAGAGAGCCTCAGGCAGAAGGTATAGCATGGGCAAAGGTCCTGAAATGTGCTGTAGATCATGTGGTGTGAGTGGTATGAAGGTTTTATGGCTTCAGAAAAGTCTGGCAAGAAATTCAAGGCTGGGTCAACGTTGACTTGAGTCATAGGGCAGAGGGTGGGGTCCTAGAATGGTGCCCAGGGGGAAGCTTAGCTTGGCTTTTCGCCAGGGACCCAAAGTCATTTCCTGTGGCTGGAAACCTGTTTTCACAACTCCTGACCCTCAGGCCTCCTTTGCATGGAGGAGTCAGGGCAAACTCAGGGAAGAACTCTTGCTTTAGAAAAGCTTCTAGCCCAATGCCACCAGTGACTCAACCCCTGTAAATCCTAGCTACTCAGGAGACTGAGATAGAGATCGAGGGTCATGCCAGCTCTGGAGAGGAAAGTTAATGAGACTCTTCTTGCCGATTAACTACCAAAATCCAGAAATGGAGCTGTGGCACAAATGGTAAAGTGGTAAACTTGAAGGAAAAAAGAGACCAGAGCCAAGACCCTGAGTTCAAACCCCAATACTAGCACAGAAAAATTAAAGAAAAGCTTTCAGGAGCTCCTAGTCCACTGTGGTGTAAGGCCAGATTACCAGGCACAGGTGGCTCAGCCTGTCCTCCTAGCTCCTCAGGAGGCTGAGATGTGAGGATCACGTTTCAAAGCCAGCCCAGGCAGGAAAGTCTGGGACACTCAGATCTCCAGGGAACCTACAGAAAATCGGAAGTTGCTCTGTGGTTCAAGTGGTAAGGTGAAGAGCTGGGGGACAGAGCCCAGTCCCAAAGTTCAAGCCCCATGACCAACACTTGGCTTGCTTAGACCTTACTCTTTAGCTCTAGACAGAGTTCTTTCCAGTGGGTCCCTGAGGGTGTACTAATGTCTAGGTGTCCTACAAGTCTTGATAGCAGCCTGTTTGGAGGCCATTGCCTACAGAGCAGGACACAGTAGCAGAGAAGTATCCAGCCGTGGGGCATGAAGATCATCAGAATGGCATCTGTCATGGGTGCAATGTGGATCAGAGCAGTAAATCACTATCTCAGACCACAGTTCTGGGCCAGGAGGGGCAGGAGCTGTATGATGTCACACCAGATAATGCCCATCACATGAGTATCACAAAAGTGCAAATTTGTCAGTCAGACCTTGGGCAGGTGTTGAGTTGGGCTCATGAAAGTTTTGTAGGCTCAGGAGTCCAAAGCCAACTGGCTGCTGCTTGTAGCTTTCACTATCCCAGGATTCCGAGGGCTCAGTGCCCTGCTTTCCTCATCAGTGCTTGGGGAAGGAGCGCAGATGAAGGTCTGGAATCATGGGCCGACTACCAAAAGCAACCCTAGTGTCCTTCACTTGATCCTGTAGGCCCATGTTGAGATCGAGGGGCAGGTTCCACAGAACTTACTGCCATGGCCCAAACCCCTCAGCCCAAGAAGGACTTAGGGAGAAACCACTTGATCTGGCTTGAGTGTTTACTGTGACTATGACTCAGGACTGCCCCCCAATTGTAGCTCAGCTCATCCAGGGCAAAACTAATGCCCCAGAACATTGAGGTACTGGTTATACCAGTCTCTCATCCCCCAGTTCCCTGGGCCTGGAATTTAAAGTATATGCCTCTGTATTCTTGGAATCCAGAATTGTCTAGAAGGACCTGAGAGGCCCAGCTGTTGTCAGAAGACAGATTTGCCTACAATAAGGTATGTTGACATTTCCTAGACATCGAACAATACCTCCAAGCCACCTTGGCCTCACCTCTTAGGTAGCCCCAGATTATCCTTGTTTGGGGAGCCTTCAGTCAGCTATCAAGGTCGAGTTGGCCAGAGCCACTGGCAACCACCCTTCCCCCACACCACTGCCAGCCTGTTGGGAGTGGGAAATGCAGCCAGGGTCCCAGCTGAGAAAAAGAACAGACACAGCATGAGTCACCCTGGCCCCCAGAGGCAGGAGAGAACATAAGCCAGCCGGCGCTGAGGACCCAGAATCCCCTGGATGAGGACAAAGATATGGACAGCCAGACTTGTGTCCCAAGGAAAATTTGGAATATGCAGGTCTCTGGCAATTTTGGACTCATTGTAGACCATGATAGGGGACTAAAGACAAGGTTGCTATTGAGGAAGGGCTCCATCCAAGGTCAGGAATAGGCAGACAAGCACCCAGGAAGTGGGTAGAGAATGAGCAGGGAAAAATACACACACATAGAAACACACACACACACACACACACACACACACACACACACACACACACACATGGGTAGCCCAAGGACTCAGCAGTCCCTGAGCAAGTGAACATCCCAAACTCCAAGAAGATGGCACTACCAATCTCAGACCAAATGTTGACAAAACTCAGAGCCTCTCACACATCTGGAATGGCTCATAAAACAGCATTGCATTTCCTACTGTACACCCCACTATGAAGAAAACTCAGCCACAGCATTTTGGTTGTCAGTCATGGAGTTTGAACTGTGTGCCTGCGTGCTATCCCTCAGCTCTTCAGTTGAAGGTGTGCGCTCTACCACTAGAGCCACAGCACCAATTCCAGTTTTCTGGTGCTTCCCTTGAGTTAACGTCTCACAGACTTTCCTACTCAAGCTGGCTTTGAACTGTGATCCTCAGATCTCAGCCTCCTGAGTAGCTAGGATGACAGTTGTGAGACACTGGCAGTGCCCAGTTTCAGCCACCTTCTTACAACCAGGGGAAATCCAAATTGTCAGGCCATAAAGCACATGCAACCCTTCACTTTCAGACTTTGAAACTAGTATCCAAAGCCATTCTTCCTTGGTTGGAGAGAATATAATTGACACTACCCTCCAACCCTATTCCCATTCTCCCACTCCCTGCCTAAGATAGGCCACAACCTATGGAGTTCTTGGTAAGACAATGCCCAGCCTGCTGTAACTTTACACTTGGGCAAATGTGGGGAGTTCTTAGAAATGGCTGTACACTGAGGCCAGATCCTGGTGTCCCAAAAACAGCAACCCCACTCCTTCACCATCTCTGGCAAGCAAGGGGTGTCTTTCATTCTTGTTTTTTTGGATGAGGGGCTTGAACTCAGGGCTTGGGTACTGTCCTTGATGATGAATTTGCTCAAAGCCAGTGCTCCACCACTTGAGTCATGGCACCACTTCAAGTTGGAGATTGGAGATGAGAATCTCATCGGAATTTCCTCCTTGTGCTGGGAAACAAGACCCTCTGGATCTCAGCCTCCCGAGTAGCCAGGATGAAAGGCGTGAGCCATCAGCACATGACCTATAATGTCTCATTCACTACAATTTCCATCGAGTCTTCCTCTAGACACTACCACCTAGACCCTCCTCTACCTCCCTTAGGGACAACAAAGGGAGGCTCAGAATCTGGAAAGGGCCATGGGCATAAAAGGGGCCCCTTCACATCACTAACCCTTTCTAAGCTCCCATTTACTTCCTCTGGATGGCCTGGATGTCTGGCGCAGATCAGACCTACTAGGACTTCTTAGGCCTGCCCTGTATCCCCCCCGCCCCCCGTCACACCCAACCGGTACCTGAGAATTTCTGGGGCCAGCTGCTCCATGTCCCAGTGGAAGACTTTCTAAGGTTGCTGATAATCGGGTCCAGGGGTGCCCAGGGCAGAAAGTGTGTCCAGATCCCCTCTGTCAAAGAAGGAGACACTAAGCATGAATGGATCTACTAAGTGCTACAGGGCACACCATCCACCTGTCACCCAGGTCCCTTGGAGTGAAGTTTTACCTTGACAGAGCTGGGGCTTAAACTCAGGGTCCAGGTGCTGTCCCTGAGCTTCTTTTGCTTGATGTGAGCACTCTTCCACCTGAGCCACAGTACCACGTCAGGCTTTTTCTGTGTATGTGGGACCTAGGAATCGAACCCAGGGTTTCCTGTGTGCTAGGTGAGCCCACTACTGCTAAGACAAAATCCCAATATTGGATAGCTGTTCTTCTGTGACCCCTTAGGCCTGACTCAGGAAAGTCTTGCACATCTTTACCGAGTATCTAACCAGCAGCCTTGGCTGGAAAAGAACACGCTCTGCTATGTTGTCCTTTATCTATGGCATCTTTTCTCTCTGTGCTTCCTGTCCCATCTTCCTTCTTAAGAAAGACCTCCTTTCAAGTGCTGCCTCTAAGAAGCCAACTCTAATCACCTTGGCACAGGGGGATCTTCTCCACTCTGCAGGCTTTTGGCCTTGTCATGCTCTGCCTCAAGCTGGTGTGGTTGAGAGCACAGGAGGGCAAAGGCCTGGCTTTCACCACCCAATTTCTGAAGGCTCTGATACACTACCCAGGGACCAGTGCGGTATCACACTCTGTGAGAGGGCACTTGAGGCCCAGGCAGTCTAGGGACAAAAAATGGGGCCATTTCTTGTGTGGGTTTGAACTGAGGATCTGGGGGCTGTCTATCTGAGTTTTCATGCTCAAGGCTGCTACTCTACCACTTGAACCACAGCTTCACGTCTGGATTTTTGGTGGTTCCATGCATAGAAGTGTCTTATCACTGTGCCAGCTTATGGCTGGCTTCGATCTTTGATCCTCAGATCTCTGCCTGCTAAGGAGCCAGGATGTCAAGTGTGAGCCTGAGCCAGACAGGCTCCAGAACCTTTCCTTTGAGTTTCTGTTTATCTCGTGTCAACTAACAAGCCGTAGTTAAAATAGTCATTTATAGAGGATCATGTTCCTCTCCTATGTCAGTTAACCCAAGGAGATAAAGTATCTTTGGAAAAGGCTAGTCAGAGTTGGCCTAGATGAGTGTGTGTGTGTGTGTGTGTGTGTGTGTGTGTGTGTGTGTGTGTATGAGTTTCAGGGATACCTACCCACATCTCTCTGGTGCTTCTTTCACCCAGAGGTGAGTACATCCAGCATCCCTACCCCAAGAAAGGCGGGTAGGGGAGGGTACTTAAGGTCACATGAAGTGGGATGATCTGAATTCTATCCTGCAACTGAAGCCAGGAGAGATAATAGAGAGAAGGAGAGATTTAGAGGAACATCAAGGGAAGCCCCTTACCTTTGGCTACAAGTACCGGAGAAAAGAATGTATCCATCCTTTTTGGTAGTAAGATAACAAGTGCCACTATTCACTTTTTTTTTTTTTGTGAGTCCCAGGTGTTGGATTCAGGGAATAGGTTTCATCCCTGAGCTTCTTTTACTCAAGGCTGAGTCTCTATAACTGGATCCACAGCAACAAAACTGGCTTTTTTCAGGGTGGGGTGAAGGAGGTCGTTTATGGGAGATAAGAATCTCACAGATCTTCCTGCCTGGGCTGGCTCTGAGTTACAACCAGCAGGACTCAGCCTCCCAAATAGGCCGGATGACAGGCTACAGCCACTGGCACCTTGTTGGGTCTTCATCTGCACAAAAGACAGACAGGGTCTGAGGAAAGGAAAGGTAAGTGAGGCGCTCACCCGTTCCCCAGCCTCCCTCAGCCCGGGAGACAATCAGACACAGTGGGGAGCCAAATCCAGCAGGTAAAAAACTGGTTTATTAACAGAGAGCAGCCCCTTTTAAAGACAAAAAGGTTCCTTTCTGTCCACATCCCCTCCAGCATCTGTTGTTGTCAGAGTTCTTGATTTTTGCTGTTCTAACTGGAGTGAGGTGATATCTCAATGTTGTTTTGATTTGCATTTCTTTTATGGCTAGGGATGTTGAACATTTCTTCATGTGTCTATTGGCCATCCTTGTTTCTTCTTCAGAGAAGCTTCTCTTTAAGTCTTTCGCCCACTTATTTATTGGGCAGTTGATTCTTTGAGGATTTGTTGTTGGGTGGTTTAATTTTTTGAGTTCCAAGTATATTTTAGATATGAGACCCTTGTCCGTTGTATGGCTAGTAAAGATCTTCTCCCAATCGGTGGGCTTTCTATTGATCTTACCAGCTATGTCATTTGCCCTGCAGAAGCTCTGCAATCTTATGCAATCCCATTTTTCCAACCTTTCTTTGACTTGTTCAACCACTTTGGAAAGCAGTATGGAGGTTCCTCAGAAGACTTCACATAGATCTCCCCTATGATCCAGCAATCCCACTTTTGGGCATTTACCCAAATGTTTACAAACAAGACCACACTAAAGCTACCAGCACAACTATGTTTATTGCAGCATTATTTACCATAGCTAAGATATGGAACCAACCCAGATGCCCCTCAGTAGATGAATGGATCAAGAAAATGTGGTATATATACACAATGGAATTCTATGCCTCCATCAGAAAGAATGACATTTCCCCATTTGTTAGGAAATGGAAAGGTTTGGAAAAAATTATATTAAGTGAAGTAAGCCAGGCCCAAAGAAGCATAGGTCCCATGGTTTCCCTTATTTGCAATATCTAGTATAGGTATGAGTCAAGCAGAAAAGGTCAGATAATGTGATGTTAGGAAAATGAACCCTTAAATATGTATTTTAATGTTTTCGTTTCTTTCATGCATGTGTTTCTAACGCATTTATAAGATTATTTCTTTGTTGCTTTGTATGTCCCTCCCCCACAGTGTAACCCCCGCTTTCACTATATTTGATGTCAGTATAACATGTGGAGGAGATGGGGACAAAAAGTCGTTTAAGGATTCAGGTGGACCTGTTGCAACAATGAGAAGTACAAAATGTCATGTCAAAACCAGCTTTACAATGTCGGTGTGAGGGGGGGAGGGGGGTATAATTGAGTGGGGGGAGGGGGGTAAAATTGGGTGGGGGGAGGGGGGAGGCGGGGAAGGGAAGTGAAGGGTAAACAAAGGAGGAGGCTGCAATGCTTGGTAAGAAATGTATGCATTATCCTGCCCATGTAATTGTAGCCCCCCTGTACAGTATGTTCTCAAATAAAATCAAATACAATTAAAAAAAAAATAAAGACAAAAAGGGCGGGTGGCATGGTATGTGAGGAAGAGGAACCAATCACTGTCAAGGTCACACCCTATCATTCACCTGAGCCTTCAAGGGCTGGTTAGGCACTGATCGGCAGGTCATTTGGGCTCTGCCCACTCTACTCTCTCCCAGTGCCATCTTGGCTGCCCATGTGCTCTACAGTAAATTAGGCTCTGCCTACTCAATCCCCTCTCAGCGCCATCTTTGCTGCCCATGTACTCCACAGATTCACCCTTTTTTTTGTTTGTTTTAATGGCAGACCCACCTAGCACAGTAATAAACATCAGCCCCACCACAGTTAGAAATGTCTGAAGCAGTTCAATTAATTCCTGGGCACCTGGTGTCTTTTAAATAAGCCAATTCCTTGTACATGCCTTAAGCTAGCACAGGGGTCAAGATGACCTTTGAGCTTTACTGTCAGCTCCCAATGGCTCCCAAGATCATCTCCCCCCCCATCTTTGTTTAAAGAAGCGAACCCGCCTGTCTTAGGTTGGGTGGATCGCTTTACCTGTCATCAGGAACTTCTTCAGAGCAAAGCTGAAGGCTCTGTCTTAGGTTGGTCACACTGACACCCCCTCTTACTCGTCTCTGGCTGCGATTCCTCTCGGGGGGGGGGAATTCATTCATTTGGAGCTTGATAACTGGCTGGCTAAGCTCATAAGAGTTTTGCAGTGCACGTATAATGCAAGGAAGGCATAGAAAAAACCATCAGCAAAAGCATTACCAGGCCAGGAAATGTCACTACTAGTCCTTTAACCTTAGTGAAGGATGGGATAGCAGTCTTTGCCACTTCAGAGTCTGGAGGTGGGGATTGTTCTAATCCAGCTATTTGCCTGTGGGGTTGAACAAGATCTAAACTGGAAGCATAACAAAAGGTGGTTGTTTAACAATAATTATGGATAATGCTGCTATACAAGCAATTAGTAAAAGAACAATAAAAGCAGGTAACATTAAAATAATTAACTCCTACAAAAATATTAAACAGTCCATAGCGTGGTGAACAAAATGAAGGTCAGGCCACCAGGTCGAAGGGACAGCTTCTCTTGTGGTGCTCCTGACGATTTTTGCATTGCCAGCGTTGATCACTGCCCAGGTCACCCGTTGAGGTTGATGCAGAATCTGAAGAGCCATTCACAGGGTTGGGAGAGTCAGGACAGCCAACAGCTGGAGTATCGCCATCTGCAATTGTTAGAGAACACAAGAGCTTCTCAAGGGCTGGTTGCCCTTGGGGATGGTTAGTAATTGTCTTTCTGGCTTTTGTCTTTAAAACGCAAACCTAGGCCATGGCCGTTTTTCTTTCCTTGTTGGTTAGCTTATTCTTGGGCATCCTCCTGTATAGAGGAAATGGGTAAAAACTTAAGGTTCCTGGCAGGGATCCAAATGGGTGTACTCCCCTATGGGAAAAACACATCCAAATCCACTGCTCATAGTAACTAGGGGGTCAGGTCCTCTCCATTGTTGTGTCTCCACCTGACTTTCACTTGGGGCTTAGGGTTTAGTTGTCCCCAGTGCTTCTGAAATCTGGATTTAGTTGCCCCTTTTGAAAAATTTAAAAACAAAGCTATCTGTAACTGTATATGGTGGCTAACTCCCCCTTTTTTGTTTTATAGGCTATCAGAATACAAATTAAAGGCCAGCATTTCCTTATATTGTAATTGTAGGAACAGAAACCCATGACAACAGCCAATTCATTTCCCCTAAAAGACTCTGAAGTTGGGTTAAGGTTAGAGAGGCTGGAATATTCAGCAAAGGCTTAAGGGGGCTGGCCTGAGTCAAGGTAAGGTGGGTCCCGAGGACCTTAAAAGGAGCTACCTTTTGAATTTAATAAGGGCTATGGTAAATCCCCCCTTTTTTAATATGGGGAGAACCTGGGTCAGAAGGCCCTCCAGGCAGCTTGGGTCTCGGTGCCCCAGAATCATATCATCCATGTATGCATAGACAAGGGACGTATCTGAACCTAGCACAGGCTCTAAAAGTGTGGCCAAGTATGGTTGGCAGAAGGCCAGGCTATTGGCCATACCCTGTGGCAGCACCGTCCATTCAAACCTCCGATCAGGCTGGGAAAAATTAAGAGACGGTATAGAGAAAGCAAACTTCTCGCAGTCATCTGGATGCAGAGGAACAGAAAAAGAAAAACAATCTTTAATATCAATCAAAACCAAAGTATATGCTGAAGGTATAGCAGGAGTCCAGGGCATGCTTCTTAGGGGCGTTCCTACTAGCTCCATCCTTTCATTTACCTTATGTAGGTCTTGGAGCATATGCCAAGCCCCGGAGGCTTTTTGAATAACAAATACGGGTATGTTCCAAGGACTTACAGAAGGGCGGATATGCCCAAGGCTTTATCTGTTCCTCCACCAGAAGGTGGAGGGCTTCAAGTTTAGGTTTGGTCAATGGCCACTGCTCCACCCAGATTGGGCTTCCCGGCTTCCACCTAATGGGAGGTACTTGGGGGGCAGTGGCCTTTAGGATTGGGGGTGCACCCGAAAGGGTCCCCTATGTTCTTCTCTGTAATTATGAAAGTTAAAAAAATCCCTTTCCTTAACTCCCTCTACATCCTGTTTATGCCTTTGTGCTTCCTCCCCATCCAGGATATCATCATAGGATGCTTGATGGTCTGTAGTGACCACGGCATCCATTTGTCTTAGTATAGCTTGCCCTAGTAAATTGGCAGTGAGGTTCTTTGCCACTAAAGGGTGTATATTTCCCTGTTCTCTATCTGGGCTAGTCCATGTCATAAGGGCAACCGTCTCTTTGGTCTGGGAATTGCCCTGTACCCCCAATATCGGGGGCCCAGGTGCAAGCTTCCAATCCAAGGGCACTTCCTCCTCCCTGAGTATGGTTCGGTCTGCCCCACTGTCAATTAAGCAGTGAAACCTCTTTGTGCCTATGAGAATACTCATTTTAGGGCAGAGTCGGTCCACCAGGGGGATGGTCCAATGGAACTGGGCTGCCCTGCCATGAGGCTGCCTGGGCTTCACAGCAGAGGAAGTTCCTCCTTGAATTAATGGGGCTAGAGAATACCCCTCCCTAAGTTTAAAGACTTCCCATCTAAATCAAACTTGTATCCTTCCATGTCCCTGGGGCAGGGTGTAGGGGGCAGTTTGCCCTCAGGCTGGTTGGCAGGGGATTGTTGTAAACAGTCCCTCTTAAAGTGCCCCTTTGCCCGCATTTAAAACAAGTCCCTCTCCTCGATAGTCTCAGAATTCCTTGGCCCTGGGCTGCCAGCACCTGAGTAATAGCCTCAGTCATTGCAGAAGTCTGAGCCTGTAAAGCTAAAGCTAGTGATTGGGACTGGTGCTGTTGCGTTCCCACATCCTGTGGGGCCACCACCCATCTGCTCAGGTAACTCTCTCTCAATCCTGCGCAGGCCATGCGGTGGTTTGCATTCATCCCTTCCCAGACCAGGAGCTTTACAAACTGATCTCAGAGGTTCCCTGCCAGTAGCTTGCATGAAAAGTCTGTTGGACTCGGTCTATGAAATCAGGTAGAGATTCACCCGGTTTTTGTCTCACTCCTACTATGGGGGACTCAGTAGGTCCATCATCTAGCTTGTACTACGCGGCAAGTCCTGCTGCCTCACCTGGTCAAGCTACAGGCCAGGTATTGCGGCCTGTTGGACACCGGTGGAGTACCCTTCCCCCGTCACTGCTAGCATGGCATAAGTAATGGGTATCGCGGGTTGAGCCTGCCTATTACTCTCTGCTCGCACTCTGCATTCTTCCTTAAAAAAGCACACCATTTAATAAACTGAGCACTAGTAAGAACGGCTTTGGCCACATCCATCCAGTCCTTAGGGACACACGGGTGATATGCAATGTCTTGTAATAGGGTCTGGGCCCAGGGAGAATTTGGGCCATCCTCCGCCACCACCTTGCGGAGCTCTTTAAGATCCTTAGCTTCCCATGGATACCATTCCAAGGGCCTGTTAGCTCCTGGTGCCAGGTTGACCAGATATGCTTGGGGAAGTGAATCCTGTGGCCGAGAGTCTGGGCTCTTGAGTGGCCCTTCCTTTCCAGAGGAGGTCTCCGAGTAGGTTACTTTCCCGGCCCTCGGCCCCTCCAATGAAGGTTGGTAGGGGTCTGGGTCTTCCAAGTCCCTCTCGCAGGTCTCATAGGGCACCATACCTCCTCTCCAAATGGGGGAATAGGGAGGGGGCCTAGGATTGTCATTATCAGCTGGGTCAGAGGTGGTAATTTTTACCCTCGTTTTGACTTCTACTGTGCACGTTTCAGTGCGTTCTCAATCGGATTTGACCCTTTCCTTTTCCTTCTCATTTCCCAAGTCCTCCTGTACTCCTTCTAGGCCTAATGTTGCTTCCTCCTCCTTCTTCTGTGATATAGCATTACCCATATTTAGGGTTTCACTTACCCCGAGAGACCACTTAGCCTCAGCCGGTATCTTTTCCTTTCGTGCCCCACATTGGGCACCAGATGTTGGGTCTTCGTCCGTCCCACAAAAGACGGACGGGGTCCGAGGAAAGGAAAGGTGAGTGCGGCGCTCACCCATTCCCCAGCTTCCCTCAGCCTGGGAGACAATCAGACACAGTGGGGAGCCAAATCCAGCAGGTAAAAACTCGTTTATTAACAGAGAGCAGCCCCTTTTAAAGACAAAAAGGGCCGGTGGCATGGTAAGGGAGGAAGAGGAACCAATCACTGTCAAGGTCACACCCTATCATTCACCTGAGCATTCATGGGCTGGTTAGGCACTGATCGGCAGGTCAATTGGGCTCTGCCCACTCAATCCCCTCTCAGCGCCATCTTTGCTGCCCATGTGCTCCACAGTACCTGACTGCCACCATCCATTCATAGTCTCCTAGATCCAGTGCTGGGCTACCTACACTCCATCCTCCTTTTTGTGAGTTGGAAGCAGACCTGTGTGGGTTTGATTCTTCAACTGCCTACCTACCTTTGAGCATTGTTCTGGCTCAGTCTGATGCCGGCTTCCTTCTTATCTACAGCAATGACTTCACGCTGTCAAAGAACAAATGTCCCCCAGGAGGTGTCGCACCTGGGGTCTTTCCTCGGCACACTGACTCTACTCCCTGAAATGACACACTGCAGCAACGTGAAGTAGACATAGAGTGAATTCAGTTTGTTATAATCAGGGTCTGGCCAGATAGGTGGCAGTGAGGATCAGAGGCTCAGGATAGTGCTGTGCATTTGGACAATGCGATGCCTCCTCATCCACTTTCCTTTAACTGTCTTAGCAGAGGGTAGTGGGGAAAGACTCACGAGACAGACTGACAATGAGTAACCATCACGGTCTATCCAGGGCATAGAGGGGCTTACCTAAGGGAGCTAGTTCCACAATCCAAGTGGGAATGATCCTGACACAGCCTACCTCCAGAATGAGAAGGTCACCTTGGGTCCCAGCCACATGGGGACGCTGAGCCAACTCCCCCAGGACAAATTCAACAAGTTACTGAGAGAGAGAGACAGAGTCAGAGACAGAGAAAGAAAGAGAGAGAGAGAGAGAGAGAGAGAATTACACTTAAGCAGGATGCTGGTGGCACAGGCCTACAATGGTAACTACACATTGAGATATGAGGATCATGGTTCATAGCCAGCCGAGGCAGGAATGTCTGTAAGACGCTTATCTCCAAAGAACCACCAGAAAACCAGAAGTGGTGTTATAGCTCAAGTGGTAGAGCCCTAAACTTGATCTGAGCAGCTTGTGGACAGTGCCCAGGCCCAGAGTTCAAGCCCCACGACTGACAATAAGTGGACTTCCCACCACAAGAAATGGACTGAATAGCACTCATTGTCCTAGGGAGCATGGCCGAGAAGTCAGGCCAACCTCCCTGTCTCCTGGGGGTCATGAGTAGGTCACCCAGCTTTTCCGTGCCTCATTTGCCCCAGCTACAAAGCTGAACAATAAAGGATCCCCATCCTCATGAGGATAGGGTAAGGATGAAAGAGAGCCATGTTTTGTTTCATAATCCCATACCTGTAGCATGATAAATAACAGGCACCTTCTGAGTCCTTTCCAGGTATCTTCTTGTTATATGCTCACAGAATTGCCAAGAAACTTATCTGATGACCGTTGCCTCTATGCCTGGCCCTGCCCCAGATTTCCCCTTGTATTGATCCCTTGTTTCCTCACAACTGTCCTGTGAGGAGACTGGGGACCAATGGTTCCAGGCTGAACCCAGAGCTTCAACTGTGGTCAAAAATCGGCTGCTGTGGACTAAGAGTTTGGGACAGTAATCTAAACCGATGACTGAGCATGGCGCTACATATCTACCATCCCAACTACAGAGGACAAGGCATGGTGACACCTGCCTATCATAGGAGTACCATGATCCAGACAAGCCTGAACATATATGGAGTCTCTATCTCAGAAATGCCCTAGACAGAAAGGCTTGGCTCCCATGGAACAAGACCTGATTGGAAAGCCTAAGCTCTTGAGTTCAAACCCTAATATACTACAAAGAATCTGAGGCTCATGCCTATACTGCTACCTACTCAGGATGCTGAGATCTGAAGATCACAGGTCAAGATTTAAAGTAAGGTTGGCCTTGTCCATCAGACGTCATGATGAGATGCCCCAGAGTTTGACCCATGCCAATAAGGTCCATACTAACAGGGCTCACAGCCTTAATAAGTGCTAACCACGCTCTCTGTCCCCCTGGGGAGCCAACCCCTAAGGGCCCCACCCCCAGGCCCTCCCGTGCTCCCTCTGCCACCAACCAGGCCCAAGAGAGTAGACAGTTCCAGATCACAAAGATCCCTTGTTCTTATAATTAAAGGTGCTGAGTCCCCTTCAAACGTCTTACCATTCCAAGCCCCCAGACCTCAGCCACAAAGTCCATGCACCCCTCCCCCAAAGACAGCGGTTAGAAGTTACCAAAGGGTCCAGCACTCCTTGTAACAACCAACTTCTACACACACACACACACACACACACACACACACACACACACACACACACACACACACACAGAGCCATCACGGGTGGCTCCTCTCTGTCATCCTAGTTATTCAGGAGGCTGAGATCTGAGGATCACTGTACAAATCCAGACACTCAGGAAAGTTTGTGAAGCTCCTATCTACACTGAACCACCAAATAGCCACAAGTGGAGCTGTGACTCAAGTGTCAGAGCTCTAGCTTTGAGCAAGATATCTCAGGGACAGCACCTAGGCCTTGAGTTCTACCTCCAAACACACACAATCACAGACACAGACAATCAGACAGACAGACAGACAGACACACACACACACACACACACACACACACACACACACACACACACACACACACACACACAGGATAGCCCAAGGATTTAGCAGACCCTGAGAACAGAAACATGAACTCCCTCAATTAGGATCAGATTCCACCCACTAGAAGGTGGCATTACCAACATCAGACCCACTGTAGACAAAACCTTGAGCCTCACATATATCTGGAATGTCTCATAGACCAGTATGGTATTTCCTATCATGCACACTGCTATGTGTAAAACTTAGTCACCTCTTTTTTGTTGTTGTTCAAGGTGTTTGAAATCTGGGCCAAGGTGTTGTCCCTCAGCAATTCAGCTGAAGGTGAGCACACTCCCACTTGAGCCAAAGCAACACTTCCTGTTCTCTAGTGGTCTATCATCAAGTCTCACAGACTATTCTGCCCAAGCTGACTTGTAACGACGATCCTCATATCTCAGCCTTCTGTGTAGCTAGGATGAGAGTTGTGAGCCACGGGTGGCTTCTGGTTTCAGCCACCTTTATATACACAGAGGAAACCCATCTCATCAGTCCAAAAACTTTTTGCAACCCTTCACTTCAGATTTTGATACTCAGCATCCAAATCTATCCTTCAATGGAGAAAATAAAGACAAAACAATCACACCTGCACCCCTTCGCCCACTCCCTGCCTGTCACAGGACATGTCCTCTTGAAGATGTGGCTTCCAACTGGGGCAAACTTGGGGAGTTCTTACAAATATCTTTACAGTGAGGCCAGCACTTGGTCTCCCAAACACAGCACCCTCCCCACATCCCCACACCTCCCCCATCATTTGCAGGCAAAGATGTCTTACTTTCTTTCTTTTTTATGTTGTGGAGCTTGAACTCTGGGACTGGGTGTTGTCCCTGAGCATTTCAGCTTAAGGCAAGCACTCAATTGCTTGAGCCACAGCACAACTTCTGGTTTTCTGGCAATTCCTTTTAGGTAAGAGTCTCAGGGTCTTTCCTGATCAGGCTAGCTTTGACCTGTGATCCTCAGATCTCACGTCCTGAGTACCTAGGATAACAGCCAAACACCCAGCCAAACAAACTTCCTTTCTGTCATCCTCTCCCCCCAGGAGACTGAAATCTGAGGACTGCAGTTGGATTCCACTTAGCAGCAAGGCCCGTGAGAACTCTTTATCTCCAATTAAACACCCCAATAAGCTGGAAGTGGAGCTGTGATTCAAATGGTAGAGTGCTATCTTGGAGCAAAGAAGATAAGATCCATGCCCTAGTTTCAAGCTTTTTCTAGCATAGACCCACCCAAGAAAGGGAAGCAAGTGGGCACACGGGAGCTCAAAGCTAACACATAATACTCAGGACTCCCAGAACAGACCCCATCCAGCTCTGATTCTCTAGATTCTATGTCCTACACCATGGCAGTCTTAGATGGCACTGACCATGCACCAAGTTGGGACATTCAAGTACAATCTCATCCTGAAGATCCCCTGACCTTCTCACTCAGGATCTCTTGCTGTCCTGCCTGAAAACTAGGCAGTGAGGTAAGATCTAATTATCCACCACATGATATGGGAACCAAAGGAATTCCTGGTCAAGGGAGGGAGACTGGGGGGATCTAGTTCCCTCTTTGGGAGTTGAAAAGGGCTGCTCTATCCCAGAAATTTTCCTATGTTGTGTGTATTATCAAAGAAACAACCCTGCTCAGACCACAGTGCCACTGATTTTTCCACCAGCCTCTACCCAGCTCTGCCCCACCTTCAGCCTGCCCTCTCTGAATCCCAGATCTGCCATCTATACTAAAGAGTGAGCCAGCCGGAGACGCACTTCCTGCCCTTATTCCCAGGCTGTCCTGTGTCAGCGGCATGCTTACCTCAGTCTTTGGTGAAAGAATGAACACCAGGAGTGGTATCGTCAGATTGAGCCCTGGAAATTCCTAGTCCCTAAGGGTGTACTGCACAGGCATCCTGCAGTGAATGGCAGCCAGGTTGTCAATGATGAACCCAAGGTGCCAGGACTTTTAATAGCAGTGTGGCTGGATCAAAGGCTGGCAGTCTATGTTGTCAGGCGAGGTCATGGCTCCAAAGGCCTGACACACGTGACACAGGATCATTCTTCCTCTTCAAATTCCTACTTATACCTTGATCCCCCCCTTGAAACTCTCTCACTCCAATTCCTCCCTAGCCCTTGGAAACTTTCTTTTTATCTGACCAGAAAATAAACTCAAAGAGGATGGGCATAATTGATACCTGTTGACCCCCTCTGAGCCCTAGGTTCTACCCGAGGCTAGTTCCCTATATTGTCAGTGACCACACATGTCGTGGATGGCATGAAGTTTCTGAGGGGTCCGTGGCTTGGTCCTCCATACTGGCTTTAGGCTCTGAAACTGTCCCCACATAGATTGTGAATAATTGGCTCCCTTGATCCAGAGACTCCAAACCATGGCTTGCATGTTCTCCCTTCTTTCTTCCTTTCCTTTTTTTCTCCCTCTGTCCTTCCCTCCTTTCTCTCTTTACTTTCTTTGTGTCAGTTCTGGGCCTTGTACTCAGAGCCTAGGTGCTGTCCCTAAGCCTTTTTACTCAAGGCTAGCAGTCTATGGCTTGAGCCACACATCCATTTCTGGTGTTTTGTTTTTGGTAGTTAATTGAAGACAAGGTCTTACAGGCTTTCCTGCCCGGGCCAAAAGCCTCAATCCTCTGATCTCAGCCTCCTCAGTAACTAGGATGACAGGCTTGAAGCACTGGCATCCAGATCAATCCAAGGTTTCTTCATGGGCTGTGGAACCAGTCCTGGAACTTTTCGTTGTCTATGACCCCCAGAGCCTCGTGCACACTGTAATGGTTTGTTGGTTAAATAAATGAGCAACTGTCTATGACAATACTACAGAAAATCCCATCTGATTCAGGTAAGAATCCTCTGTGGGGGAGTGGGGAGGAAGCCTGTGTAGCTCTCCCACAGTTCTCCCTCCTCCCTCTTACCCACTCCTGGTGCCACAACACTTAACTGTTTTGGCTCTGAGGGTGTGAGCCACTATGTACTTGCTACATTCCAAAGCCTCTGGGATGCCTGTCTTCTCAACGATCTCTGTCCAGCAGCTGACCAGCTCTGTGGCACTCAATTCACCATGGAGGTGTGAATGAGTTTGCTGTGAGCTGAATGGCTGGCTCAAGGGGACTCCTGTCCTCTCCCTGGGGCCAGCCAGGATTGTCCACCACATGTGGCTCTAAATTTCATGTTGTAGATGAAGGATTCTTGAGGTAGCCTAGGTTCTCTGAATCTCCCAGATTCCAGTACAGGTGCTGGGAATCACCTCTACTCATTGCTGGCAGGCTGGGGATGGTGAGGTCACAATGTCTGCTCCCCACAATGTCCTCGATTGGGGTCATCACCCTAGAGAGATGCCACAGCTGCCAGAGAAAGGCAGTCAAGGCACAACGTTCAAAGCAGGAGACAATCTGGCTTGGGAACTCTGCGTGTGCAGCTTTGAACATCATTGTTTGATGGCTGAAATCATCCATCTAATTTGATCCATAATCCCAGATATTAGTGGAAATTGCCAGCTTAACTAAAAAAAAAAAAACCTGGAAAATGTGGTATTTAATTTGTTCCGATCAAACTTAAAGGGTTCCAAAATCAGTTGTCCCCTTTTCCTTCCAGACTGCCTATAACAGGTTACAGAAACTGGCATTCAGCCAGCCCTAGCTAACTGCCACCTCCTGATACCGAGCGGGCTCCAGCAGGAGAAATGGAGTTGCCTACCACTGCCCAGCTGGAAACAGCCCAGACGGGACACAGACTGGATTCTGCAGGACTCCAGGGAGGATTGACACTGAGCACTGCCCCAGGAGGGTGTCCTCACCACCAGTGGGGGCCCGCAACCCTGTGCCAGAATGCCCACAGAGACCGTTAATGCCATAGATATGGTTCCCCTCTCATCCACTGTCATGGTGAACCATCTGCCATGTCACACCATACGCCAGTCCCCAAAACCTCATAGTTTCACAGCCCCTGCCTTATCATTTCCCTCATCTCGTTCCCTAATTATGTTGGGGAAACACATTCCAAACCCTTGAATTACCTCCAACTAAACACACAAGAGCAGAGTGTCTGGCTTGAAGAATGTGGCTGTGATCTCATTCACCTTATGAAACTTCTGGCTGGGGATAGAAGGACAGGCGTCCACTCCAGTCCAGGGTTCACACAGTTCTTCTAGAGGAGGCCCACTCTGGCCCAGCAGCTACTGTGGGCTACAGGAAAGGGGGAAGAGAGAGGTGGAAAGAGGAGGAAAGTAATGTCTACTGAAATCTTCCATAAAGGAGCCATGAAACTGTGAAGGAGAAAACAAAAATTGTGGTTGGGCTTGTACTTGGTATTGATGAAGAACAACAACAAATACACACACACACAGAGACATAAAATGTTTTTGCTGTTTTTAGACATGGTGACTTAAATATATTTTCATTGTTCTCATCTCCCTGCTCTCCCAACACACACACACACACACACACACACACACACACACCTCCAGAATGGTGACAGATGACACTTCCATGCAACACCTGCAATTTGCAAACTGATCACTCACCTGAGGACAGTCAGGCTGTACAAGGAGAAAGATTCTCTCTCTCTCTCTCATTCTCTCTCTCTCTCTCTCTCTCTCTCTCTCTCTCTTCCTCTCTCTTTCTCTCTCTCTCTCTCTCACACACACACACGCGCACGCACGCACGCACACACACACACACACACACACACACACACACACACACACACACACACACACACACACACAGACTCAGAGTAGTACCTCTCCTAAGTTTGTTGATTCCTCATCAGAGCACGCGGGTTCCCATTCTCTGTTCCCTTGTCAGAACCAAGGGCTCCCACACAAGGGGAGCACCACTCTAATGACACAGCACGACCCTGCCTCTCCCCTTCTCCAGTGCCAGACCCTTCCCCTTGGGAACAACCAGCCTTAACTCCTCATTAACCAAAACCCGACGCCAGGATGCTGGGTGAAGGAATCCCCAGACAGGTGGGTCCTCACAGCAGGACTGAAACAAGCAGTGGGTCATGGGGTCCCAAGGGGGTGTCTTACCCAGGGTGGGGGCGGTGTTGAGGAAATGGATGGGGTCCTAAAGGCTACATACATGCACAGACTCGTACTTCCAGCCTAGATACTTCTGGGCAACTGGGCAGATTCTTGGGAAGGACAAGGAGAGCAGATGAACAGGGAACACCGGCAGACGCTGGCAGAGCTGGGAAATGTGATCACCCTGTGAGTACTGTTGACAGCTGGGATGGGGGGATAGGCCAGGTATATGTGTGTCTGAGGGAATGTGTTTCTCCCATATATTCACCTATTATCTGACCCCCAGTGCCCTCACCTCCCTAGTGGGCTTTTCTGGGACCCTCCTCAGATGAAAGGGTGACTGAGCACTCATAGCTCACATAGCAAGGGAGGCCTATCTTCTGCATCCAACATCCCCCACTCCCAGCAAAAAAGGAAAAGACCCAATAAGGCAGGTGCAGAGGTGATGTTTCCTACCTCTGACTAAAGCCACCAGGTTCCCACCAGGGAGAGGAAGGGTGCAGATGTGGGACTGTGTGGCTCCCACTGCTCCAGCCAGGGGCTCAGTGGTGACCCCTTTTCACCCATTCTTGCATCTCCCCATTTCCAGGGATACTGGCCACTAGGGATGGGGGTGAGTTCCCAGAGTCAACACCCACTCCGCAACCCCCCACTCCTGGGGCGCATTTGTGGCAGAGTCAGGGCTGGCCTGCTTGGTGCTGGGGAGGCGTGGTTGGGACACAAGAGGGAAGGCGGGATTTGCGGGGGGGGGGGAGTGGGAGTGGTAGGGGGAGGTCACAAGGTACTGACCTGCGATCAGCCACTTACTTGTGCTGCTGGGAGAATCTGTAGGCTGTGGTTCTGTGTGCAGCGTGCAGCAATGGTGTGAGGGATGAGCCTGATGTGCTGGCTTTTTGTGCTCTGTACTCCTGGCCCAGACCAAAGGTCCCAAAGCAGCAGAGGTTTTGAGGCCGCCATCCCTGGTGTATGTGCCTGCTCTTCTATCTGCTCTCTTTCTGCCCCCACTTTTCTTCAGGACTGCCCCGCCACTGTTGCACAAGTGCTGCAGTCCATGTGTGCCCCTGGCTGCAGCAGATATGTGCCCCCTCAGCCACGCCCTATCCTCCCCTGGGTCATGTCTCCTCCCTCCCTCAGCCACGCCTCCATCCCTGGCTTTGTGCTGTCCTGATTCTGCCCTAAGTGTACCAGGCCATGGCAGAAGCAGCCTCACCTCAGGTCAGGGCTTCCCCCCAACCCCAGCAGCTGCCCGGGGCGGGGGATCGAATCCCCACTCAGCCCAACCAAGGACTCTTCTCCATCCACCCCACACACCAAGCTGTTGCACGGTGTCTCTGTATGTTTGTGTGTGTGTGTGTGTGTGTGTGTGTGTGTGATTTTTGGGGATACCAACCTTGCAAGGACTCAGAACGATTTTAAAAAATAGCACAAATAATCCTGTGTAATGGACTCAGCACAATAGCAACCTTTGGAATCCTCATGGTAATCTAATGACTAGTAAGATAAGACATGCCATTTTAACATCACTAAACGTACATATCATAGTATTATGACATCATATGACATAGTGACATTATAGACATATTGTGAATGCCTATTCTGTGATTTCATTCTATTTCAAGTGAGCAATATTGGTGGATTTCAGAAATCCATTGTGACCTCAAAGCCATTGTGATGTGAAAATCGCTTTGTAACATCACAGTGCCATTGTGATAGTAACATGTTGTGACATCGCAAACTGGTCCTGTCCATTGTGACCTCATCACCAAGGTGACATCACAAAGCCATTATGATAACACATTGCTGTTGTGACATTACAATCACCTTGAGACCTCCCAAACCCATTATGACATCTTTAGCACCTTTGAAAAAACACATGGCCTTTGTGACATGACAGTCCCTTTGTGTACCCATATCCTCATTGTGAAATGTCTATTGAGATCAGATATGCCAAAGAAATATCACAAAGTATTTACAATATTATCATAGGTGTGACATCACATTGTCATTGTGACAAAATCAGCTCATTGTGACATCACAAATCTGTAATGACATCATACCACTATGACATCACATTGTCATTGTGACATCATATATACATTATGAATGCCTATTAGGTGATTTCATTAAATTTCAAATGTGGCATGTGGATTCATGTCAAAAACACATTTTGACTTCATAACCATTGTGACATCACAATCCCTTTGTGATGTAACATTGAAATTGTGATATCTCTAAACAACTGTGACAACTCAAACATGTCCTGTCCTCAAAAGTTTTGTGACATGTTGGCACTGTGTTATGTTAGGCCCATTAGGAGTTCAATCTATTTTGACCTCAAATTATTTCAGGAATGATATGAAAAATTAGAAATAAACTTTGACATCATGAGCATAGTGACATCACACTTCTAGATGTAATGAACATTGTGTCATATTGTCACATTACAAATCTGTTTTGACTTCATTAAATTTGTGTAAACAAATGCTTTGGAATCCTCACAAGCCCATTCTAAATTTATATACTCTTTTGAGTTAATGACAATTGAGGTCTGGAATGCCATTGTCACATCATCAATCTACTGCGACATCACAAAACAATTTTCAACTCATCACTACTATAGCATCAACAATTAATTATAATTTGACATCATATTGCAATTGTGATATTACTGTACCATCATGCTTTCACAAACCTATTATGACGTAATCAGATCTTAGAAAATGCATGGCCTTTGGGACATCAAGCTCCTTCTGTGAACTTGTATCATTGGGAACTTGTAGCAATTGAAATTTGAAACAATATGTGATATTACAAACTAGTTTTGACATTATTAACCCATTTCTATATCATTAATATTTTGACAACCAAAACCTGTTAGGAACTTTAACACTTTTGACAAAAAACATGGCGTTTGTGTCATCACAGTTCATTTGTATATGTCATGGTGACTTCATTCTCATGTCCTCACTGTAAACTAATAGCAATTAATATCTGACATACCATTGTGACATCACAAACCATTTGTGCCATCATCACCAGTGTGATATCAATCATTATGACACCATCAGCACATTGTGACATCAACAAGCTACAGTGACCTCATAGCATTATGACATCACATTCCCATTTTGTTGTCTTAGACACATTGTGAATGTATATCCTGTGATTTCATTCTATTTAAAATGTGGCATGTCAGTTGATATCAGTAACACATTGTGACCTCATAACCATTGTAACATTATAAACCCTGTGTGACGTCATAACTGGTGTAACATCACATTGTTGTTATGACATCTTTAGCTTATGGTGACATCACAAAATAGCAATGACATTATAACATTTGCCATTATGTCATTGTGATATCATAGTCACATTATGAATGCCTAATCTGTGATTTCATTTTATTTGAAATGAGGCATGTGAGTTGATATCAGAAACTCATTCTGATTTCACAACCATTGTCACATCAAAATCCCTTTGTGACATTAATTTGACAATATGACATCACAATGGAAATGTGATGGAACTAAGACATCATGATATCAAAATGGTCATGAACACACAATGGGTTTCTGATAACCGACATGCCACATTAAAAATAGAATCAATAACATAATAGGCAAACACAACGTGTCTATGACATCAGAATAACAATGTGATGTGGCAGTGCTATGATGTCATTGTAGTTTACATGTCAAAATGAGCTGATGGTGTCATAATGACAACATGATGTCACAATTGTGATGTCAGAAAGGATTTGTTATGTTTCCTTGGTATGTTTGATGTCAGTTGTCATTTGTTCCCCATGAAGTTATGGATACAAAAAAGGTTCTGTGATGTCACAGAGGCCATGTGTGTTTTCAAAGGTGGTTATAAGTCATAATAGTTTTGGAATGGCACAATGTGATCCATAATGTCACAATGGAATGAGATGTCCTTTTGGGTTTTGATGTCACCGTGGTGATGAGGTCACAATGGCTTTGTGATGTCAGAGTTTGTTTGTAATATCAGAATGACCCAATTTCAATTACTCATAATTCAATATGAGAATACCATTTGATAGAAGAAGCTTCATAGTGTGAGGTCATACTATGTAAAAACCCAACGGGACAGTGATTTCACAATGACAATGTGACGTCTCAACATCATGTTATAATAATGTTCTGATGTCACAATTCGTGATGCCATACTGATGAGGAGGTCATAACTTGGTCATAACTTGTGTGAAATGCTGCCATTAGGATATTTTGGCTTTTAGTAAGCTTATAATCTGTTTTGAAACATAATAATTCAGGTATGACATATGATATCAGAAATTGACTCTGACATCATGAACATTGTGACATCATGAACATTGTGACATCACATTGATAGACATCAAGATCATAGTGGCACAATATGAACTCACAAATCTGTTAGGACTTCATCATATTTGTGAAACACATGACTTTAGAGACAAAACAGTCCCTTTGTGAACTCATATCTTCATTGTGAATTAATGACATTTGAGATCTGGCATGCCATTGTGACATTTCCAACCAATTGTGACAGCACAAACCTATTATACTAGAAACACATTGTGATCTAATAGCCATTGTGACAGCACAATCCCTTTGTGATCCCACACTTTCATAGTGATAATACTAACCCACTGTGAAATTCCAATCCTCTCAAGCCCAATCCAGGTATGAAATGTGATACTCGAATCCAGTGTGACATCTAGATCATGGTGACATCACACTGATAGATGTCATGAGCATTTTGTCATATTCTGACAACACACACCTGTTAGGACTTCATCACTTTTGTGAAAATACATGCCTTAGGAGACATCAGATTCCCTTTGTGAGCTCATGTACTTATTGTGAGTTAATGAAAATTGAAATTAAATGTGTCATTTTGATATCACCAAGCCATTGTGACATCACACACTTCTTAAGTCATCAGTGTGGCATCACAAATTATGATATCAAAACATTATTAAGTCATCATATTGCAACATCACATTGCCATTATGATATCACTATCCCATTGTGTTTTCAAAAAACTAGTATGTCTTCATAGCATTTTAGAAAATTCATGGTCATTTATACATGTCTTCTTCTGTGAACTCATATCCTCATTGGACATGTGAAACTGGACATGTGATTATGAGGTGTGACTTCACAAAACTATTTGATATCATCACCAATGTGTCATCACAAAACTATTGTGAGCTTTCATTGCCATTTGACATCACTATCACATTGTGACATTGCAAACCTATTAGGAACTCTTATCACCTTTGAAAAAACACATGCCCTTTGTGACAACACAGTCCCTTTGTGGAACTATACCCTCATTATGAACTGACAATTGATATCAGACATGCCAATTTAATATCATGAACCCTTTGTGACATCACCAGAGTGACATAACATTTTCATTATGACAGCATCAACTACTTTTGACATGACAAAACTACAAGGACAAGATAGCATTATGAGATCACATTTTCATTGTGATGTTATAAAAAGATTGTGAATGCCTGTTTTTAACTTTTTTTTGTCGGTCGTGGGGCTTGAACTCTGGGCTTAGGCGTTGTCCCTGCTCTTCAGCTCAAGGCGAGTGCTCTATCACTTGAGTCTGAGAGCCACTTCCGGTTTTCTAATGGTTTATATTGGGAATAAGATTCTCATAGACTTTCTAGCCTAAGCTGGCTTTGAACCGCGAACCTCAGATCTCAGCCTCTGGAGTAGCAAGGATTACAGGCGTGAGGCACCGGCGCCCAGCTTTTTCATTTTATTTCAAATTTGACATGCATGTTAATATCAGAAACATAATGTGAACTCATAACCATTGTAACATCATAAATTAGCAATGACATCAAATTGTCATTATGACACCATCAGCTCATTGTGACATAACCAAACGACAATGGCATCACAGCAATATAAATCACAGTGACATTGTTACATCATAGACTTAACAGTGTGAAGGCCTATTCTGTGAATTCATTCTATATCAGAAACCGATTTTGACCATATAACCATTGTGATATCACAATCCTTTGTAACATCACATTGTCATTGTGATATCATCAACCTGCTGTGCCATCACAAACCAGTCCTGTCCTTATAAGTTTTGTGACAAACTGCCATTGCCATATATTAGGCCCTTTCTGAGCTCATAATCTGTTTTCAATCTGATATTTCTGGTATGACAGGTGATATCGGAAATTCCTGGTGACATCAAACTGCCAGATGTCATGACCATTTTGTCATATTGTGACCTCATATTTCTAACAAAACATGCCTTTGGAGACATTACAGTCCCTTTTTGAACTCATATATTCATTGCCAATTAATGACAGTTGAGATCTCCCATTCCACTCTGACATCGTGAACCCATTGTGACATCACAAACTTATTGTGACCTCATCATGAGAATAGCATCAACAACTAATTGTTTTATCAAATCATTATTTTGACATGATATTGTGGTATTGCTGTTGTGATATCACTCTCCCATTTTGTTTTTACAAACCTGTTATGGCCTCATCAGATCTTAGAAAATTCATGGACTTTGAGACTTCAAGCTCCTTCTGTGTACTCATGTACATATGACCTCAAAGGCAAGGAGAAAATCCATCGAGTCACATTTAATATAATAAACCATTTTTCACTAGAAAGGGGACTGTGATTAACTTGTCCAGGACTTGATACCCAGGTTCAAGTGCAGCCTTGATCACCAAACCTCAGACCTCCAATGGGCAGCTCCACCCTTTCTTAATTGTTCTGCAAAACACCAACCACAAAATTATGATCTCCAAAGCTCCAAAGCTCAATGGGCAAGGCTTTTTTCTTTTCCATTCTTCCCTCCTTTTCTAGAGACCTGTCATTCCTTCCTCGTCTTTACCTTTTTCCCTTCCACCACTTCCTTCTTCTCTTCAGGCCTCTCCTCTCCACAGGCCTGCCCTACTCGGCCCCAGTGACCAATTGCCAACCTTCTGCTCTCCCTCAGCTTCCACCCTTCTCAGGTTTTTCCTTTCCTGCTGTCTCACAACTTTCTCCCATCCAGGTAACTCCCATTTTTATCTCCCCTTAAATGCCCTGAAAATGCAACTTATATATAGGTTGTACCCCTCCTCCCTCCAACGGATCTCAAGACTAACAGTTTTCAGCCATCACTTCCAAAACTGCCCAATGCTCAATCACTTCTTGACAGCTCACCGTGTGAGGCTTGACACCTCCACCTTTGGCAGCATTCCCCACACTCTCCGGTTGGCCAAGCCAAGAATTTACAATGAATATCGGCTCCCACCGATAATTCTGGCCCCACTGGTTATTATAGTATCCTCATAGTGAATTAGAAGAAATTGAAATTGTCTATATCACTGTTATATTACAAACTTGATGAGACATCTTTAACTCTTTGTGACCTCATCACCTCGGAAACATCACAAACTCTTTGTGTTATCACATTGCCATTGTACCAACATGATCACATTGTGAAATCCCAAAACTATTATGACTTCAGAAGCTTTGAAAGAAAGCATGGCCTTTGTGACATGACAGACCTTTTGTATACTCCTATCCTCATGTTGAGCTAATGACAATTGAGATCAGGCATGCCATTTAACATCGCAAAACCTTTGTGACATAATCACCAGTGTAACATCACATTGTCATTATGATAACATCAGCCCATCATGACATCATAAAACAACAATAACATCAAATCACATGTAATTGTGATGTCACAGATACATTGGAATGCCTATTCTGTGATCTCATTCTATTTCAAATATTGCTGGTGGGTTGATATCAGAAATACATTGTGACCACATAAGCATTATAATATCACAATACCTTGATGACACCACATTGCCATTATTATATCACTAATGCACTGTGACATCACAAAACAGTCTTATCCTCATAAATTTTTTGACATGCTGCCAGTGTGATCTCTTTGGCCTCCCTGAGTTCATAAATTGTTTAACTCATAATTCTTCAGGCATGACATGTGATATCAAAAATCCACTGTGATATGATGACCACTGTGACATCACACTGCCAGATTTCTTGACACTGAGTCACATGAGGACAACACAAACATATTAAGACGCATTACACTTGTGCCAACGTATGCCTTTGGATACATGATTATCCATTGTGAACTTATATAGTCATTGTCAATTAGAGATCTGGCATGAGATTGTGACATCACCAACCCATTGTCAAATCACAAACCTATGTGACCTCATCACCTGTATGGCATCACCATTTGTAACTTCAAAACCATACTATCTCATGTAATGGTAGCATCACATTGCCAATGGGATATCTCTGTCTCATTGCATTTTCACCAGCCTATTATGTCCTCATATTTTACAAAATTCATGGCCTTTCTGACTTCTAGCTCCTTATGTGAACTCGTATCTTCATTGTGATCTAATAGAATGAAATTGGACATGTAATGGTGATATTACACATTCATTGTGACATCACTATCCAAGTGTGACCTTATCATCACTTGACATTACAAACTCATTGTGACATCATATTGCCACAGTGATATCATGATCACCGTGTGACACCCCAAAACTGTTGTGACCGCTTAGCAACTTTGAAAAAGCACGTGGTGTTTGTGATATCATGGTCCCTTTGGGTAACCATGTTGTCATTATGAACAAAGACAACTGACATCAGACATGCCAAATTACCATTACAAACGCATTGTGACATCACCTCCAGAGTGAGATCACATTGTTGTTATAATACCATCAGTCCATTGTTACATCCCAAAATGACAATGACATCATGGCATTATGACATCACATTTTCATTGTGAGGTCCTAGAGACAATGTGATTGCCTGTTCTGTGATTTTATTCTATCACAAATGTGGCATATAGGTTTATTTCAGAAACCCATTGTGACCACACCATCATTGTGACGTTACAATCCCTTTTTGACCTCATATTGACATTGTGATATCATTACTGCAATGAAACACCACAAACCTGACTTGTCCTCATAAATTTTGTAACAAGCCACTACCTTGGCTGGGCTGGATGCGGAGAGCTAAATTCAGTCTCAACCATGAACCCTCAGACCTCCAAAGAACAGTTCAGCCATTTGTTAACTGGTCTGCAAACAACCAACCGCCAAAATAATGATCTCCAAAGCTCCACACTTCAAAGGCCAAGGCTGTTTTCCTATCTCTTCATTCTCCTTCTCTACAGATCTGTCCTACCTTTCAGCTTTTTCATTTTTTCCTTCCAGCATTCCATTCTTTGCTTCAGGCTGCTCTGCTCTTGACAGGCCTGCCTTGCCTTGTCCAGGTGGCCAGTTGCCATCCTTCACCACCTCCTCTCTCTCAATTTCCTCTCCTCCCAGGTCTTTGCCCTCCAGCAGTCTCATCACTTCTTTCCATCCAGGCCTTTAACCTTTTTCTCTCCCCTTCTCTTGCTCTGAAAATGCAGCTTATATATAGGCTGTACCCTTCCCCAACTGCAATAATTTCTTGCCTTCCAGTTTTTAATTATCACTTACCAAATGTCCATGCCCAAAAACTTCTTGGCAGATCACCATGTTAGGCTTGACATCCTATCTCCTTCAGCAGCATGTCCTGCTCCCTCCAGTGTCATGCACCCCCCCCTTTCAATTGGTCCAGATTAGGAGGCCATGATGACTATCTGTTCCCGTGGATTATAGGGGCACTGCTGGTTATTACAGTGTCCTCATGGTCAACTAGTAGCAATTGAAATTGGACAAAAAATTGTGATATTACGAACTCATGACATAACTAACCCATTGTGACCTCATCACCACTGTGACATCACAAACCCGTTGTGACTTCACATTGTTGTTTTTGATACCAAGATCACATTGTGACATTTCAAATCTATTATAGCCTCTTATAACATTTGAAAAATACATAGCTTTGTGATATCAGAGTCCCTTTGTGTACCCAAAGCCACACTGTGAAATATTGACAATTGAGAATCAGACATGACATTTTGACATCCAAAACAGTTTGTGAGATCACCATAATTGTGACATCAGATTATCATTTTTATACCATCTACTCATTGTGAAATCACAAAACTATAATGATAGAATTATAACTTCACATTGTCATCGTGATATCATAGACACATTATGAATGCCTTTTCTGTAATTTCATTCTATTTAAAATGTGGTATGTAGGTAGATATCATAAAAAATCAGGAACTCATAATCATTGTGAGATCACAATCCCTTTGTATATCAGGTTGCCATTGTCATATTACTCAACCACCGTGATATCACAAACCTATCCTCTCATGATAACTTTTGTGACATGCTGCAATTCTGATACCTTAGGCCTTATTGTCTTCATAATCTGTTGTTGACCTCATTAGATTTCATATATGACATTTGATATCACAAATTCCCAGTGACATCATGACCATGTTGGCATCATACTGCCAGATGTCATATCCATTGTGTCAAATTCTGACATCACAAAACTTTTAGGATTTCAATATATGTGTGACAACACATACTTTTAGAGAAACCACAGTCCCTTTGGGAACTCATATACTCATTGTAAGTTAGGACAACTGAGAATCATAATGTCATTGTGACATGCCCAACACATCACCAATATTTTGTGACCTCACAACCAATGTGGAATCAACTAGTAGTGACACCAAAACAATATTTTGACATGATGTAATGAGTTGACATTGTCATGGTGATATCACTCTCCCATTGTTCATTCGCAAACCTAAAATGACCTCCTAACATTTTTAAAAATTCATGTCCATTAGTACTTCCAACTCATTCTGTGAACTCGTATGCACATTGTGAAATAGTAACAATTGAAAATGTACTTGTGTTTAGATATTACAAATCATTATGACGTCAAAAACCCATTGTGACCTCATCACAACTGTGTATCATAAAGCTATCATGACCCCTATGTACCTTTGAAAACACACAAGGCATATGTGACATCATAGTCCCTTTCTGTACCCATATCCTCATTGTGAATACATGACAATTGAATTTATATATGCCATTGTAACATCACAAACCTTTGTGCCCCATCACCAGTGGGACAACACATATTCATTATTACACAATTACCTCCTTGCAACATCACCAATTTACAATGACCTCATAGCATTATGACATTTATTGTCATTGTGATGTCATAGTCACATTGTAAATGCCTATTCTCTTATTTCATTCTATTTCAAATGTGGCATGTGGGTTGATGTCAGAAATATATTGTGATCTTATAAATATATGGCATCACAATCACTTTGTGACATCACAGTGCCATGGTGATATCACTAACACACTGTGATATCACAAACCTGCCCTGTCCTCAATAGTCTTGTGATGTGCAGCAATTGTGATGTCTTAGGCCCTTTATGAGCTCGTAATGTGTTTTCAACCTTATAATATTGCAGTTATGATATATGATATCAGAAATCCACTGTGACATCATGACCATTGTAACATCACACTGACAGACATCATAAATATTGTGTCACACTGTGACATCACAATCCTCATCTGACTTCATAACGTTTGTGAAAACACATGACTTTGGAGATACCACAGTCTGTTTTGAACTCATATTCTCTGTGATTTCATAAGAAATGAGATCCGTTATGCCATTTCGATATCACTAATCAATTGTGACATCATAGACCCCTTACCGTATGGCATCACCAATTAATTGTGACATCAAAACCTTTTGTAATGTCACAATGTGACACGATGATCATGACATCTGTCAGTGTGATGTCACAATGGTCATGATGTCACAGTTGATTTCTGTTATCTCAAGTCATACATGAAATATGAGGTTGATAACAAATTATGAGGGCAAAAAGGTCTAAGATATCACAATGTCAGCATGTCACAAAAGTTATGAGGACAGGAGAGCTTTCTGATGTCACATTGTGTTAGAGATATCACAATGGTACTGTGATGTCACAAAGTGATTATGATGTCAAAATGGTTTGTAGGCACAAAATTGCGTTTCTGATATCAACTCTCATGCCACATTAGAAATACAATGAAATCACAGAATAGGAATTCACAATGAGTCTATGATGTCACAATGAGAATTGTTGTCATAATGCGATTCTGTCATTGAGTTTGGTGATGTCACAATGAGCTGATGCTCTCATAATGAAAATGTGATGTCACACTGTTGAGGATGTCATAAACACTTTTTGATGTTATAATGGCATGTCTGATCTCAATTGTCATTACTTAACAACAAGGATATGGATACACAAAGGGACTGTGATGTTGAAAAGGGCATGTGATTTTCAAAGGAGCTAAGTGGTCATAATAAATTTGACATGTAACAATGGAATCATCATGTAACAATGACAATGTTGTCACAATGGCTTTGTGATGTAATGGTGGTGATAATGTCAAAATGGGTTTGTGATGTCACAACGAGTTTGTAATACCACAATCAAATTTCCAATTTCAATTGCTACTAATTCACAAGGAGGATACTGTAATAATTAGCAGTGCCCGATAATCTATAGGGTCTGATAATCAGCAGGGGCCCATCTCCTGGCCAGCTGGGAAGGACAAAGAATGCCACCAAAGAAGCTGAGGCATCCTGTGGGAGGGACTGGTGCATTAATCACCATGGGTTGAGCTGTTAAGAAGTGATTGGGTTGTGGGCAGTATGGGATGTGATAGTTGAAAACAGGCAGTTGGAGTGGAGAAGGGGTACAGACTTTATATAGTCTGTTGTTCAGAGCAATAGAAGGTGAGAGAAAAAGGAAAAAGTACTGGAAGGAAAGAACTGGTGTGTTAGCATAATGGGAAAGACCTGGGTGGAGAGGAAGTTGAGAGAGGGCAGAAGGTGAAGGATGGCAACTGACGAGCCCTGCAAAGCAGTTCAGGTCTGTGGAGAGTGGAGAGCCCTAAAGAGAAAAAGGAACTGGTAGAATGGAAAAAGGAAAAGACCTCGAAAGAAGAATAGGTCTGTAGCGAAGGAGAGATAAAGAGAAGAGGAAAAGAGCCTGTCCCTTTGATGTTTGGAACTTTGGATATCATAATTTTGGGGGTTGCTGGTTTGGAGAACAATTATTATATAAAACGTATCTCGATGGATTTTCTTGAACTATAGAGGTCTTAATTTTTGAAGACTCCATCGAGATAATCCATTTGGATTGTATCAGGCCTTGGCCCCAGGGAAAAATCCCCATAGATGTGAGTGTCAGACTTCAGGGTTGAGAGTCTACCTCGAGTGTTTGTCTCCGGAGGTCCAACATGGACAAAAGTCATTTATGTACCTCTAGAGGTGCATCTTGGCAAGCTTGCCAGCTTGTTTAGGACCCCTCTAAGTCCCTCTGTGGCTTCCTTGGGACGCCATCTGGAACCTACTTGAGAGATAATGTAGGGCTTCCATGGGAAGCCATCTGGAACCTCATCAAGAGTACATCTGCAACTTCCTTGAGAAGCCATCTGAGACCTACGCTGGAGGTCATCTGGGGCCTTCTCCAGGGGCCATCTTGGACTTTCTCCAGAAGTCATCTGGGGCTTCCTCAGGAGGCCACCTGAGACCTCTTCAAAAGTAGTCATTGGGGCTTTCTTAAGAGGCAATCTAGGACCACCTCCTGAGGTCATCTGGAGCTTCTTTGGGAGGTCATCTCAGTCTACCATGATGAGAAATCTATGACCGTCTTTGGACATCATCTGGGACTTCCTTGAGAAGCTATATAGGACCTTCTCTGGAGGTCATCTGTTGCTTTCTCAAGAGGGTTATTTGGAACTTCCTCTGGAGTTCATATGTGGCCTCCTTGAGTGGCCATCTGGGAGCTACTTGAGAGGTAATGTCAGCCTCATTGAAAAGACATCTGGAAACTCCTTTGGAGATTATGTGACACTTCCTTGGGAATCAATTTGGAACCTCCATGAGAGGTCATCTAGGGCCTCCTAGGGAGGACATATGTGACATCATTCAGAGGTCATCTTTGCCTTCTCAAGACACAATCTGGGACATTCTCTCTGTCATCTGGGACCTCTTGTAGAGGTCAACATTGATAGGTATGACACATGTGGGTTAAGTGTCTGTCGCTCTTGTTCTTTGTATGTATGCTGATAGTTCTATCTGTGTCCTGCATATACCTGTTTACTCCATTTCTCAGAATGGGAGAACAAGTCCTTAGATTGTCATATCCAAAAAATATTCTCCCCCAGGTTTACAGAATTCCTCAGAGGAAGATGCACTGATGTACTCTCTCTCCTATCCTTTGCCATCAGCACCTCTAATGTTAAGTCTTCTAATACCAAAAGTGGTTAATTGTACTAGTCTGAGGTGGTACAATGTGGTATGTTACCATTATTACCTTTGAGACAGGAACTTGGAGGAGATGGTGGGCATGCCCTATTTCTAGTATATGTTCCCTTTACAACTAGTGACCTGTATAACTGGAAACAGCAAAATCCATCCTTTGCAGAAAAAAAGGGGCTCGTTACTTCATTAGAGACAGTAATTTTCACATACAAGCACATCTGGGATGAGTGTCAGCAAATTTTACAGGCACTTTTCACCTGGTAGAAATGGGAGTGATTCCTGCTTGGTGACTTGAAGGTGGTCCTTCGACCAGAGAGTAGCCCCACTATTGATCCAGAAAGTCTTTCCATAGACTTACCCAAGCTGAGACTAACAGCAATTGAGGTATGGAGGTGCTTACCTATTATTACCAGGTTCTGTTAGCAGGGATACCGCAGTGGCTAAAAAGCCAAATCATCAATCTAAGGTGGGTGAGATGGTACAGTTCCCCAGTGAGTACTCTAATGCTTTTCTGAAACTTCTCCCAGAAGCCTATAGGACATATAGGCCTATTGATCTTGAAGCCCTGGAGAATGAAAGAGCCCTAAATATGGCTTTGTTACCCAGACAGCCCCAAATATTAGAAGAAAACTTCAAAAGTAAGAAGGTTTTGAGGGAAAAAGTTTATTCTAATTTGGAAGTAGTCACCCAGAGGGTGTTTGTTAACAGAGATACCCGGGAAAAAGAGTCTAAGAAGAGGGTTTGAGTTTTGGTAGGAGCACCAGAATAGGGATCAAAAAACTCTTGGCAAAGACAGTAGAATTCATTTCCAAATGGCAATAGGGAACCTCTAAGAATACATCAGTGTGCTTATTGCAAACAAAATGGACATTGGGAAAAGGAATGTCCAAGGAGGAGAAAGATAGAAAATGACAGGTTAATTAATCACATTAACCACCTGGAAAATATGTTCATATCTCTGGAGAAACATGCAAAGGAGCTTGGGGCTCTGAATTCCAACTATGTTCAATTTAAAAAGCAGCCCTCTGAACTTCACAAATGTGGCAAAGAAAAAGTTCCACCCTTCTATCTCAAAACATAGTCTTTTTTTTTTTTTTTGTCAATCGTGGGGCTTGAACTCTGGGCCTGGTTCTGTCCCTCAGCTCTTCAGCTCAAGGCGAACGCTCTACCACTTGAACTACAGCACCACTTCTGGTTTTCTGGTGGTTTATTGGAGATAGGAGTCTCACAGTCTCTCCTGCCCGGGCTGGCTTTGAACCAGGATCCTCAGATCTCAGCCTCCTGTGTAGCTAGGATTACAGGCGTGAGCCACCAGCGCCCGGTTCAAAACATAGTCTTATAAAAGACTGTGTCTCCAATATGTGCCAGTCAAACCCACCAAGAGATTAAAAGCACATAGAAAAGCACATTGGAGAAAACAGAGAGAATTATTTGACGTGAAGAAAAGATTTGAAGATATAAATTAGGAACTTGTGAGAGTCAAAAATGAGAAAAAAAATCCTCAAAAGGAAACTAGAAAACACTCAAAATCAAATGAAATTCAAGTACATTAACCTGGGTGAGCATGAGGCAAATTAGGGGACCACAGGTCAAACAGAAGCACAGGACAGCAATTTTGCCATCCTTGCTAACCACAAGTGAGGCCAAGAAGAGATCCTGATGCTGCATTAAGAAATCATTTCCATGAAAAAGGAGCTGGACCTCATATAAGAATGTATTAGGCTGAAGTACATGTCAATTATCAGCTTTGAAGTGTGTCACCAGAAATTCAAAGCAAAAGAGAAAGAAGGAAAGGGTAGTTAACAGAGAAAATGGGGAAGTGCTGTGTCATAGAAGATGAGGCCAAGAAAAGTGAAAAGAAAAATATCAGGCCCAAGTTCTCAATTATTAACTAATGCCCTAGGAATAAATTGGAAGTTACAATCCATGTATAAGCCTCAGAGTTCAAGCAATAGAAAGAATGAATATGACCTTAAAGGAAACTTTAACTAAATTAAATACAGAAACTGGCAATGGCTAGGTAAGCCTCTTCCTCTTCACTCTCCTTTGAGCAAGATGTAGCCCTTATGTTAATGGATTCAATCCCTTGAAATACTTTAATGTAGAACACCCCCTTGGGTTCCTAAAATTAGGAAGGCTATATTAACAGAAATGTCTAACTACAATCTGCAGGTTTTACAACATATTCTTTTATGTACCTATCCTTTGGTAACCAAGGCCCAACGGCTGGATAAGAAAAAGTCCAACTGAAGGGGAGGGACCAAGAAAGTGATGGAACAGCAGGGAAACACCAGAGCTCTCTCCAACCAAATACTGAGTTTGGGTATCAATGCTCTGTTTCTCCAAGTGACCCACAAAAAAAAGGCAATTACACATAGAGATAAAGGAAGTGCAAAATGAAAAGGGAAAAACCTACAGAGACAGTAAAGTGGGAAGACCCTTCCCCCACCCTTTGTTGGTGATGGTGCTCCACGTTGCGCAGCTTAAGTGATGGGGTTTTGTGCCAAGCTGCTTAAGTGCCCCGGGACTGGACTCTCTGAGAACCACACACCCACAAGCATCCCAAGTCTCCCAGGAGACTCCCAAGAGCTGGGCCAACCCAGAATATACAAACAGAAATCTCAGAAGGCAGAGATGGAACAGACTCCCCTCACCCTCCCTGGTACAGCTCCTCTGCCTGGTTGGTACAAGTAGCCCAGCCCAGTCAGGAGCAGTAGCAGCTGTCAACAGTGGCAAACGACAGTAGTCTCTCAGGGTGGCACCTCTGTCCTGCTGGTGTAAATAGCCTAGCCTAACCTGGAACAGCAGCAGCAGCTGGCAGTGCTGGCAAACCACCCAGAATTTGGACACAATGCCTCTTGGCACTTGCCCAGACAGACCATCCTGGGGCGGCAGCGTTGGCTGAGGTGGGGACAGCTACAGTGAACAAGTCCAGACCTGTGGTGGTTTGTGCTTCTCCATACTGGCCTGCATAAGTGGCCCAGCCTAACCTGAGAAATTGTAACTCCTATGTACGGTATGTTCACAAAAAAATAAAATAAAATAAAAAAGAAATAAAAAAGAAAAAAAGTGTAGGGAAAAGTTTTATAAAGATCCATTACACTTAAATCATGATTTATTGAATGGAAATTCCCTTGTACAACTAGTTAATGAAAATATAATTAAAAACAATGGAGACATCTGATCTTAAACTGTGTTCTCTTAAACCATGAGTCAATATAACAGTTAACTCCTCAGAAATTTTCTTTGCAGGTATTTTCCTCATAGTGACAGAAAAATGATCAATGCAATGAATATCAATACATCACATTGCACATCAGAAAGAGACACAATAAAAATCACAGTAAAAATGTTAGAATTCACCACATGATAAAATAACAGGTAGAATATGCCAAATGTTAATTGATTATTTTTCCAAGTACTTTACCTGTGGTATCAAATTTAATCCTCAGAATAATTCCATAAAGTGGAACTACCTACATTTTTAATTCTCAGATGATGATATTGAAGTCTTCAGAGTTGTAATTACTAGTACAACATTGCACACATGGTAAGCGTTAGCCTGAGGTTCATCCCCGACTGTATCAATTAACCACATTCTATTTTATGACTAATATTCTAGGAAAACTTCCCAGAATTATTGTCTACACTCATAATATTTGAGCTTATCTTTGTTAGAAAATAGGGAACTGTAATATGAAAACTCGAAGTTCAGAATCAATGCATACCTCCCTGGTGAAAGGAACTGCTAAAGTATAACATTCTTGATTTCTAGGTCAAAATAGCAGAAATCATATTCGATCCCTTCACTCAACACTGCACTGCCTGGGGACCCTAACTCTGTTTAACACTGTCTTACTGAAAGAATGACCTCCCCAATTCCTGATGGAAACAGACTGCAGGTCTTATGGACCAATCATTTCCACATTGTAGCTCAACTAAGTTGTTTACCATTAGAAGTATTTTGATTGCTTTTTATACCCAACCTTTTGAGAGAAAGGTACTACTTTAAAATGCTATTAAAGCAACACAGATATAAAAATCACCTTTGACCCCAGATAAATAATTTACCTTTCATTTACCCAAAAATGCACTCTGACCTATTATTAATGTTAGGAATGAGAGAATAAAAAATCATAGACAACAAGGCCTAAGCATGAATTAAAGCCTCTCCAACTTCTGAATACAATTGGTTTAAAAAGACATTAAGGGCTGGGAAGGTGGCTCAGTGGTAGAGCGCTTGTCTTGCATGCATGAAGCCCTGGGTTCGATTCCTCAGCACCACATAAGCAAAAAGAAAAAAATCGCAAGTGGTGCTGTGGCTCAAGTGGAAGACCGCTAGCCTTCAACTGAAGAGCTGAGGGACAGCACCCAGGCCCAGAGTTCAGGCCCCACTACCAGACTCCCCCACCCCCGAAAAAAAGACATCAATACTACTATATTTGTTCAAAATTTCTTATGATACTGAAGATTCAATTGTAAACTGTTAAAACTTGAAAATAACTCATTTTCTTGGGAGTAGGAAACAAAACACAAGATTAATCCTAATCATTTTCAAAGACATTTATTTATACTACAAATTCACTCTTATAACTACAAAGATTCTAAAAATAACTGAAGCATAGTTTCACGAAGGACATAATTTAACTTCATCATATTCATTCAAAGGACTTTGCTAATAGAAAATAAATTTATTCTAATAATTAGCTCACCCAATTCACTTCCATTCTTTTATTCTATATCTTTTATTTTCATAAAAACTGGCTTTTCATAAAATGATGCATAAAAAGCCTATATACCCACTTACATTTTCAGATTTTAACAATGTTTATTTCAGAAATGTCTTTAGCTGTATAGTCAATGAACTGAAATAACACTAAAATATTCAAAGGGTTTTCAGAAATTACAAGACGCGCTCTGGGATGTTATTTATATTGGAAAGGATATTCAAAAAGCCTTATTTGTTAAAGTTGTGATAGTTACTCCCACAAAAGTACTATTAATGGAGAAACCTTTGTATGTATAATACAACTTCAAATGCATCCACACTCTGGAGGTGATACATGCTTTTTGTTTGTATTTGCAATGTGTATCTAACAAACATATCCACAATACTGATTTTCAGTCAATATGATGGGATATTCAAACCTAAAAAATAAGGGGTTTATTATCTTAGTGTGAATAGATACAATCTTACAAAGAAAGTTATTTTCAACAGAAATCCACCTTGAGTTTCACAGGAATAACCGGAGAGTAATACCTGTTTGGTCAAGTTTGTCAAAATTACTCTATGAGTATATCTTAAAAGTATATCCAATTTAAGAGGTCAAATACATATTTTGTACCAACAGTCATCTTACAGCAATAACTTACTACCTAATTATATGAGTATCTTCTTTCCTAGCATATACTAAGAGCTGAAAGTGATCTCTTTTATCTAATTTAATGGTGTAAATGCTTTGATTATGATGATGTTATTATTTGACAAATAAAATGTACAGAAGGGTGGTTCCACTGAAATGACAAGACGGAACACTGATAAATAACAATATTGCAACATAGCTCTTTTCAGCCTCACTCTGTCCACATTGGCAAGCAACATTGCAACCTCACACACACACACACACACACATACACACACACACACACAATGTGCGCACATGTAAACACACATATTCATGAATGCCAAATTCAGGGTTTACTGTACATAAAAGTTCAATTAAAATATTAGTGATTAGAAAAAAATGATAGTTTGACTTATTACAAAATAAAACATAATCCAATCACCAAGGTTGTTACATTTTACCTGTCTCTCCACGTGACCACTTAATTTATTTTTAGTTCATTCATTCATTCATCATTCATTAGTTTAGTGCCAATAATGGAGCTTGAACTCAGGGCCTGGCTCTGTCCCAGAATTTGTTACGTTTTTGTTTTAGTTTTCTCAATGCTAGCATTTTACTGCTTATACTACAGCTACATTTCTAGCTTTTGCTGGTTACTTTCAAACCAGAATCTACTGGACATTTTTGTCTGGTTTCAAAGCACAGTCATCAGATTTCGTCTTTCTGATTAGGTAGGATTAAAGACCTGAGCCACCCGTGTGGCTCTTAATTTTTCCTGTACATATGTAATGCAATGCACATACTTAGATAGTAATTTAAAACTGAGAGCATAGAAGCAAGATGTACAGTGATGATATTGTCCTGTCAGAAATTCAAGTTAGTAATGTAAATTTCTTCTTAAGACCATACAGAAAAATTACTTAAGAAGAAATCTGATGTTGTGTGTGTATATGTGTGTGTGTGTGTGTGTGTGTGTGTGTGTGTGTGTGTGTGTGCTGTTGCAATATGTTCCACATATAAGCACTGCACAGCGGTGTCCAGCCATTCACAGTTATTGCATGAATATCTGCTTTGAGATACCAACTCATGGGCAATGTCTAGGTGTCGACTCTAGGTTTCGCGATGAAGAGGGGTATACTCATCCTCATCCCTAGTATTCATATAAGTGGCCCTTTTGGAAAGTACTCTCCACAATGTAGTAAGCTGCAAGACAAGCACTCTACCACTGAGCCACCTTCCCAGCCCAAGGATTAAGATTCTTGTTTGTAATTTGGTCAAGGCTATGTCTCTTTACATAGGAGACTAAAAATGTATTTACTAATTTCAAGTAAATACATAAATTCTATTTCCATCTCTTTTAAAAAATAAAAAAATTTGTTTGCTCTGTAAATTGATTAGAAGCATGGATTTTGTGGCTAGCTATGTCATTTCACATCTGTATCTCTTTTCCTCTTTCTCTTTCATGGTTCTCATAGACAATATGGTTGCCCATAATTATCCTAATTTATTTTGCTTTTATATTTTTAGTTGCATCATTTCACTTTCTGCTCTGCCATTTCCCAGAACAGCAGCACATAAACAGAAAAATCCAGAATTGGTTCTGTGGCTCAAGTTGTAGAGCGCTTGCCTTGATTTGAAGAGCTAAAGGACAGTGCCCAGGCCCAGAGTTCAGGCCCTACAACTAATTTTAAAAAAGAATCTAAATACTTGATAATTCTACTAACAGATCTGACTGAAATCAGTTGAATCACACTTTTCCTGTACAATGAAGGAATAGCAGCTACAGAAGGCAGGCAGATTGTATCTGTGACAAAACTTTGTGGAAAATGGAATCGAGGATTACTTACTGGTGATTCACTAGCACTTGAAACATGATTCTGAACTATTGCTTGCTGATTCTGAACTATTGCTTTGATCATTATATTTTCCAAGAAGAAAAAGTGGAATTTAATTGATAGTAAAGGACTACTAATACATTTTGACTTCTCATTAAGCATCTTGAATCATCAAAATCACTTGAAGAAGCATCTTGAATCATCAAAATCACTTGAAGGCAATAGACAGGCCTATTTTTAGATGAAAACAAGTGTCTTTAAAAAAACAAGAATTTAGGTAGTCATACCAAGGAATTCTATTTTACTACTGCATTATACATTTTTTCTAATGTTGGATACCAACATTAGAAAGCTACTAGAAAGCTCTTAAAGCCCATATGTTGAATAGTGAGTTCTCTTACACTCTAACATGATATTTCCCAAATCATTTACAAAGAAGGCATTGTTTCCTATTTTCTCATTCCTAGAATAAGCTGCACATGAAGACACCAAGGGTCCTCATGTTCAGACAAGGAACAAGATGAAAAAGTGAGGAATGGTATCAATTTCAAGAAAAAAATGGAGTAGGATCCAAGCAAATTTCTTCTTTGGGATGCCGAAATTAATCCACTTACTATGGTGTGAAGACTACTTTCCAAAAAGGCCACCCAGATGAATACTAGGGATGAGGATGAGTTTACACCTCTTCATATGGAAGTCTAGAGTGGACATTTAGATATTGTCCATGAGTTGGTAGCTCCAGGCAGATATTCATGCAGTAACTCTGAATGGCTGACACCACTGCACAGTGCTTATATGTGGAATAATACCAGAGTGGCAGATACCAATCCCCAAACTAAAGGCCTCTTGTCCGCATTGCATGTTGCTGCTGGGAATAGAAATCGAAAAGATACTCTGTTGAACAATTATATCAAACCAGGTTTGAAGAACTGCTTGGAAGAAACTGCATTTAATATTGCCAAAAGGATAAGTATGTATCACTACCTCTTTGAAGTTGTGGAAGTTGTACAAATTGTTCTCATAAGTCGTAATGGTTTGGTTAAGTTTCTTAAATTTCAAAAATGCCAGTCCATCCTTTGTGTCCCTACAATTTTTTTCACAATACAAAGCAACAGCAATACCTTACTTTAAAAATTCATGGATTCCATGGTATTCTTCCAAGTGAATTGCCTGACTCTGATGTCAAAATATATTCAAGAGTTTTTTGTATACATCTATAATGATTTCTGCAGAGTTTGTGATTTTTTTAATCAGAAATTATTTTAATTTATCTGTTGAAATGAATAGTATAGAAACTAAAGATGTTCCTGGTGCTTTTGGAAAAAAAGTATATCTATGTTTGTACAATATCCATAATCTATTTCATTCGCTCCTAGATATAATACTTTGAATTCTACATTTTTATATAATGTATAGTTTCATTAATAAATGTGTCCTTTCAGATTGCATTCCATATAGAAAAAGTTTAAGATTCCTTTTTTTCCTAGGTCCTTATATTATTTTATTTCTTTGGGATAAAATGACAATGTTATCTAATTTCAAGTTTTGTAAAGGTTATGATATATAAAGGCCTTTCTAAGGTGAAGATTTAATACACTGATGTCAAACTAACCTTTAATTCTATGAATTACATGTATTGTAACACTTGTATTTTTGTAATCAACTTTTTAATAACTGTTTTTATATTTCTTGCATCAGAAAAATGAAAAATATGGAATACTTCACAAATTTTCATATCATCCTTGTGCAATTGCCATGTTAATCTCTGTATTATTGTAATTTTGGTAGACCTGCTGCTGAAGCATGTAGTACCCTCTAAATTTAAGTACTTAATGATGTAATCTTTATACAGGCATATATCCATGGTTGCCTATTTGTAACAAGGAACCCTTATTGTTCCTTAAAATGCGATTGATCTTATTTCTCTAAAATTCTGTGTATAGTGGAAAAGCTTATATCATTTGGTCGATTGCTCATATTTACAATTTTTTTGTCAATGACTATTTTGTCGTTTTCATTTTAAATTTGATCATACTTTGAAGCCTTTAAAGCTAAGTCCAACGGTGATGGCTTTTCAAGTACTTATTCATCACCTGAGTTATCTTTGCAGAGCTAATGGATTCCAAGTAAGCCTTGCTTGAGAGCTACTTCTAAACTTCTTTAGCTTAAAATTTCCCAAATGAGGTCTTGCTGGGACAAATGTCTACCTGAACCTTTACCCTTCTTCCTTGTAGGAACAGACCAACCAGAATATCTTACCCTGACAGCATAGATTGTCTTACTGGAACAAAACTAATTTTAGTTAGAAGGGATCATAGAGAGATGAACAGTTCAGACAGAATTGTTCAGAATGGAAGGTATTTTATCAAAATATAATTGTTTATTATACTTATCATTTCAAAAATAGCTAAAGCCAAGAAGGTGAAAAAATTTTCATATGCTTGATTACCTACTGTCCTGGCCTGTCTATCATCCAACCAGGCAGGAACTTACACTACTGACTCTCTATCACCAAATATTTCCATAGCTCCTGGAAAAGTCCAGGATATTAGGCCTTAAATTGGTAATGTTTTAATCACAGTGTTTCCTCTTGCCTATAGGCTGTAAATCTACAAATGATAAAGTTTTAAGTCTAACTCTACCAAACACTGAGGTAGAGATAATGGAATAATACTTTAAAAGAGAGTTGCCTTTGATTCCCTAACCACAACACAACAATGCAAAACAATATTTATATTATATATACTTATATATTTTATATTTATAAATATAAAATATGTGCTGGCTTTAAATTTCACACAGTGAATCTTACTAGAATTGATAATTTGACAAATATATTGACATTTATTCCGATAAATAGAATGGAATATAAATAATTAGATTTAGGATATATATTAGAATATAAAAATATCAATGCAATATCTTCGGTATAAACTTGTGATACGTTCTAAGTGTTCATGATCTTCTGAATTCACATGGTAAAATAACAGTATTGTTTTCTGCTAATCTATAACGGATTTTACTCAGATGCTCTGTTTATTGTTTTAACTCGCTGGTCCCAAAGTGTTTTTTTCCATATTTCTGAAGCATTCTTACTGATTATACCCAAATTTTGCTGATATGATGTCTAAAAGCTATTATTCTTCTGAAGGACCCACGGATCCGAGGATACCAGTTCCCAGTTATCTGTATCATCAGATAACAAGAGCAAGACTTCTCACATAGGCCCATGCAACATGCCAACAGAAAATAATTGAAGACATCTTAATTTCTCATTTCCTATAATATTTCAGGACCCCAATTCCTTACAAGAATTAGCAGAATTCAATTGTGAAATGGAAGGCAAGTTAAAATGAAAGATGAGATCACAAAATCTGAGAGAAAGTACTGTAATTCAAACTTTGAATTTACAGATGACCAGTTCATATGAGTGAACAAAATTACAAATGAACAAGATTATTTTTAATACCCCTCTCCTAATGATTAATGAAAGATTTTAGTGCAGCCAAAAAATAGTTTCTGTAATGATAGATCCATAAGTGGCCTACCAAGGCTAGAAATACTTGATTTAGAGGTCAAATATAATTTAGAAAAACATTAAATGAGAAGATCCTTAATGCTTCAAAACACTGGTACTTCAGTAAAACTAGGTTCTGTAGTATAAAAATTGTTGTCATTCTCAAACAAAAGATAACCTATATTTAATCTCCTGAAAGTATATTCATTTTCAAATAAACTATTTAAAATCACATTTGCCAAAATAACACTTGACAAGTAGATGATAGTGACATTAAAAGGTTTTCAAGTGTAGGGAGCTAGTTACAATAGAGTTGATTTACGTACCCAGCACCAATAGCAAACAAGTTCAACCATTCATCAAAGTGTAGAAATAGTACTCCACACCAATTGTGTTGTTCAGTAGGTGACTTCCAGAAATGAGTTAAATAGATCAGCCTCCCATATTTCAAACCCAAATATTAGCTAATAAAATAAATTTCATCACATAAGAAGGTACATTTTAAAAAGTCACTAATAGTTGCCTTATCATGTGTTGTATTATATTTTCCCTATCTCTCTAACATAGTAAGAAATATGACTTTAAGTTTTGAATATGGGTACTGATGAGACATGTGACAAAAAAAAATCTGTCTTTTATTTCTGTCATATTCCTCTAAGTAGTAAATTTTAGTTTTCTTCTTTTTCCAAAACTTATAGGTAGTACAAAAATTTATCCTATGTAAAATAAAATAATCATACATCATTGTACAAAGCCATTTATAAAAACTGGTAGTTAGGAATAAATTCTAAGCCATTTTTAAATTTTCTTGTTGACTAAAGATTAATCTTCCAAATGAACGAGAATAAAATCTTGTCTAAGTGCTTCACATCTTCAGTCTTGCAAATTGTTATTACAGATGAATGAATTATGGAAATATAAGCTGACACCAGTTCCAGTATATGTGGGAGTGAAACTCCATGGAATGTATATAAACCTTTCAAAGTATTAACAGGCAGTTTAACAGAATGACTATCAGGAAGTTGAAACCAGAGAGCCATAATAGTAAAGACATAGAATGAATGAAAAATGGAACAAGGGGCAAGTACAGCTAGAATACTCAATGTACATATGTAATAAAGGAAGTGTTAAATCTGAACTCAATCTTGGAGAAAGAGTTGGTTGACATTGATAGAAGGAGTGACTCTGATCCAGGAGCAATAGACAATTAGATGGATATATTTAATTGTAACACACTTGCACAACCTTTTGAAATTCAGTTAAAAAAACAACAACAAACAAAAACAAACAAAAATGACAACCAAACAGCAATCTCTAGAGAGTATGAATATGACCCCTCAAAGTTTTAAGCAGTTAATGAAGGGCAGTCTTTGAAAAAGCAAACAAACTGTTCAAAGAGGACAGTTTGGGGTAGGGGAGAATTTTGACCAGATTTAAAAAGATTGTCTAAGGTTATAAATCACCTATATCTTCTGCAAATATTTTCTTCTGCGAGTGCTCTTTGTCTGAACTGGATACTCCAGTCCTGAGTCACACTTGATACCTTGTGAAGACAGAATGGGAGAAACAAGATCAAGAACGTATTACTCCACTGGAGAGAAAACAGTCCTCTCTGTTTTCTCTCAATCTCCTCACTACTCCATTTTCATACTTTTAATAACGTCAAGTGATTTTGAATTATATCTTTCCTTCTTTGTTCTCACAAAGTAATTGTTCAAAATAATTCATTAAACATTATTTGCCATTATTTTCTATCATGCTGTTTACTTGTTCAAGCAAGTCCATTAAACTTCCCCTTTTCATTTGGTTGCCACGAAAATCCAACAACTATGTTAATGAGGACCAATGCTAATGCAAAACTTTGTCTCCAAAAATCCAGTCCAAGAAACTATAATCACAAATATTTAGCTATAATTTTTTCTTTTTTCTTTTAAATTTAAATCTTCTTGTGTCTAAAGTGCCCACAAAAATAAGTATTCCACCACTTTTTGGTTCAATCACTTCTAACCTCAAAGATATTTTGCTAACAAGATGTTTAGAGGAAACCTAAGAATACTCCACTTTTATCTTCTCTCTCAAAACTTTTATCTTCTCTCTTAAGAATCTCCTTAGATACCATATCAGGAACAGTGAAGTTATCCTTTAAAAATTATTTCAATAGGTTATTTTCCTCTTGGTCTTGTATTTGCTCAACAAGATGTATGGAGAAGAATAGAGTTAAATCACCAATTCCTTGGATGATATTGTCTGTTACAAAGGACAATACATCTATGTCTTACTTCTATGTCCTCCTCTTAGCTCTTGCCTGATTTCCAATTAATCACAGTTTCTTGGCTTCAATTATAGTGAAGCTGAAGCACTATAAGGCGTCCCCCATGTACATCTTCATGGTTTCTCTTTAAAAACTCTTTTATTTGGAGGTGGAATTTATTTTCATGTCTTCATTCAATTTGTTCTGCATTATACTGAGCCAAATAAGCTCTGTAAATTACTTTAGGTAGCAAAAACATTAACACAATCTATATCACTATATAAAAACATTTTGGCCCCCTCCACTGATGAAACCAAAATGCTTAGCTAGGGCTTCTAATAACATGTTTTCTTACCTTTTCTATTTGCTCAATTCTTTTCTGATCCCCAAACTTTTTGGCTTATGTAATAAAAGCTACTTAGAAATGTGAAATCATTGAAGAATCCAATCAGGTTTTTTTCTGTGTTTCAGTGCTTCACGTGCAAAGACATTGTGGAAAGTACTAAAACAGAGAAATGTAAACTCAATACGTTCTTTCATTGTGGAGGACACTTTCTCCATAAATATTTTGACCCAAATAATCTTTTTAAGAGAATTACTGTTTAGTAATTAAAGGACAATTCACAAATTTTGATGTCTTATTTTTTAAAAAAACTTTGAATTTAAATTCCATTACAAACTTGTTTCACACAGTAAGACTATATTTCCTGGGTAACGACAATTATGGGAACCTACAGGATTTACAGCAAGGTTTGTGAGGTTTGTTTGTTTACTGTGAAAATGAGCCAACTTACCCACATTGCTCCCTCTCAGCTAAGTCTCCATGGATTTCTTTGCATGAAAGCCTATTTTCCCAGGCAATTTTAAATTTTCTTAATAGGCTAAGTTAAAAGTTAGAACAATTAAAATTTAACTGTCATAATTTTAAAACACTTTTGAAATTCCTTTATCAGAATCGCAAATTTAACAATCCTAAGTCCACGTTTACCATCAAAAACAGTTAACATGTTGTTTTCATGATATATTTTCCATGAAACTATTATTTTCCAGTGGCTTTGTTACACATATATATGAACATATAAGCTGATGCTGAGCAAAATGAACTCCAAGATATGGAAAGAGATATTTATTTGCAGTTGTTGTTTTAAATGTACTATGTGATTTCTATTTTCCTTGGGTTTTCCCCCTATGGTATAACTCCTACTGTGTTTGATTTTGGTACCCTGTGTATTGTGTATACATTTACCTTAATTAGGGAAGGGAAGAGAAACAACAAAATGGCGAGACAAAGGACAAAAAGCAAACCAATGCAATAGCAATACTCAGAAGACAATATGTTGGCAATGTACATTACAATGTGTGAGGGGTTTGGGTGTGAAGGAAAAATGTGAGAAAAAATGGGAGAGGGCATAACAAGTTTGAAAAGTTGTGTATTCACTGCCTTACAATTGCTAACCCACTTTGGAAGTGGCGCTGTAGCTCAAGTGGTGAGCGCTCGCCTTGAGCTGAAGAGCTGAGGGACAGCGCCCAGGCCCAGAGTTCAAGCCCCACGATCAACAACAACAACAAAAAAAAAACAATTGCTAACCCACTGCACATCACTTTCACATTAAAATTAAATTTAAAAAATAAGCTGCATGACATTATTTACCATAGCTAAGATATGGAACCAACCCAGAAGCCCCTCAGTAGATGAATGGATCAAGAAAATGTGGTATATATACACAATGGAATTCTATGCCTCCATCAGAAAGAAGGACATTTCCCCATTTGTTAGGAAATGGAAAGGCATGGAAAAAATTATATTAAGTGAAGTAAGCCAGGCCCAAAGAAACATAGGTCCCATGGTTTCCCTTATTTGCAATATCTAGTATAGGTATGAGTCAAGCGGAAAAGGTCAGATAATGTGATGTTAGGAAAATGAACCCTTAGATATGTATTTTAATGGTTTTTTCTTTCATGCCTGTGTTTCTAACGCATTTATAAGATTATTTCTTTGTTGCTTTGTATGTCCCTCCCCCACAGTGTAACCCCCACTTTCACTTTATTTGATGTCAGTATAACATGTGGAGGAGATGGGGACAAACAAGTCGTTTAAGGATTCAGGTGGACCTGTTGCAACAAGGAGAATTACAAAATGTCATGTCAATGCAAGCTTTACAATGTCGGTGTGTGGGGGGAGGGGGTATTATTGGGTGGGGGGGAGGGGGGAGGCTGGGAAGGGAGGTGAAGGGTAAACAAAGGAGGAGGCTGCAATGCTTGGTAAGAAATGTATGCATTATCCTGCCAATGTAATTGTAACCCCTCTGTACAGTATGTTCTCAAATAAAATAAAATAAAATTTAAATTAAAAAAAATAAGCTGCATGAAATAAAATTTCACTGTATTGGTATAGTTAATATTATACTTTAGGTAGTAACTTTTAAAAAATTCAATACTATTTGGCATATAATTTGAATTAATTACCCCTTCTTTATCAGAGGGCCATCAACTTGAATGTTATCCAACTAGATAATTTTTTCACAATATACTTGCCAATATTTTCAAAAAAGAATAAATTAGTACTTTCTCATACTAAAACCGATAACCATTTAATTCCATTGAAACCCATAACTTTTAAAAGTAAATAAGTTTTAAGAGGACAGAATATGTGTGTTCTTCAAAATTCCTATGACTAATAACTACTCACTTTCAAATTCTCAACATTCCATACTGAGAGATTCAAAATAGTACCTGTTTGCATGTTATGTAATTCTGCAATAGATGCACTTTCCAATGGGGTGTTACAGATTGAGAAGTGAACAGAAAAATAGCCACATTCTGGTATAGGATAAAACTATAAAGCATCGGTTATAATTAATTCTTCAAGAGTAAGCAATTGTTTATCAGATTAATCTATTATTTCTATGACCATCAATCCCAACATTTATGCCATAAAGTCATACTAGACCAACAGTTTCCAACTTGTAGGGTGCACCTCAAAATTCCCTTAATTCACATCACAAATAGCTTATCTCTATTGGGAAAAATACTACACCTTGCTAATGTGATGCCCTCCATGTTCTGGAAAGAACACCACAATATACTGGGTTGCATCATTTTTCCTCCACTGGTATTCTTGCAAATATTATTTATATTTATACTTTTTTACTATCATAGATATTCAGGATGCTAAGATTGGAAGATTACAGTTCAAAGCCCACCCAGCAGGAAGGTTCCCTAGATTCTTATCTCCAATAAACTTCTCAGCAAAAGCCAGACACAAGTGGTTCTGAGGTTGAAGTGGTAGGGCACAAGCCTTGAGCTTAACAGGCTCAGAGACAGTGTCCAGGTTCAGAGTGCAAGCCCTATGACAAAGCAATAAAACAAAAAGAAAAATAAAAGCTAACCCAAATCCTAGCATTTTTCTCACTGTATACAGCGGCACGTGATTAAGGAAATTGCTTCCTGTGTTACATACAGGTAGAAGAAAGAAGATGTGACACAATTATTCTCTTCATTCCATATTATATTAAAGCCTCAAAAATTGCTTTTTCTAAATTTATAAATTAATATCATCAATTCCTTGGGAACTCGGTCTAAATTATTCACATTATCATTTTCTACATGAACAGTTAGAACTATCTATTAACTGAGTTCTAATTATAACTCGCTTGAAACAATATGCTAGGTAAATAGAATGCAAGAAACATCTGTAAATTTGTCAAGTAAACTCTCTACCTAAGAATAATTTTGTAGTATCCTATGGAATATGAAATTACAAATGAAACCAAAATATTTTTTGAAGTCTAAACTCTAATTTAGCAAGATCTATAAAGACCTACATTAGGTGATCTTTGCTATTCCTCCAGGCTTAAGCTCTTGTAATCCTTCATCCTTTCCTTGGAATCTAACAGAATGATGATTACTTACTTTTTCAAATTTTGGATGGGAATCATGAACCACTTTGCATCTAGGAATGTTCTGTAATGAAGAGCGCATTTAAAACACAACTGAGGAGGGGCTGGGAAGGTGGCTCAGTGGTATAGCACTTGCCTCGAATGCATGAGGCCCTGGGTTCAATTCCTCAGCCCAACATAAGCAAAACGGAAAAAAAGCTGGAAGTGGTGCTGTGGCTTAAGTGGTAGAGCGCTAGCCTTGAGCTGAAGAGATGAGGGACAGTGCCCAGGCCCAGAGTTCAGGCCCCACAACCAGAACCAAAAAAAAAAAATTAAAAAAAGAGTTAAAAAATAAAAAATAAAATAAAACACAACTGAGGATTTTATGCCATTTGTATTTCAATAGAAAACTTGGCTTCTGAAAACATAATGAAGAAATTAGCCCAAATTTCCAACTGTGTATTCCTTCCTTATACTAACTGGTCCAGGTAAGGTATCTGTAGTAATACCAGTCTCTAATCTCCTGTCAGTTTGAGTGCTAGAATTCAAGGCTTGTATCACATTGCCTCACCATAGTTTCTTGGTTTATTGTTTATTTATTTATCTGTTTGTTTGTTTATTTATTTGTGGGTCTGGTAATGGGGCCTGAACTTTGGGCCTGGATGCTGTCCATCAGCTCTTCAGCTCAAGGCTAGTGCTCTACCACTTGAGCCACAGAGCCACTTCTGACTTTTTTCTTTTTGCTTATGTGGTGCTGAGGAATCAAACCCAGGGCTTCATGCATGCAAGGCAAGCACTCTACCACTGAGCCACCTTCCCAGCCTCTTCTTAGTTTATTTAATCTAGATACAGACTATCAATTCTGAACTTTTCCAGTGATATTATCCACTAGACTTCTCAGACTGTTCATGCACTATTTTCAAAGATGTTCTAACATTTAACACAGGGTATGAACATTTTCAAATGCACCTACCGAGTCTCTGATTCATTCCTCCATGGATCCTATCATTTTAATATTGATTACTTGACTCTTACTGTCTCTGGTCCCTACTTATGTAATATTCTCAAACTTTTTTGAAGAAAGTTCACTTTAGGATTTTCTAATTTTAAAAATTATCACTTGATTCTAGTCTCACTCAGGACATACTTTCTATTGTTTTCTAACTTTTCTACATATTCTGAGAGTTGCTTCATTTGTGTATATGTGTGTGCACATATAAGTGCCTCTGTGTGTATGTGTATGTTTATATGTATGTATGCAAAAGCCTCAAGCTCTTATTCTTGCTCATGACTGTTATTCCATCACCTGAGTCATTCTTCCAATCTAGCTTTTGGCTGGTTAATTATAGATAGTGTCTCAAACACTGTTCTGCCAAGGCTGGATGCAATCTGACCTTCCCAGACTCCTTTATATACTTAGGTTTCATTTATCCAGTAGAAACAACTTTTAAACTACAAATATTTTTGTGAGTGTAAAGTCTAAGCTGTAGCCCAGATTTTTTTTAAATTTTATTTTATTTGAGAACATACTGTACAGAGGGGTTACAATTACATTGGCAGGATAATGCATACATTTCTTACCAAGCATTGCAGCCTCCTCCTTTGTTTACCCTTCACCTCCCTTCCCAGCCTCCACCCTCCCCCCCACCCAATCATACCCCCCTCCCCCCCACTCCGACATTGTAAAGCTGCTTTGACATGACATTTTGTAATTCTCCTTGTTACAACAGGTCCACCTGAATCCTTAAACGACTTGTTTGTCCCCCTCTCCTCCACATGTTATACTGACATCAAATAAAGTGAAAGCGGGGGTTACACTGTGGGGGAGGGACATACAAAGCAACAAAGAAATAATCTTATAAATGCGTTAGAAACACAGGCATGAAAGAAACGAAAACATTAAAATACATATTTAAGGGTTTGTTTTCCTAACATCACATTATCTGATCTTTTCCGCTTGACTCATACCTATACTAGATATTGCAAATAAGGGAAACCATGGGACCTATGTTTCTTTGGGCCTGGCTTACTTCACTTAATATAATTTTTTCCAAGCCTTTCCATTTCCTAACAAATGGGGAAATGTCATTCTTTCTGATGGAGGCATAGAATTCCATTGGGTATATATACCACATTTTCTTGATCCATTCATCTACTGAGGGGCTTCTGGGTTGGTTCCATATCTTAGCTATGGTAAATATTGCTGCAATAAACATAGTTGTGCTGGTAGCTTTAGTGTGGTCTTGTTTGTATACATTTGGGTAAATGCCCAAAAGTGCGATTGCTGGATCATAGGGGAGATCTATGTGAAGTCTTTTGAGGAACCTCCATACTGCTTTCCAAAGTGGTTGAAAAGGTTTACATTCCCACCAACAATGAAGTAAGGTTCCTTTCTGTCCACATCCCCTCCAACATCTGTTGTTGTTAGAGTTCTTGATTTTTGCTCTTCTAACTGGAGTGAGGTGATATCTCAATGTTGTTTTGATTTGCATTTCTTTTATGGCTAGGGATGTTGAACATTTCTTCATGTGTCTAATGCCCATCCTTCTTTCTTCTTCAGAGAAGCTTCTCTTTAAGTCTTTCGCCCACTTATTTATTGGGCAGTTGTTTCTTTGAGGATTTGTTGTTGGGTGGTTTAATTTTTTGAGTTCAAGTATATTTTAGATATGGGACCCTTGTCCGTTGTATGGCTAGTAAAGATCTTCTCCCAATCGGTGGGCTTTCTATTGATCTTGCTAGCTATGTCATTTGCCTGCAGAAGCTCTGCAACCTTATGCAATCCCATTTGTCCAACCTTTCTTTGATTTGTTGTGTTTCCGGGTCTCTATTCAGAAAATTTTGGCCTGAACCAAGGAGACCTAGGGTTTCTCCTATTCCATCCTGTAATGTTTTCAGATTGTCTGCTTTGAGTTCAAGGTCTTTGATCCATTTGGAGTTGATTCTGGTGCAGGGTGATATATAAGGATCTAGCTTTAGTTTTCTACATGTAGTTAACCAATTTTGCCAGCACCATTTACTGAAGAGGCTGTCTTTCTTCCATTCTATTGTTTTAGCATCCTTATCAAAGATTAGATGGCTATAGGTCTGTAGGTTCATTTCTGGGTTTTCAATTCTATTCCATTGGTCCTGAGGTCTGTTCTTATGCCAATACCAAGCTGTTTTGATTACTATGGCTTTATAGTAGAGTTTGAAATTTGGTATTGATATTCCTCCAGCAGTGTTCTTTCCGTTGAGAAGTGTTTTTGCTATTCGGGTTCTTTTATTGTTCCATATGAATTTTTGGATTGCCTCTTCTATTTCCTTGAAGAATGAGGGTGGAATTTTGATTGGTATTGCGTTGAATTTCTAGATAGCCTTGGGAAGTATTGCCATTTTCACGATGTTAATCTTGCCAATACAGGAGCATGGGAGGTTTTGCCATTTTTTAAGTTCTGTGTTGATTTCCTTTTTCAAGATTTTAAAGTTTTCCTCATAGAAGTCCTTCACTTCTTTAGTTAAGTTAATTCCTAGGTATTTTATTTTTTGTGTGGCTATTACAAATGGAGTTGCTTTCCTAATTTCAGCCACACTTTTCTCATTGTTGGCATACAGAAAAGCCATTGATTTTTGGGGGTTAATTTTATAACCTGCTACTTTGCCAAAGTTTTGAATCAGCTTGAGTAATTTGGGAGTGGAGTCTATGGGATTCTTTAAATACAAGATCATGTCATCTGCAAAGAGGGAGAGTTTTATTTCTTCTTTCCCTATTTGGATCCCCTTTATGTCTGCATCTTGTCTTATTGCTGTAGCTAGGCATTCTAATACTAGATTGAAGAGAAGTGGAGAGAGTGGGCATCCTTGTCTTGTTCCTGAGTTAAGAGGAAATGGCTTTAGTTTTTCACCATTGAGTATAATGCTGGCTGTAGGTTTGTCATATACAGCCTTTATTGTATTGAGGAATGTTCCATGGATTCCTAATTTTTCCAAAACCTTCATCATAAAGGGGTGTTGGATCTTGTCGAATGCTTTTTCTGCATCTATTGAGATAACCATGTGGTTCTTGTTCTTGCTCCTGTTGATGTGATGAATAATATTAATTGATTTGCGTATTGAACCAGCTTTGCATCCCTGAAATGAATCCTGTTTGATCGTGGTGTATGATTTTTTGGATGAATTGTTGAAGTCGATTGGCCAAAATTTTGTTGAGAAGTTTTGCATCGATGTTCATCAAAGAAATGGGTCTATAGTTCTCTTTCTTTGATGAGTCCCTGCCTGGTTTTGGGATGAGGGTTATGATGGCTTCATAGAATGTGTTCGGTAGTGAGCTTTCTTTTTCAATTTCATTGAAGAGTTGGAGGAGAATTGGTGTGAGTTCTGCTTTGAAGGCCTTGTAAAATTCCGCTGTAAAACCATCTGGTCCTGGACTTTTCTTAGCTGGGAGGTCTCTTATTGCTGTTTCTATTTCAATGCTTGATATGGGCCTGTTAAGCTGGTTTAACTCATCTTGGTTTAGTTTTGGCATGTCAATATTTGCTAGGAAGAGGTCCATTTCTGACAAGTTGTCGAATTTATTAGCATAAAGTTTTGAGAAGTATTCCCTTATAATGTTCTGAATCTTGGATGTTTCCGTGGTAATGTTTCCATTCTCATCTCTGATTTTATTAATTTGCGTGTGTTCTCTTCTTTTTCTGATAAGATTTGCTAAGGGTCTGTCAATTTTGTTAAGTTTTTCAAAGAACCAACTCTTTGTTTTGTTGATTCTTTCTATAGTTTTTTTTTTTTGATTCTAATTCATTTAATTCTGATTTAATTTTGATTATTTCTTTCCGTCTACTGGATTGGGGTTTATCTTGCTGCTCTTTTTCAAGGAGGTTTAGATGTGTCATTAAATTGTTAGTTTCAGATCTCTCCAATTTGTTGATGTAGGAGCTCAGAGCTATAAACTTGCCTATGAGTACTGCCTTTGCTGTGTCCCAGAGGAGCTGGTAATTTGTGTGTTCATTTTTGTTGAATAGCATGAACATTTGAATTTCCTTTCTAATCTCTTCCATGACCCACTCTTGATTCAGCAGTGGTTTGTTTAGCCTCCATGTGATACCGGACTTTCTTTGGTGGCTTTTGGTGTTGAGTTCTAATTTTATTCCCTTGTGATCAGAGAGAATGCAGGGTATAACTTCAATGTTTCTGAATTTAGACAAGTTTGCTTTGTTGTAGCCCAGATTTTTAACTCAAGAATTCATATAAAGATATATGAGCATACACATTACATATGTTGAATGTACACTGTTAGAAATGTGATCCCAAGCTGGGTGGTGGTGAGATCTGAGGATTGGGGTTCAAAGCCAGCCCAGGTAGGAAAGTCCAGGAGACTCTTTTCTCCAATTTACTGCAAGAAAACTGGAAGCCGCACTGTGGCTAAAGTGGTAGAGCATTATCCTTGAGCGGAATACCAGAGGGACAGTGCCCAGGCCCAGAATTCAAGTGCCAAGATCACCACCAACAAAAAATATATAAGTAAAGGTAAGAAAAAAATGTGATCTTATCCACCAGTTGATGGCTAGTATATTCCCTGCTCTCTCAAGATGGAATTTTTTCCTTATTAAATCCATGACTTGCATTGGAAACAGAATTATTCTTCCATTCTAATTTCTACAAAGTTGTGTCATTAGCAAGAGTGATTAGGAAGGGAGTGGCCTCATACTTCGTGTTCCACGTAGGAGTAATCCTTTCTCTATATCACTCTCATAAATCTACATACTAGACTTGGTTTTATTGTTTCAATGTGGTCTTATTTGTCGAGTCTTCTATAGTGTATTGAACCCTTATACTTAAACACAGAATTTCTCTTTCTGTTATTATTGCTATAGTTAACACGAGTAAACAAATTCATGTACACTTGGGAAATAATGTGCAGCGCATACACTCACAAAAAAAATGATCAGAGAACATTCTTCCTCTTTAAAATTCGCCTTAATTCACAGAGAATTTACAGATTTTGAATTCAATATACTCATGAATAATGTATTTATAAGAAATATAAATTTCATATTTTCTCTTTACTAAGTTGTCTCTGAAACACGTGTTACATCAGGTCCAAATGTGTTCTTGTGTTATTTCGGTGAAGCCAGAAATCACTCATTATACCTCAAGCAGCACCATAGATTGTTCCTGGAAGTAACTGTTACTGGATATGGAAACTGATCCCAGTAGAGGAATGGAACATAGAGGATTGACAAAGTTGAAGTTAACTTGTGCTTTTCTTTTTACTGTAAAAGAAGAGAATCCGAAGGCTTGAAGGAAACTCTGTCCCTGACTTTTTCTAGTGTGTTTTCACTTATGTATAATTTTTCTGTAAACTTCTAGTTGAGAGTATTACAAAAAGATATAATGTGCCATTTGATGGCCAGCATAGAACAAAAAGAAATAACGTTGTTTTAAATATGTTCTTCTGCAGGGGCTGGGAAGTTGGCTCTGTGGTAGAGCACTTGCCTTGCATGCCTGAGGCCCTGGATTAGGTTCCTCAGCACCACATAAGCAAAAATAAGCCAGAAGAGGTGCTGTGGCTCAAGTGGTAGAGCGCTAGCCTTGAGTTGAAGAGCTGAGGTAAAGCGCCCAGGCCCAGATTTCAGGCACAAGACTGGACCCCCCAAAAAATTCTACTGCAAAGAAACAAAGACAAGGATGTTTTATAGTGTTTTTTTGCATGGATATTTCACCCCTGAGATGATTCTTTTGTTGCAGAAGTCAGTTATCAATTATTTTAGTTTGGTCCTGAGTTCTCCAGGGCAATAATGATTCCAAAAAAGCATCCAGTGCGTATGATCAGCAAAAAGATCCACTTTTCAAACCAATACTCCTTTAAGGAGGGTCCCAATGAAATATCTGGTTTTTTGTTTGCTTTTTTGTGTTTAGCTTGTGTTGGTTCTGGGGCTTGAACCCAGAGGCTGAACCCTGTCCCTGAACAGTTTTCTTTCCTGCTCACCTACCCCCAAAGCTAGTACTCTACTGCTTGAACCAAAACTCCACTTCTGGCTTTTTTGCTGTGTAATTACAAATAAGAGTATGACAGACTCTCATGCCTGGTTTGGCTTTAAACTAAGATAGTAAGAAAGCTAAGTGACATCAACTGTATAGACTTCTCTTTTCAAACGAGAAATATTAGATGAAGTTTATTGTAAAGCTAATATTTTACAATTTTTTTCTTTCTTTATTATTGTGAGCATACCGTACAGAGGAGTTACAATTACATGGGAAAGATAACGAGTAAATTTCTTATCAATCATGGTTGCCTCCTCTTTGTTTCCCCTTCCCATCCCTTCCCATATTCCCCCCTCCCCATACCCGATCCTCCCCCCCACCAAGGTTGTAAAGTTTGTTTTTCGACATAACGACTTGTACATCTTATTGTTGAAATGGGTCCACCTGCATCCCTAGTTAAATGATTTGTTTTAGAGCATATGTCCAGAAAAGAATCCATAACATAACTCAGCAAAAGTAGGTGCACTGAATCATTTTGTAATTTTTTTGTTTGGGAAGATTATTGAAATTGCCATTCCTTTTAGGGAAACTTAAAGTCATATTTCACCTTTTTTGTTCGTTGTGGGGCTTGAACTCTGATCCTGGGTGCTAAGCTAGAGCACCACCTCCGGGTTTCTGGTGGTTAATTGAAGATTAGGGTCTCGTGGACTTTCCTGACCAGGCTGGCTTTGAACCACAATCCTCTGGTCTCAACCTCCTAAGTAGCTAGGATTACAGGAGTAAACCACCAGCACCTGGCTCATATTTGCATTTATGTGCACTGAATGACACTGTGTAGACAAAGAATGGAAATTTTAACCAAATGATATTGCAGCATTTCAAAAAAATTGAAGTAGCAATAAATATGTCCTCCTTTCCATTTTGTTACATTAATGACTGATGAGCTATGGGACCCTTACATTAGCATCCTCTGCCATCTGTATAGGTGTATTTACTATCAGGAAATGTTAATAGAAAAATATAGAAAGAATAAGATTTTTAGAAAGCAAAGGAGATAAGGTATGAAAGAATAGCATAGAAGGAGATACATTTATCACACAGAGATTAAGAGCTAGCCTAAGAGATTTAGAATGCTAAAGGCAATGAGGAAAAGCCTAGCTGACAACTAGTTCTACAATAACCAAAAATGGTTCTCAAGAACAGTTTCTGGTATACCTTAATTACTATCATTTATTCCTTCTATCTATTCCTTATTTTCTTTCACAACTATTAATTAGCCTCTGCATTTTTGGTGCCATAACTGACCAAAAAGATTTCAAAATCACACATAGCCTACCATTCTCTTTGTGATTAGCAGTGACAACACAAATCCTGGAATGGTTGAATTTCCAGAATTAAACGTTACCTGACATCTAAGCACATCCCTGGCATTAATTGCTGTGACTTAATGAACAAGACGTTTTTCAACACAGTATCCTCATATAAGTAAAGTACATGAATTAGGAACTGTTGTCAGGTGTCAGTATGGAAGGAGCAATTATATATTCCAAGTCTGGGTTATTTATTTTGCATTTACTAACTGAATGTTTTTGTTTTGTTTTGATTTGATTTGTTTTTGTTCTTTTTGCCAGTCGAGGGGCATAAACTGAGGGGTAGGGAATTTTCCTGAGCTTTTTTTTTTCTTGCTCAATGCTAGCTTTCTATCATTTGAGGCACAGCACCACTTCCAGTGGTTTTGTGTGTGTGTGTGTGTGTGTGTGTGTGTTTGTGTGTGTGTGTGTTACTAAGGAATTGAACCCAGGGTTTCATGGATGCTAGGCAATCACCGTACCATGAAGCTACATTCCCAGAGCCCTAAATAACTTTCTTAAGATGGCATTACATTTTCATTCTGTAACTACGTATCATAATTTTGGCCAGGTGCTAGAAAATGATGTAGAAAGCAATACAATACAATAAGTCTAGTAAGGCTGGATGGACAATGAATAACTGTTACGGTCTATCCAGGTAACAGAAGGGCTTATCTCATGGAGCTGTTTCAACAAGCTGAGGAGACAGCTCCTGACCCACAGCCAACCTCCAGAATGAGAGGGCCAACCTTGGGTTCCAGCCACATGGGGATGATGGGCCCCCTCCTCCAGCACCCATTTGACCAGTTCTTGTGAAAGAGAGAGAGAAAAAAAGTCAGAATTACAATTAAGTCTGGTGCCAGTGGCTCAGAATTCTAATCCTGACAACACAGGACGCTGAGATATGAGGATCATGGTTCATAACCAGCTCAGGCAGGAACGTCTGTGAGACTCTTATCTCCAAAGAACCACCAGAAAATCAAAAGTAGTGATATGGGCTCAAGTCGTAGAACACTGCCTTTTGCTGAGGCTTTTGGAAACATCGCCCATGCCTAGAGTTCTAGCCCCACGACTGACAAGAAGTGGACTTCCTACCACAAGAAGCGGACTGAATAGCACCCATTGTCCTAGGGAGCATGGTAGCAAAGTCAGGAAGAGCTTCCTCTGAAGTTGAAGTCATAAGTAGGTCATCTGGCTTCTCTCTGCCTTGGTATCTCCAGCTGCAAAACCCAACACAGTGAAGGATCCTCTTCCTCATGGGGATAGGGTAATGATGAGAGAGAGCCATGTTTTGTTTCATAATCCCACATCTGTTGCACAATTAATAACAGGCCCCACCTGAGCCCTTTCTGGCTATCTTCCTGTCATTTCCTCACAGAATTTCCGAGAACCTTATCTGAAGACTACTCCCTCTGTTCCTAGCCATTCTCCAGAGATCCCTCTGTATAAATCCCTTGTTTCCTCACAACTGTCCTGTGAGGAGAATGAGGTCTGATTGTTACGAACCTACCCAGAGCTTCACCTGTGGTCAAGAATCGTCTGCTGTGATTTTTCTGCCTGCTCAAACTGAGTTAAGAAACCATTCAAGCCACAGGAAAATCAAACACAAGTAGACCAGAGCCTCCAACAAGAGACAGGTTAAGAACACAAGGGAGATACAAGATCATCCCATCCCCCACAAAAAAATCAAAGAACTCTTTTTTTGTAACTTTTATAATTTTTTTTCTAAAAGTTTTTTTAATTTTTAATTTTTAACTTTAATTTTTTTCTATTAATTTTTTCTTCCTCTCATTATTTTTATTTTAGGGGTATATGTGTGTGTACTTTTTTATCTCTTTTCAGAAACATTGAAGTAATACCTTGCATTCTCTCAGGCCAAAAGGGTAAAAAGTTAAAACTCAACAGGAAAAGCCACCAGAGAAAATCCTGTAACACACTGGAACAACACACAGCTGAATCACGAGTGGGTCATGGAAGAGATTAGAAAAGAAATTCAAATGTTGATGAACACACAAATTACCAGCTCTTTGGGACACAGCAAAGGCAGTACTCACAGGCAAGTTTATAGCTCTGAGTTCATACATCAACAAATTAGAGAGATCTGAAACCAACCATTTAATGAGACATCTGAGTCTCCTTGAAAAAGAGCAGCAAGATGATCCCCAATCCAGTAGATGGTAAGAAAAATTAAAATTAAATCATAATTAAATGAATTAGAATCCAAAAAAAATCATAGAAAGAATCAACAAAACAAAGATTTGTTACTTCCAAAAAATTAACAAAATTGACAGACTCTTAGCAAATCTTATCAGGAAAAGAAGAGAACACACCCAAATAAATATACTCAGAGATGAGAATGGAAACATCACCACAGAAACAACCAAGATTCAGAACATTATAAGGGGATATGTCTCAAAATTTTATGCTAATAAGTTTGAGAACTTGGCAGAAATGGACCTTTTCCTAGCAAATATTGACATGCCAAAACTAAACCAAGATGAGTTATACTATCTTAACAGGCCCATATCAAGCACTGAAATAGAAACATCAATAACACACATCCCATCTAAGAAAAGCCCAGGACCAAATGGCTTTACAGCATAATTCTATAAGCCCTTGAAAATACAGCTCACACCAATACTCCTCCAAATCTTCAATGAAATTGAAAGAGAAAGTTCACTACTGAACTCATTCTATGAAGCCATAATAACCCTCATGCCCAAACCAGGCAGGGACACATCACAGAAAGATAACTATAGACCCATTTATTTGATGAACATTGATGCAAAACTTCTCAACAAAATTTTGGCCAATCGACTTCAACAATTCATCCAAAAAATTCTACACCATGATCAAACAGGATTCATTTCAGGGATGCAAAGCTGGGTCAATATACGCAAATCAATTAATATAATTCATCACATCAACAGGAGCAAAGATAAGAACCACCTGGTTATCTCAATAGATGCAGAAAAAGCATTTGACAAGATCCAACGCACCTTTATGATGATTGTTCTGGAAAAATTAGGAACCCATGGAACTTTCCTCAATACAATAAAGACTATATATGACAAACCTACAGCCAGCATTATACTTAATGGTGAAAAACTAAAGCCATTTCCTCTTAACTCAGGAATGAGACAATAAGGTCCACTCTCTCCACTTCTCTTCAATCTAGTATTAGAATGCCTAACTACAGGAATAAGTCAAGATGCAGACATAAAGGGGATCCAAAGAGGGAAAGAAGAAGTAAAACTCTCCGTCTTTGCAAATGTCATGATCTTGTATTTAAAGAATCCCATAGACTCCACTCCCAAATTACTCAAGCTGATTCAAAACTTTGGCAAAGTAGCTGGGTATAAAATTAACCCCCCAAAATCAATGGCTTTTCTGTATACCAACAATGAGAAAAGTGTGGCTGAAGTTAGGAAAGCATCTCCATTCTTAATAGCCCCACAAAAAATAAAATACCTAGGAATTAACTTAACCAAAGAAGGGAAGGAACTCTATGATGAAAATTTTAAAAACCTGAAAAAGGAAATCAAAAGAGATCTTAGAAAGTGGCAAAAACTCCCATGCTCATGGATTGGAAAGATCAACATCGTGAAAATTGCAATCCTTCCCAAGGCTCTCTACAAATTCAGTGCGAAACCTATCAATATTACAACCTCATTCTTCAAGGAAATAGAAGAGGCAATCCAATAATTCATAGAGGACAATAAAAGAACCCGAATAGCAAAATGATCCTCAACAGAAAAAACTGTGCTGGAGGAATATCATACCAAATTTCAAACTCTACTACAAAGCAATTGTAATCAAAACAGCTTGGTACTGGCATAAGAACAGACCTCAGGACCAATGAAATAGAATTGAAATCCCAGAAATGAACCTACAGACATATAGCCAACTACTTTTCGATAAGGGAACTAAAATAATAGAATGGAAGAAAGACAGCCTCTTCAGTAAAAGGTGCTGGCAAAATTGGTTAACTACTTGTAGAAAACTAAAGCTAGATCCTTATATATCACCGTCCACCAGAATCAACTCCAAATGGATCAAAGACCTCGGAGTCAAAGCAGACACTCTGAAAACATTACAGGATGGAATAGGAGAAATCCTAGGTCTCCTTGGCACAGGTTGAATTTTTTTTAATAGAGACCCAGAAACACAAGAAATCAAAGAAATGTTGGACAAATGGGATTGCACGAAGTTGCAGAGCTTCTGCATGGCAAAGGACATAGCTAGCAAGATCAATAGAAAGCCCACGGATTGGGAGAAAATCTTCACTAGCCATACTAGAGACAAGGGTCTCATATCTAAAATATACTTGGAACTCAAAAAATTAAATTCCCCAACAACAAATCCTCAAAGAAACAACTGCCCAATAAATAAGGTTAAAGCCTTAAAGAGAAACTTCTCTGAAGAAGAAAGAAGGATGGCCAATAGACAAATGAAGAAATGCTCAACCTCTCTAGCCAAAAAAGTAATGCAAATCAAAAAAACATCGAGATCCCACCTCACCCCAGTTAGAATGGCTATAATGAAGAACTCTGATAACATATTCTGGAGGGGATGTGGACAGAAGGGAACCTTACTTCATTGTTGGTGGGAGTGTAAATTTGTTCAACCACTTTTGAAAGCTGTATGGAGGTTCCTCAAAGCACTCAAAATAGAGCTCCCCTATGATCCAGCAACCCGACTTTTGGGAACTTTCCCAAATTTTTACTAAGAAGAACGCTCTAAAGCTAGCAGCACAACTATGTTTATTGAAGCCTTTTTTACCATAGCTAAGATGTGCAAGCAACCCAGATGCCCTTCGATAGATGAATGGATCAAGAAAATGGGTTATATATACACAATGGAATTCTATGCCTCCATCAGAATGAATGACATTGCTCTATTTGTTAGGAAATGGAAAGACTTGGAAAAAATTATATTAAGTGAAGTAAGCCAGAACCAAAGAAACATAGGTCCCTTGTTTTCCCTTATTTTCAATAACTAGTATATATCTGAGTCAAGCATGAAAGTTCAGATAAATTCATGTTAGTGAAAAGAACCCTAAGATATCTATTCAAATTTTTTTCTTTCATACGATTGTTTCTAGTACATTAATAAGATTATTTGTTGCTTTCTATGTCCCTCCCCCACGGTATAATCCCTGCTTTCACTGTATTTGATGTTGTTATAATTTATGGAGGGGAAGGGAAAAAACAAATCGTTGAAATAAGGATTAAAGTTGGACCCATTGCAACAATGAGACGTAGAAGTGGTATGTCGAAAATGAACTTGACAACTCTGGTAGGGGGAGGGGGAGGGTCGGTTAGGGAGGTGGGGGGAGGATGGGATGGGAAGGAGAAACAATGGAGGAGGCCACAATGCTTGATAAGATATGTACTCATATCCTGACCATGTAATTTTAACCCCTCTGGACAGTATTTTCACAATTAAAAAAAAAAAAAAGAATCGGCTGCTGTGGACTAAATGTTTGAGATAATCCATCTAAATCGATGACTGTGCATGTTGCTACATGTCTCCCCCCCCAACTAATGATGACCAGTCCCGTTGGAACATACCTGACACAGATAGGAGGACATCAATCCAGCCCATCCAGAGCATATAGAGGCTCTGTTTCAGAAATGCCCAAAACAGAAAGGTGGCTCCTATGAGCCAGGGAGAGGAAACAAGTAGCGGGTCTTGGTGCCCTCAGAGGAGTGTCTGACCTGGGGTAGGGGTGGTTTGGGGGCAGCCACTCACATGTGCTCCTGGGAGAAGTTGCTTGAGGCTGCTCAAGGAGGGGAGAGAGGGCATGGCAGTGGCATTGCAGACACATGACCTCAGAGAACCAAGGCCATTGACCAAGTTGTGGCTTTACACAGCCTGGCAGGGTGCCATTGCCTGATGTTTGAAATTCTGCACCTTGGGAAGGCGGGGAGGGGGCTGGGGACTAGGCAGGCATCTCAATTTCCTTCTATATTCCAGTGGCCTTGAGTCTCTTCTCACCACTCAGCCATCTATACCTTCCTCAACTGCTGGTAGTGGTGTAAACTAACAGTGGGAATCCTGGTGCTACCAGGCAGCATGGAATGTGGGCGTGGCAACCATTCTTGTATCTCATTGGTCAGAAATAAAAATGAAAGAATGGGGGTGTGGCCAGAATCCTGTGATGCAAACAGCATGGGCGGAGTCAAGAAGATAGCAACTCCCCCAGCCCTTTTCCCAGGGAACAATATCCAATTCAGTTGGAGACAAGAGGGTGACCTGCTTTAGCCGCATGGCTGCACAGATCATTGTGTATGGCTGTTTGTTCCCAGTCCCAGACCATGAACTGAGGATATGGGCACAGTCTGTGAGCTGCTTTTGCTCAAGGCTGGCCTTCCACACTGGAACCACAGGGATTCTGGCTTTGTTGGCACTGAAGTTGGACTTTCCTGCCTAGGGTGACTTCGACCATGATCCTCCCATCACAGCCTTGTAAGTATCAAGGAAGACTGTTGAGGGCCACTGATGCCTGCCTAATCATTGGTCTTACTGGTGTTCTTGGACAGACTGACGAGTTCGGGTTTAAGTGGTGCGAGCTATAGCCCACAGTTGGAATCCTGGTCCAGCCACCTCAAAATGGAAGGAGATCCTAAGAAATTTATTCCTGTCCATATGATTACCAATGGAATATGATGTATGTCATGATTGAAAGAGCAGTTCTTGAATGATTCTAGGATAAAATTATACAGAATTATAGGACACTGATCGATGTTAGTTAATGCTTTATGAAGCATTTAAACAATCACATTCATAAAATGGAGGCATAATGAAATACCTAAGAATTACTATACTATTACATAATATAAAGGTGCCATTTTTCTGCCAGGACTGGGATTGGAACCTATGGTCTTGGTAACTTTGTTGCACTGTGTGTGAAGGGGAAGCTGGCCTCCTTGAAGTCAAGAAATTCAAGTCGGTTCTTTAGGCCTGAAATAGATCCCCACCACTAGAAAACATCCTATTCATGTACAATTTACATATATGATTCATATTTACATACCTATGTTGACTCCATATTGCATTCAGTGCAGTTATTTTATTTGTTTGTTTTATTCATGTATTGACCATTTATTTTGACTATTATGGCACATAAAACATTGATTACATTGATTACATAAGATATAGGTCTGCATATGTATTCCACTTCATACCTGACACTCAGGACTTTCATAGAAAAGGAAAGCATGTGTCGTCATCAACTTCTTACTCCACAATTCATTTTTGGGGAGTGCTGGCAACTTAATTCACAGCCTACAAGCCTACAAGGTCCAATTCATGAATGGGTGAGTTTCACCACGCCATCCTAGGGCAAATTGAACTGAAAGGCTATTCCCAGGACCAGAGATCAAGCCCCAGGTGTTAGCAAAATAAGAACAGATTGAACTGCAGATGGAAGTACGCTAATAAATATGTATTTATATAGAGTGTTAAAGATGTCTATATATTATTCAGTTATATAGACTACATTCCTACCAATTCCTGGGTATTAATCATGCGTCCATGTAATTAATGTTATTGTTTTCATCCTTATACTATTAATGAAATCAATCAGTGTCCTGAAATTATTGCATTCCTGTGAGTAATAATATTCTTTTTATGCTTTATAAATATTAAATAAAAATCAATTAGCCTCCTGAAATGATGCTGCCTAAATTTATAATAGCATCATTCATGATCAACTCATTGAACATTGACATTGATAACATTCCATTGTTCTTCTTATGGTTGGGAACAATTTTCTTAGTATCTCCTGCCATTGGTTGGTGTTAGGAGGGAGATTCGAAATCAGGGCCAATGTTGCCACGTGGGCCTATGGCTTCCCAGATAGTCTGGCACCCTTCAGCAATGCAAGGTTAAGTACCTTTTGCAACAGTGTCATTCAGACCCATGAGGGTCACCGTGTAAAGGAAGAAAACATAAAAAGGCCACATTTTTTCTGTGCATTGTTTCCCTGCAAGATCTGAGGGTCTAGGATCCTAGAAGGAGCTGTAGGTCTAGTGGCTGCACCCCAGCCTAGGGTGATCCAAGTTGAGGAAGAGTTGCCACAATCTGACTTCAAGCCCATACTGAGAAAAGTAAAATAAAAAATTTAGCTCCCTGGCTTGCAATTCGTGATGTTTAATCTTCCAGGCTTTAAATTTGAACTCAGGATCTGGGTAAATCTGCAGCAATGTGGATGAAGGAGAAGATCACTGTACTTGAAGATAAGAAAGTCAGACCTGGAAAGATGGCAGAGAAACTGGAGTCTATGCGAGACATAGAAAGCAGTTTTAGAGTTCCAGTGAACAGTCCTAAGCCAGAGAATCACACCAAGTGTGCCATCACAGGACAGAGAGTCAGACCAGAGAGGGAAAATCCAGGCAAAGAGACAGATCTAAGCTCTTGCCAGCAGCAGCCGTAGGGGTGGTAGCGGTGGAAGCTGCAACCACAGGAGCCATACCTGAGCCACAGAAAGTCCGAGACGAAGGAGCCAGACGCAGCAGGTGAGCGGATTCTACTCAAAACCAGCAAGACATCTTCATCCTGCAGTTCACAGACCAGAGACGACCCAGGAACCAAAACTCGGCATGAGTAGAAGCCTGATGTCCTCACTCCTTCTCAGGGAGCAGAGGAGGGAATGCCACCTCTCTCCCCCCCCCCCCCCCCCCCCCCCCGCGTACTGGAAATATCCATCTTGGATACTGACAAAGAGCTCCAATTCGAGTCTTGGAATAAAATGGATCATTTAGCAGGTCACAAGAACTTAACGGAGGCGTGACCTGCCAGACTCACTCCACCCAGGGAAAAGTCACCCAGCCTGGGCACCAGCCCTAGTAGTGGCTTTCTTCACTGGGTAATCAGAGCAAGAGGCTGCCCCTCCCTTTAGCAGCCTCGACAATGAATTGAAATTCCGTAAACAGAAACCCTGAGAATGGCTCCAGGCTGGGCTCTGTGAGTCTTTCACAAAATAACCACCAGGAAAAGCTACTGTTTGTTGAAAGGCCTCAACTCTACCCAGAACCTAGCCTCATCACTGCATCTCCCTCTCATGTGATACTCGAAGCAGATCTGACTCCCATTGAACTAGCCTAGGAGGAGGATCACAAAATCCTGGGTAAAGCAGAGCATTTTTCTGCTTGTTCGAAAAAACTGACATAAGAAACCGACCAAGCCAAAGGACCAAAAGCAGACCAGAGACTCCAACAAGAGTCTGGTTACGTACACAAGGGAGATACACGATTTTTTCCACCCCTCTCCAAAAAATCAAAGAACTTTTTTTATTCTTCTTCTGCTTCTTTTTTTTTTTTTTTTTGGTACCTTATATAAAAAAGAATTCATTTCTAAAACTTTTTTTAATCATTAATTTTTGCCTTGATTGAAAAAAAAATGTTTTCCAGTAACTATTTTTTCCCTCTTACAATTTTTATTTTAGGGATACGTGTGTGCATTTTTCCTTCTTTTTTGATTTCTTTCTCTTTTTTTTTTTCTTTTTTAATTATCTTTCTGTTTTTTGTTTAGCTCTACTGAACTTCTGATCTTTTTTTCTTCCTTTCTTATCCTTTTCACATTTTCCTCTCTTTCGTTCTTCTTTATGTGACTTAATTCTTGTCCTGCACATGCTCAGATAAACCTGTAGTTGACTATTAGACCCTTATCCTCCATTGTGTACACACTTAATCCACAAATTTATTACTCAATTCAATACCTCTGAGACTAAAATTCCTTAATAGCAGTAATACTTCTTTATACCTATATAATATTTTAAGCATTTTATTTTTAAGTTTTCACATCTCCTTTATATCTCTCCCCTTCTCTCATTATATTCACGTTCTTCTCTAAATCAAGAACTCTAACAACAACAGATGCTGGAGGGGATGTGGACAGAGGGAACCTTACTTCATTGTTGGTGGGAGTGTAAACTTGTTCAACCACTTTGGAAAGCAGTATGGAGGTTCCTCAAAAGACTTCACATAGAGCTCCCCTATGACCCAGCAATCCCACTTTTGGGCATTTACCCAAATGTTTACAAACAAGACCACACTAAAGCTACCAGCACAATTATGTTTATTGCAGCATTATTTACCATAGCTAAGATATGGAACCAACCCACAAGCCCCTCAGTAGATGAATGAATTAAGAAAATGTGGTATATATACCCAATGGAATTCTATGCCTACATCAGAAAGAATTACATTGCCCCATTTGTTAGAAAATGGAAAAACAGAAAAAATTATATTAAGTGAAGTAAGCCAGGCCCAAAGAAACATAGGTCCCATGGTTTCCTTTATTTGCAATATCTAGTATATGTATTAGTAAAGTGGAAAAGGTCAGATAATGTGATGTTAGGAAAATGAACCCTTAGATATGTATTTTAATGTTTTTTTCTTTCATGCATTTGTTTCTAACGCATTTATAAGATTATCTCTTTGTTGCTTTGTACGTCCCTCCTCCACAGTATAACCCCTGCTTTCACTATATTTGATGTCAGTATAACTTGTAGAGGAGATGGGGAAAAACAAGTCGTTTAAGGATACAGGTGGACCTGTTGCAACAATGAGAAGTACAAGTTGTCATGTCAAAAACGAGCTTTACAACGTTGGTGTGGGGGGTGGAGGCGGGGAGGATTGGGTGGGGGGTGGGGGGAGAGGCTGGGAAGGGGTATAAAGGGTAAACAAACGAGGAGGTTGAATGGCTTGATAAGAAATGTACGCATTATCCTGCCCATGTAATTGTAACCCCTCTGTACAGTATGTTCCAAAAAAAATTAAAAAAAAAACAAAAAATAAAAGAAAAGAAGTTACAGCAAATGAAAAAAAATAAATAAGGATACTGGTGGACCTATTGCAACAATGAGATGTACAAGACGTTATGTCGAAAACGAATTTTAAAACTTTCGTTGGGGAGGGTGTGAGGGGCAGGAAGGATTGCGTAGGGAGGCTGGGGAAGGATGGGAAGTGATGAGAAGAGGAAACAAAGGAGGAGGCTACAATGCTTGATAAGCAATGTACTCATTATCTTGCCCATGTAATTTTAACTCCTCTGAACAGTATTTTCACAATAAAAAGTATTTTTTAATGAAAGAAAAAAAGAGTGATTGGGGGCTGTGAAGTTGGCTCAGTGGTAGCGTACTTGCCTAGCCTGCATGAGGCCCTGGGTTCCATTCCTCAGCACCACATAAATAAACAACAAAAAAAAAGTGATTGGTGCAGGAGGTGGGTGTGTGCCCAAGAGGAGCCAATAAAAATGCCTCTGCAGACCCAAGGTGGGCCAATGGGAATGTCTCCTACAGACCCAAGGAGGGCCAGTGGAAATGCCTCTGCAGACTCTGAAGCTCTTGCAAAGACAGTCTGGGATTCCAAACTGGTTGGTCCATGCTTGCCATGAGTATGACCAGAGGCAGTTGGTGTCATGGCTGAGGTTTGAAGGTGGGAACTGAATCCCAAGTGAGGAGAGTGGGTCTGTGGTGTGGATAAACGCTGCTACCATAGACCAGAGTGGGTCAGGTATGGCAGGAGGGCTCCTGAGGCTGAGGTTCACCTCCATCCTGCTCTGTGATCTGGCATCTTCTGCCATGGCCTGGTGCACCAAGTATGCCCTTGACCTTGAATGCTGGAGAAAGAAACTTCCATGCCTTTTAAACCAGCCCACCTCATGTTCCCTATCATCATGGTAGCTCAAACCACAGGAGACGGTCCCCAGACATCTGTAAGAGCAGTGTAGATAATGTGAACTTAGAGCTGTAAAAAACCGTGGGAGAATCTCTGTCCAGGAGAGACTGGAGGAGAGGGAGGAAGACTGCTTTGTTCTCTGCAAAGCTCAGGCTGGACTTTGAGGGGCCTGCACTCCTCTGCAAGGGTGGTCTGTGGAGCCATGGAACCTTCCAGCATGGCTGGTGACAGTGACCTTTAGATCCCTCCTCAGCTGAGATCCTCAGGTGCCTGGGGGATGGGCCCCAGCCGCTCAGCTTCCTAGGAAATCTCAGCCTGCACTGTTGTCATTCAGGCCTCAAATCCTAATATATATCGCTGGGAAGGTAATTTATACACTCATGCAAATTTCTTTTTACTGCTCAGTTTTGAGTAACAGTTGTGTAATTATTTCCAGCTCTCCTTTCAAGAAAATTCTAAACTGAGGGCTGTTAAGACCTTAATATTCTTCAGGGTTGCCAGGGATGGTATTTTTCCTGGATCAAATTCATCCCCTCTGTTGGGGCTGACATTATTAGGTTACAGATTTTGCTTCAGGGGGCTGGAAAGTTTAGCCATGTGTGTGTGTGTGTGTGTGTGTGTGTGTGTGTGTGTGTGTGTGTGTGTGTGTGTGTAGGAGAATAGCCAAGGCTGGCCCTGGCCCTGGCCCTGTGTGACTTGCTATTTTTATTTTTGCAGCCTGGTATCTTCTTTATTAAGTCATGGATGTTCCTTGCAGACCTACTATGAGCACAGCTCCACCAGGATTGCATGACACGCACAATGGAGACAAATTACTTATCCAAGTACAGCAGATAATGAACCTTAGGGGATATTAGTTGTGGGCGGGGAGGGGGGAGAACGGGTCCTGAGGCTTGAACTCAGGGCCTGGACACTGTCCCTGCAGCTCCTAGTCTTGCTGACCCTGGCTGATGCCTTCACCTTGGGCTTCACGGTTCTCAGCCGGTAGTTGAGATGATATGGGCCCAGACAGTTGGCGTCTGGCCCTGCCCCACTTCCTAGGAGCAGTGGGGTATGGGGCGTGGATGCTTGCCAGGGCAGCCCAGCTGGCTTCCAGACACCAGCTCTGCAGTGGGCTGGGCGTGGGCCACACCAACCAGGTGTCCCTTGGGGAGGCTGGGCAAGGCCTGAGTCCCAGTCCTGAAAAGGCCCAGGGCTGACAGCCTGGCCAGCAGCCCCACACCATGGGCAGGCAGTGGAACCTGTAAGAGGCACGGCCTAGAGGCAGAAGTGATGGTATTGGGAAAGTGGCCTAGTGATGGAGTGCATTTGGGGCGTGGCCTAGAGGGAGGAAGTAAGAGCATTGGGGTCTAGAGAAGAAAATAATGCAATAGAGGTGTGGCCTAGAGAAGAAAGGCTAATGCGGGTGTGGTCCACAGGGAGGAAGTGAGGTCATTGGAGCATGGCCACGCAAGGGCTGTTAGGAGCCTGGCCCTGCTCATCCTCTGTCTGTCTCCAGTGAGGTGAAGCCATTTTGCCCCACCTGGTGATCTCCACCACGGTGTTCTACCCCTCCACAACCCAAAGCAACAAGGCCAAGTGGGCAAGAACAAGAAGAAACCCTTCATCCTGTAGGCCAATTACCTCAGGTTTTATGTTACAGATGGGAGGCTGGGGAGCACGTGGGATAGCATTGGATCAGGGTGTGTTTTGGGATACACACACATACATGCAACATGCAAGCACACGTAAACACATGCATGCACACACAAGCATGCACACATGCACATATGAGCATATACACATCCATATACACATGTGCACAGACACAAACACACATATAGTTCATGCACACACACATGTACACACACACATGGAGGCTTGTTTCCTCCCGCTCCTCCCTCCATTTCCATGTCTCCATCTCCTTGTCGGTTGCATTATCAGGAACTGCTTGATAAAGGAACGCTTTTTGGTGATGACAAGAATTGATTTCCAATTCCCTGCAGAATGAGTTCATCATCACAGTGGCACAGGCAATTTAGCTCAGATACCAGGACTGCCTCGGGTTATAGCTCACACTGACAGCATCCCTGTCAAGCCCCAGGTGGGTTTTGACAGGGAGGGGAAAGAGACATTCTCAGAGGGGTTTGTGTGGGGGTGTGGCCAAAAGGACATGGCTGCTTCAGGGTCCCCCTGAGGCCACTGGTAGGAAGTAGTCTCTCATGCTGCCTTCCATGAGGCTGTGGGAAATTCAGTCTTGCTCAGCTTGATCACTCAAATGTGCAGCTGAGAGAGAAAGGATCAGTTTCCCCTGTTTAGGAAGCCCTCAGATAGTGTCCATGGAGGGTTAAAGGAGATTTACAGGAGTTTGGGAGGTGGCCTGCATTGGCTGGACCACTGACTATAACAGGCCAGCTGATTGGTTGAGACCACATCTCAAAGATAATTGGAGTGAGGAGAGCTTGAGTGTGGCATGAGGCCCTAAGTCCAACCCCAGTATGGCCCTCAGAAACATTTCAGACAAGCAAATTTAAATATACATACATATATATATATATATATATATATATATATATATATATGTGTGTGTGTGTGTGTGTGTGTGTGTGTGTGTGTGTGTGTGTGTGTGTGTGTGTGTGAGTGTATGTGTGTGTGATTCTACTGGCCCTGGTGCCCTCTAATCCTAGCTATTCAGGAGGCTGAGATCTGAGGATCGAAGTTCAAAGCCATCATGGGCAGGTAAATCCATGAGGTTCTAATCTCCAAATAATCACCTAAAGCCGGAATTGGAGCTGTGGCTCAGGTGGTAGAACACTAACCCTGAGCAAAAATGTGAAGGGACAGCACCCAGGTTCTTAGTTCAAGCCCAAGGACCATCCAAAAAGAAAAAAAGAAAAATGACTGATTCCCATTGTGCATCAAGTGACAGGTGCTTCAAAGCCACTTTTGTTGGGCCCACAAATGAACTATAAGTGGAGGCAGAGTCTCATGCTGCTAACTCATGTTGTATGTGTCTCTGCTCTGAACCATTTTTCCAGCAATTGCTTTGCAATCACCTTGGGGTTCAGAAAGGACCAGACAAATTGATAACTTCTTAATGACAAGGGATGAAGCCACCCCTGAGGGCCGGCAGAGCCCCCCAAGACAGCTCACCCCGCAGGACCCAGGACATGTTGATCCTGACCAGCTGTGACAGCCATCATGCCTCTCCAGAATCCACCAGAAACAAGGACCAGAATTATCACCACCCAGGCCACACTGGGACTGGTGGCCATTTTAACATGGCATACCTTTGTCCTCAAGTCTCCTTATTTTTTAATTTTTGCCAGTCTTGGGGCTTGAACTCAGGGCCTGGGCACTGTCCCTGAGCTTCTTTTGCTAGTGTACTACAACTTGAACCACAGTACTGTTTTTGTATTTTTCTGTGTAGTTTGTACTGAGGAATCAAACCCAGGGCTTCATGCGTGCTAGGCAAGCACCCTAACACTAAGCCACATTCCCAGCCAAGTCTCCTTATTTAACTTAAGGCAAATGTCTGTACCCCAAAGATAGCTGAAGATGTGCCCAAGCTGTCTTTCACCCCATGGCCACCATGGAAGAATTGACCTTTACATGCCCCTCACCTTGTCCCTTTATTTGGAGTGGGGTTTGGATCTGGGGTGTAAAACCCTGTTTTCCAGAGGACAGCTAGACCAAACCAATCAATGGGTGGGTGGGTGGATTGGTAGTGATAGGCTCCCATCTTAGTAGCCAAGGTAGTGTGGCTGTGCTGCCTTATTTACAATGATTATATAGATGCATGAGGGGAGATCATCACATAAGTAGATATTATGATTGTATCACCCAACATCCAACAGTTGGTATTTCGTGTAACAACCTCCCTGCTCATGATGCAGGGGGTGAACATCTGCTTGGATCCCTCCCATCCTGCCACCTGTCCCGAGCTCTGGGGGCAGTGAGCAGTGTCAGTGTCTGTCTATGTCTCAGGAAAGCCACATTCCTAACGCTACCTCCGTAGTGGCTGGAATTGCAGAATTACAAGATATGTACATATATATATATATATATATATATATATATATATACATACATATATATATACATATATACACATGTATGTATATATATGCATATACATATATGTATATGTACATGTATATATATATATATATATATATGCGTGGGTGTATGTGTGTGTGTGTGTGTGTGTGTGTGTGTGTGTGTGTGTGAAGTATTTGAGCTTCAGTTTGTGTGAACAGCCAAGACCAGTTACTGGATGATGGAAGAGTTGTGCTGGGGGCAGGGCACCTATGGCACCTTCTTTGTCCTGTGGCCAGAAATTCCCAGGGGCTGAGGCCCCTACTAGGCTGTCACTTGGAGCCACTGCTGGTCTCCTTCCCATAGGGATTCTGCAGAATATTGTGCCCGTGTGTATGTGTGTAGGGATGGCATTCATGCTATGGTCTCCTGCCACTCATTTATGCTCCTCTGGAGCCTCCATTCCCAGTGTGGAGGATAGCCAGAGAGAAATCTTTGAAATCAAAGGCACTTGGAGTAATGGCATAATTGCTCTGTGAAACCATTTGCCAAGTAATTATAGACTATTGTTCGGTTGATCTAGCTACTTTTTTTTATCCCTGCTAAATAATGAGGCTTTGCTTGGAGTGATGGGTGGGAGCAATCATACACACACACAGTTAGACAGAACAGAGGTCCCCTCTTTGCCACCCTTTTCTTTTCTACACCCCCCCCAGCCCCAAGCCAGCAGGTGAGTGAACAGCCCCGTGGGGACCTCTGTGTTCTTACCCCTGCTAAGGGACATTTTTGGTATTAAAATGCACTTTCAAGAAACAGCAGCTGGAGACTTTGCTGAGACTGGCAGTTCCTGTAAGGATAGAAGTTCCTTGAGGCCCCGAGGTTAGAGTAATGAAACCCAGGATTTTTCTATGTTGCTCTTTTGAGCCTCTCCCTCCCCCACCAGTGGGCTTCCTTCTTCCTCTGCTCCTCCTCCTTCTATGCCCTGAGATCCTGTCCTTCATGTGCTCGCTGCTCACAGCAAGCTAATTCAGATACATAGTACAGTATTCACTTTTAAAACATGGTTAATAGAGCTCCATTAGGATAAATGAGGTCTGTGGAAAACCAGAGCACGCATTTCGGTGTCTGCTTAGCACATCCATTGTGTCCGGATGGGGTCCTCTGAGCCACTGCCCGGGGAGAAGGAGTGAGCTCTGCCCAGAAGAAACTCCATGAGCAGGGGTTGGCGATGGGAACCAGAGGCACACAGGGGGGCTGGGACTGGGGTGGACTTGGTGGTCAGAGCCCATGGCTACAAACAGCCATCAGGGAAGATGGTCACCTGTTGGGGAATCAGAAGTGCTCTGGCCATGGCAGTGGGTCGGGAGTTGGGAGAGTGAGGTCATCGTGTGACAGTGGGTATAGAGTCTGGAGCACCGTGGCCGTGGCAGTGGGTAGGGATCGTCCTTCACAATGACCAGCAGGGCTCTGGCTCCCTACATCCTAAGAGTGAGGTGCAGCTGCTTGTCATCTGACCCCTCTTGAGACCATGGACCATCACCTGACCTCTCCTAAGACCAAGAACTGTCGTTCCACTTCAGAAGCCACCTCTGGCCAGATCTGAATGCACTGGTGACCAGGCCCTACTTTCCCTCTGCTCACCTCCTGTCCTTCTGCCCTCATCCTTCCTGTTGAACCTAAAGCAAACATCTCTCTCCAAAGATGGCCGAAGAAATACAAAAGAGCTGTCGTTATGTATTACCTGTAACAGTCCCCCATCTCTGCCCTTTGCTACACATCTTTATTTGGCTCAGAGGAGCAAGTGGCCCAATGGAATGTGGGGCTTCTGGTGCTGTGGCTTGGGGTCCCTTGTTCTGATTTAAGCACTGTGTGACCTTGGGAGATCCAGGGTCCACAATGACCTTCACACTTCATCCTTTCTCCTTCCTGGGAGCCAGCGCTCCACGGAGCCGCTTGCTGATGATGGTAGAATGGGCCCGGCTTGTCTCACTGCTTATGGTGACCCATAATGAGGGAAGGGGACCAGGGCTGTGCTTGATAGCACTCACTGAAAATCCAAGCACTTGCATGGCTGAGGCAGGAAGATCAAGAGTTCTAGGACAGTCTGGGCTACTTACAAGGTCTGAAAGGTCCTTGTTATGTCAGGGAGTCAGCTGAGCCTGCCTCTGGTCTGAACTATAGAGGATCTCTCAGTCACTGGAGCTTTCCTCCTCTTCCTGCTCCTCCTCCTCACCTCCCTTCTCCTGCTCTTACTCCTCTTCCTCTTCTTCCTGCTCCTTCTTCATGCCAGTGCCGGTGCTTGAACTCAAGGCCTGGGTGCTGCCCCTTAGTTATTTATTTCTTCTTTTTAATTTGGTCAAGGATGATGCTCTACAACTTGAGGCACAGTTCTACTTTCAGCTTTTTGGTGGTTAATTAGAGATAAATGTCTCATGGATTTTCCTGCCTGGGCTGGCTTCAAACCATGATCCTCATATTTCAGCCTTCTGAGTAGCTGGGATTACAGGTGTGAGACACTGATGCCCTGGCTGTGATTTGACATCTTAATGGAGTTGGTGGAAGGGTACTAACTACTTTTTGTTCTGATTTCTGAGTTTGACACTTTTATTATTTATTAAAAATGATACGATTTCCTTGTCTCAGCATTTCTCCTACTTCAGGGGGTCTATTTGCATTTGTAAAGTTCCAGAGTCCTTGTCAGTTTTCTTCCATTTGGAAATAGGTGCCAGGACCGTTGTTGCCTTATGTATGTCCCACATGTAGCCTCAGCTCTGAGTTATGATTCAACAGCTCATAAGGAGTAGAAACAATTTATAATGATGAGATTTATCATGGAAATATATGGCCACCACTTGTTAATGATGAGATTTATTGCAGTAAAATTTATCTGCTCAGTGTCTTTTTTTAGTAAGACCAGGGAGATTGCACAACTCTTACCCTTCTCAAGAAATCAAGCTGTCCCCTATCCTCAGTGAGGAGCCCAGGGGAGATGTCCAGGAAGAACATACATCGATCAAGACTTTCCAAGGGTACCTTAAATTGTTGTTTTTATTATATTTTGGTGGTACTAGGATTTGAACTCAGGGCCTCGCCTGCTAGGCAGATGCTCTACTTGAGCCCTGTTCCAGTTCTTACTGCTTAGGTTAAGGATGGGGTGTTTGCTTTTGAAATAGGGTATCATGTTGTTGCCAGGGCTGGTGTGAACCTCCTGTTTGTATGATACTCCCACATGCATAGCTGATACTCCCACATGCATAGCTGCCTCTACAACCTGCCTATTGATTGAAATTGTGTGGGAGTGTGTGTGTCTGAGCTAGCTTCAAATTGTGAGCCTCCTGATCCCTGTCTTTCAAGGAGGAGCTAGATCCCACCCAGCTGTGATGTCCTTGATTGCTGAACCCATTGGTAGAGCCAGAGCCCTCACAATCCAATCACTTATCAAGGCCCCACCTCCTGACAGTTCATTCAGCTATGATGTCATTGGTGGATGAGCCCATTGGTGGAGTCAGAACCTCTATAACCCAATCACCTCTCTCTTGTCTCCAGATGGCAGCAAGCTTTCAACCCAGGAGCCTTTGGACCATATTCATGATTCCCAGGTGAAGAAGATGACATAAAGGGATAGCAGGGATGGCTGTTTGCAGTCCTAATGGACCAGTTGATCAAATCAAGAGGACAGCAGAGATGGTGACTCAGAACTCTAAACCTAAGGAGTGAAAATACCTATCCTGGAACCATCCACTAACAGATTTTGTCTGAGTGAGAAGTTAATGTCTGCAGTGCCTAGCTGCTTTTATTGGGGATAGAATCATGTATTTGGGGCTGTCAGGGAGGTGGGCAGACCTATGGAAGATGAGGCACAGAAAACATGCCACTTGCACATTGCAAAGTTCAGGCCAATGGCTCCTCTTTCTCCTCTCATTGAGAGTCAGCCTTTGGAAATATTCACTGTCATCAAAAAGCCAGAAAATCCCCAAGCCAAAGCATTTCGACGCACTTCCAAATCTCCTCCATCAGGCTGTTTTTTTTTTTTCTTCCCATAACTATTAGCAGGTGTTTGGCTGTGTCCATTAAAAGCCATTTCGTGTTCCCTTGACAAAGGAGTTTTTTATTTAGTGCTGTAAGCTCAATAATACAGCATCTCATGAGAACTATTAAAATGGGAAATGTCTGCTGGGCTGACAATTGTGCTATCGATACATACCGAGTACTACATTGAGGACAGCCAAATGGACCAATAGCTCTTATGGAAAAGGCTTAGCAAGGGGCCCTGGCTGTGCCGCAGCTTCCGTGCTGGCCTTGGGGGATGCATTTGGAAGAGTCCTCCATAGATCCCCGGCAGTCCTCCATGTCAAGTGGGGTGGAATATGGCTTTGGCTGCCTGAGCTGCTCAACACATGTTTTCCAGTGTGGTGGAGAGCTGTGTAGACTAAACTCCTCTCCTTGCCTTTTCAGGCAGGCCTAGAGCAGTTTCACTCTGGACTGCAGTGCCTGGGACTCCAGAACTGCAGACCCTCTTCCCCCTTACTTTCCACCAGTTTGTCATTGACTTGGCCCTGAATCTATAGGTTTTGTCATCTGATTCTTAATTGTTCCTAGGACTTTTCCTCCACTTCTGTCTACTGAACACCATTTTGTGTAAATCCTCTTTTCCATCCTCTTCATCACCACCCCCGCATCCCCCCCTCCTCTCCCATCGATAGGGCTTGAGAAGTCCTAGCCCTGATTGGTCAACTTGACTGGATGGAGAGACTTGGGGGAGACTGGGGAGGCTCACTTCTGCCCATGTCCATGATGGATTTTGAAATGATCCAATCACATCAGGGTGATGATTGTGGATGGATTCATCAGATCATGATCTGTGTAGATCTGTGATCAGTGTAGATCTGATCATCAGTGAATTCATCAGATCATGATGTGATCAGTGAATCTGATTATTGATGGATTCAGGATTTGATTAGACCCTTGGGAGCTGGTGGAAATGAAGGGGTCTGGGTGGAGGAAGTGGGTGGCTGGGAATGTCTCCTTGGGAGTTGTATCTTGCCTGGCCCCTTCCTGTTACTGCTTCTCCTCACTTCCTGTCTACCAAGACATGAAGTCCTCCCCCACCCAGCTGCCATGATGTTTGGGAACCTGATGCTGAGCAACCAGGGATGGAGCCCTCTGAAGTTGTGAGCAGGAGATACCATTATTTCTTCAATGTGTTTATCTCAGGGCTAATCACAAAGAGAAGAAAAATACCAAATTTCAAATATACACATTGATAATTCCCTGTGAAGAACTTACGTTTCAACCATTTATTTTGATCGGTCATGGGGCTTGAACTCTGGGCTTGGGTGCTGTCCCTGCACTCTTCAGCTCAAGGCAAGTGCTCTACCACTTGAGCCACAGCTCCACTTTTGGTTTTCTATTGGTTTATTGGAGATAAGAGTATCACAGACTTTCCTGCCTGGGCTGGCTTTGAACCTAGATCCTCAGATCTCAGCCTCCTAAGTAACTAGGATTACAGGTGTGAGCCACCAGCACCTGGCTCGAGCATTTTCATTTCACCCAGTGTAGAGCTCAGAGGCAATGATCCTCCTATCTATGCTTCCTCCATAGCTGTTATTATAGCTATCCATCATGATGCTCAGCTTGTTTTTGCCCTGGTTTTGCCTCAAACCACACTCCTTGATCTCTGCCTCCTTAGTAGTTGAGATTGTAAGTGTGAACCACTGTGCTTTTCTTTTTCTTCTTCCTTTTCCTGGTACATAGCCCAGGCTGGTCTCAAACTTACTGACTTCCTGCTTCAGCCTCTTCATCACTGTGATTATAGGACTGTACTTCCGTGCCTGGCTGACTGTAGTTTTCTTTGGGGTGCTTACCAGCACGTAGACAATATTAATGAGGATTAATGATGTTGTAAATAGGTGTTTAAAATAAATAAAAAAGGTGAAAACAAGGATTAGGGAAAGCTACAGTGGGTTAGTAACTGAGGTGTTCCACGGTGAGCCCCTCCAAGATTATTTCAGCAGCAAGAAGGAAACATTTTGTCACAAACAAAATCAATCTGTAATGAGAAGACAATTTGCAATCAGCTTTGCAAGTGAAATTGCATTTTCTTATGGTCTGAGGGTGTTTTGGGAACTGCATGAGTGAGCCGATAAGCGAGTAATGGATTGGAAGGTGAGGGTGAGGGCTGGTTTCACCAGCCAGGTGTTCACAGGGAGGGAGGGGGTGCCTCCCCCACAGCGATTCTTTAGAAGGAGCTACACATGGACTCTGCTGAGAGTAGAAATGCCTGGAGCCTGGCAAGTGCACTGGTAACACGCTCTGCAGGATGTGTATGTCTCCTCAAAATTCACTCCAACTTCTGCCCCACTGCCTTGGTGATTCTGTGTATTTAAATTGTTGTGGGGGTCCTGGGTTTTGAACTCAAGGGCTCATGCTTGCTATGTAGGTGCTTTACCACTTTAGTCACAACCCTGGATCTGTTTGCTTTCTTCTTTTTTAACTGGATTTCATGGCCTTGCTCTTTCCTTTCTGAACTGTGATCCTCCTGTTTATACTTTCTGTGTAGCTGGAATGACAAACAGGAGCCTCCATGCCTGGCTTATTGCCTGAGATGGGGGGGTCTCATGAGATTTTTTGGCTTCCATCAAACTGTGATCCTCCTACCCTAGCCCCCAAAGCAGCTGGTATTACAGGTGTGAGCTCCCATTCCAGCTAGGTATAACTCTGTATGGGCAGTGACAAATGCTTCCCATGTTTCCCACTTAGGTTTATCTTGAAACCAAAATGAGGGTGAGATGGGGTTTGGGCAGGTGACCAGCCAGTCACACAATTACACACATTCTCTAAAGAAAACACAGATTGCCAAGTTACCAATTACTTAAAAAACAAAACCAAAAACCTCCTGACCATAAAGACTGAATTCAGAAAGGACTTAGTGTATTTCAAGCAGTGGCTTAAAAAAATCTAGCAATAAAATGGAAAACAAATCAAAAGAGGATGGCAGGTTCCCATCTTTCCTCTTGTGATGTGCAGAATGTGGGTACTAAAGCCTCGGGAGCTTCCAGAGCTAGTTTTCAGGGGCAGCTCTGCTTTGGCCACCTGGCTCTCTTCATGCATTATGCAGTGTTTTCCCTTTCCCCATTCTTGTCTTAAATACTTATGAAACTTGTTTAGACTGCGCTGATCCAAGAAATAAAATAGAATTATCTGAGCAGAGGCAATGCAGGGGTTCACCACCGTGATTTAGGAAGCTAGCTTGGAGGTGTGTGTTAGAATATGAGGGAATTAATTTGTTGAGTTCCTGGTGATGCACTGCTGTGGCCCTCACAGTATTCTGCAAGTAAACAGGACAGGGTTTCATGCTCATCCTCCTCGTGCCTGCTTGGGGCTCAGATTTTGTTGGATGGAACTGGGTTCAAGGTTATGCATGACTGGTTATGAATGGGCTCTGGCTGATTTGTTTCTTTCACTCATGGGTACGGCTGCTTTGACAGTCCTGAGTTTATTTTCTACCCCAAATCAGTAAATGTGGACTTCTTCCAGAACATTCTCAAGATTCCTACATTGGATATGGACTTCTTCTAGAACTTTCTGACAATTCCATCCTTGGGAGTCGATTTTGGTATCTGTTGTCTATGACAGTTTCTCACCTCTTTCAGAATGAGTGGAGGGGAAAGTTTGGAGGGTCACAACATGGAGGGGATTAAGGAGATGGAGAGGTGGATTAATGACACTTTGGTAATTACTCATCATGTGTGTGTATTGGCTTATGTACAGTACCCCACAAATAAGTACAAATATTATATGTTCACTAAGAAGAAAAAAAAGCAGTCAGAGCCGGGCGCTGGTGGCTCATGCCTGTAATCCTAGCTACTCAGGAGGCTGAGATCTGAGGATCGCGGTTCAAAGCCAGCCCGGGCAGGAGAGACCGTGAGACTCCTATCTCCAATAAACCACCAGAAAACCGGAAGTGGCGCTGTAGCTCAAGTGGTAGAGCGCTCGCCTTGAGCTGAAGAGCTGAGGGACAGCGCCCAGGCCCAGAGTTCAAGCCCCATGACCGACAAAAAAAAAAAAAAAAAAAAAAAAAGAATAAAAAAGCAGTCAGGTGCAGTGACAGATGCCTGCAATCCCAGTACTTGGGAGGAAAGGTGGGAGGATCTTCAATTTGATTGAGGGCAGCTCAAGTAGTAGAGGCTAACTTTGAGCAGAAGAGCTTAGGGACAGAACCCAGGCCCAGAGTTCTAACCCCATGACCGACCAAAGGTTAGCACTCTACTACTTGAGCCACAGCATTACTTCCGGTTTTCTCGCCAGAAAATTAGGGATAAGATTCTCACAGACTTTCTTACTCAGGCTGGCTTTGAACCATGATACTCAGATCTGAGCCTCCTCAGTAGCTAGGCTTACAGGCATGAGCCACTGGCACCTGGCTGCACATGTGTTTTGAACCCCTAAACCAGAGTTCAGCCTCTGTCCTCCTGGTACTCTGGAGTCCCATGGACTTTCCTGCCCAGACTGGCTTTGGACCATGATACTGAGATCTCAGCCTCTTGAGTAGCTGGAGTTACAGGTGTGAGCCACTGGTGCCCAGCTAGTCTGGGTGGGTGGGTGTTGTATTCCTGGTTCAGGGAGGTGAAGAGGACCTCCCTCTATGGCCTCCCATGACCCAGGCACCCCAGGGTTCCTTTGTGTCTGCTTCCCTTCTGCCTGGGAGGAAGGTGGGCAGCTTTTCTCTGTCAAGACTGGAATGTGATGATTTTGGGCCTGGCGGGCTCTGCCATTGCTTCAGACACTGCTCAGCCCCAGACCATGGCCATGGATACTGCAGTAGACAGCACCACAGCATGCACAGGGCAGATAACAAGGCCTTACCTGTGAGGGTGGGCAGAGCACTGCACTGACAGGCTCAGTCCAGATGCCCTGCTCTGTCATGTCTCTCCTTGGGTCTACCTGGTCCGTTCTTGTCCTGGTCCATAGACAAGAAGAAACATGCTGATGGGAATCCATTCAGCCAGGCAGCGGATGGTGGTTGTTTGAGTGTGGATGCTGAGGACACAGGCAGTGACAAGAACTCGACTAAACCCCGAGATCATGGACAGAGGGGATGGGGATCACCCTCTTCCCTGAGGGTGGGAGAGGAACCTGGGGGAACTGTCTAAGGGAATGGGGCCAAGTGAGCTGACTCTCAGCTATGGTCTGGGTCTAGAAGGTTCTCAAAGGCTCACATGGAAAGATTGGTTCTCAGTCTGTGAGCTGCCAGAAGAATATGATTTAATATTTAAGCATCCCCAGGAGGAGTAAGGTTTGGGACCCTGTCTTCCTCTCTCTCTCTCTCTCTCTCTCTCTCTCTCTCTCTCTCTCTCTCTCTCTCTCTCTCTCTCTCTCTCTCTCTCTCTCTCTCTCTCTCTCTCTCTCTCTCTCTCTCTCTCTCTCTCTCTCTCTTTCTCTCCTAGCTGCCATGAGGTCACAAGGTAAGAAGTCTTCTCTGCTACAGGTAAACCCACAGCAATGGGACTGCTGCCCTTAAATGGAAACCTATGCGGCGGTGAACCAAACTAAACCTTCTCTCGTGGTGAGTGATCCTCCGCAGGAATCTGGTCACAGTACTGGGGAGCTGGTGCATGCAGCACTACACTGGACATCCAGCCCCAGAGCTTCTCCAGGGTCCCTACTGGCTCAGAGTCCCAGGGGTCAGAAACCACAGATGGACTAGGATGGAGCAAAGGGTCAGAGCCCCTGCCACCCCCAGTGTTCCCTCCACATCCTCTGCATCTCCATGATGGTGCCTCCTGTTGTGCTTGTGGGTTTGGGGAGGCCAGGTGTGTTGCTGTTATTTGAGAGTTAATGCCTTTCCTTTGGAAGGAATAAAAAAACCAAGCATGTGGTGACGAAGAATTTGATCTGTTCTTTGGGCGGTATCCACGGATTCCTCGCCAATTAGCAGTATCTGGTTCTAGTGGAAGATCAGTTTCTAAAAGCTTGGCAGAATGTCAGAGGGTTACGAATTACATTAGAAACAACCCATAAAACAAGCTCTCAAGGGAGGTAGGGATCAGGAGGATGGCAATTCAAGGCCAGTGTAGCAAACAAGAAGATTCCCCATCTCAAACAATAAGCCAAAGGTAACTGCATTCCAGCTCCTCAGCAATCACAGGAAGGAAGATCTTGCTCTGAGTCCAGCTGTAAGCAAAAACAAGAGATGCAATCTAGAAAAGAAAGCAAAAAAAGCATGGAGGGAATGGCTCAACTGGTAAAGCACTGCCTAGAAGGAAAAGGCCCTGAGTTCAAAACCCCAGCAATAGTCAAAAAAAGGAAAAGTCACATCTTGACCTGCTTCCCTTCATAGAATGAGTCGTGACATACAACGAGGTCTTGCTGACTTGCCGTCCCCACAGCTGTGGAAGGGGACAGTCCTAGTCTGACCATCAAGTCCTGCCCAACATGTGGGTGTTGGTGCTGCACAGCCCTGAAGTTATGGACATGGGTTTCCAGACATGACCACCTCCAAGCTCCCGGAAAAGATCGAGGGTCCTTGGACCCTCAAGGCCATTAGTCCATGATCCTGCCGCCTTTGCCCTTTGCCTTCACTTTGTATCAGTAGGCCTGTTCCCACTCGTGTCTCCTCTCTGTCTATCCTTGAATTCTTTCTAGAAATTTCCAGCCCCTCTTACCTGGAGTTAGCTACAGCTGCCATACAACATTTCCACACTTGATCTCTAAAACATTTCCTTAGTCCTCCATCCTCTGCTTTTCCCAGTGTGGTACAGAGCAGTGGAGAATTCCTGGGGCCTATGGGTCCGGAAAGGGTGGACACTGATACCAGGCCATGGGCTTTGAAGTTCTTAGCCCATGCCAGAGCAACTGAATAAGAGAATTCCTGCTGAGTTTCCTCAGCTTGGAATTCTGTTAGGCAAGAAATAATCCTCAAGCTCGGTGCCAGCGGCTCATGCCCATAATCCCAGCTACTCAGGAGGCTGAGATCTAAGGATCTCAAACCCAACCTAAGCAGGAAAGTCCATGAGAATTATCTCCAATGAACAACCTAAAAATTGGAAGTAGAACTGTGGCTTACCATGGTCGAGTGATCTGAGCAAAAATCCTCAGAGGAATGTTCAGGCCCTGAGTTCAAGCCCCATGACTGACAAAAATAAGAAGAGTCCTTAGTTGGAGGAAGCCACTCAGATTTTTGGAGATGTTTCAACAACTTGTTTGATGATTCCTTTCACAGCTGGCTAGGGAATCTCACTTCCTGAATTCACACCCTGCACACTCTCCTCCCACACGCACTCTGCCCTTTGCACATGCACTTTTCTCTAGCTATTGAGCAATCAGCAAATATAAACAGAAGCTTGAAAGGTATTTGTGCATTGCAGTTTACCCCACTCTTCCTGGTGAGAAGTCTTCCACCAAGTGAACACACTTAGATTAGCCAGCCAGCAGTCAGCACTAGTTTCAGACCAATTCAAGAAGTCCTATTGGAAAGCCAGGCCTCAAACCAGCTGCCAAGTGAAGTTAGCTTTATGCCCACCTTTGGTCCTCAGCTCCACCCAGCTCTGAGCTACTGCCGGCCCTGGAGTTCCCACCCTACAGCTGGCCACTCCCTCTCTCCACCCAGACCCAACTGAGCAAACACCCACCTCACTTCCTGCTCCCAGATTTTCCTGCTAACTGAATATGGACGGATGCCATGTGTTCCATCTTAGGGGAAATATGGCTTCTCTAATACACCTTGTAGTAATCTTTCTCTTGTGCCTGCTTGCCTTTGGGTGGTCTCCTGGAATGGGCATGAAGGATCCTTTCAAGCAGTACCCTTGTAACTCCCCAAACACCCAAAACTTCTGTCCACACAATACATGAGTCAATAAAAGGGATACTGAACCAGCAAAAATAAATAAATAAAAAATTAAAAAATAAATAAACAAAGAAGAAGAAGAAGAAGAAGAAGAAGAAGAAGAAGAAGAAGAAGAAGAAGAAGAAGAAGAAGAAGAAGAAGAAGAAGAAGAAGAAGAAGAAGAAGAAGAAGAAGAAGAAGAAGAAGAAGAAGAAGAAGAAGAAAGAGCTGGAGATTGTTGGGAGCCGACAGTAAAGTTTAAAGGTCATCTTGTCCCCAAAGCTGATTGTGGGGCATGTACAAGAAACTGAATTACTTAAAAAACACCAGATGCCTGGGATTTCTTTGTAATGTCTGCAGAGTTTGTTTTACTTTCCACCACTTGACCTTGTCTTGTTTTTACTGCACTCTGATTTTACTGAAATTTTCCTTGTTTTTCTAGACTAAGGTAACTTTATGTTACCTCTTGACTTCTAATAGTATATAATAGATAAAGTTAAAAATAAACGGGGCTGCAGTCTTAAGCTGCAGACCTCCTGACCCCATCCTTTGTCTTATGTCTATTTTTCCGCATCCTCGCCCCCTAATTCAGGATTCCCTTTTGTTGCCATCAGGACATAGCTGCCACTTCTCAGTGCTGAGCATTTAAAAATAATTTTGAATGCAAGGGAGGCAGGCAGGTTGGAGGGAGGGGGAGGGCAGCAGAGGGGAAGGAGGGAGGGACGGGTTTTTGAGATTCCCAGTGAGTTGTTTCTTTTTCTTGCCTTTTTCCATATTTGATGAGGGAAGAGAGCCATGGCACTAATAGCTGTGATTCATTGAACCTTTATGGTGTATGGCTCTGAATGCAGCACCGTGTTGCAGGGTCTTCATGATCAAAACAGCCCAGAGGGGAGAGGGGAGCAGGGTTGTCAATGTCAGTAACCCCATTTCCACACTTCAGGGGTGGGAACCCCTCCTGGCCAGGGCACCATGGTACAGAAGTGTTTGTTGTAGTGGAGACCCCACCCTCCCACTTTGTCTGTCAGATGGAGGAGATCGGAAATTTATGTTGGTCCAGCATTGGTGCCTCACACCTGTAATCCTGGCTACTACAGAAGGCTGAGATCATGGTTCAAAGCCAGTATGGGTAGGAAACTCCTCAAGACATATATCTCCATGGAGCCAACTGAAAGCCAGAAGTGGAGCTGTGAAAGTGAATGAAAATGCTTTGGGACAGCACCCAGCCCCGAGTTCAAGCCCCAGGACCGGCACAAAGTTAAATAAACAAAATTCCCATTGCACAGAGAACTGTTTTATCAGTGACACCTTGTGGGAAATGCTGTCTCCTCTTGCTTTTGAGGGAAATTGGGGTTCTGTGAGACTGGTGGGCCCTGTGCATCACCAAGCTCTGCTACCAGGGGCCCAGGTGTGGCTACTCGGGGTGTGGTGGGCCTGACACTGCAGGGCACAGAGGAGCTGCTTCCACCTGGATCCAGAACTTTCCTAGACTGGCAGGCTCTCCTTTGTCCTCCAAGTAGAAGAGGGTCATCTCCCAGACATGTCGAATTTTCTATGTGTCGTCCTGAGCAATCCTAACCTGCTGCTCCCTGCTGTGGACATCTTCAGATGGCAGTGGGAGAGCCACACAGCCTGTGATCATGACTCCATTTGCTGGGATGGAGCAGGCCTGGGCTTCTTGGAGAATGAATTCAGAGATGGCTCCTTCTGTCTCTATCAGAGGCTCAGGTTGACAAATGGAAACGTGGCAGGCTGTGGTGTTTTGTTTTCGGCAATGGCGGGGTAAAATCTGCACCGGCAGCAGCTGACAGCTGATAGCGTCCCAGTGTTGGCCCTTCGCCCCTCAATTTCATATCCTCCACTCGAAGCCATATAGCTCTTCCCAAAGTAAAATAATGGGGCACACAGCTCTCCCAAGAAAAGACAGGGCTGTGTGCAAACATGTGCCTGGCCGAATGTGCACACTTGTGTGAGGGAGAAGTTTCCACCAATCAGAACAGATGCATCTCAACTAATGACTGACCTTAGAGCTTTTTCATTTCTCCTAGGGATCTGGAACACAAAGGAAGCATCTGGAGTTGACTTGGCCCACTGTGCCATGATTTCACATAAACACAGAGACTGAGTGTGTCCTGGGGTCTTGGAATTGAGCAGTTGTGGGTGATCCTGCATCCCACCTTGCCATCTGACTCCTGCATCAACCTCAGGATGCAGCCTCCATCTTTGGACACTTTCTTTTGGCCTCCCAGATGCTTCTTGGTTTGAAAATTATGGGTCAAGACTAGCTCAGGCAAAAAAAAAAAGTGTGTGAGACCTCATTTCAATGAAAAAAGCCAGGTGTGTAGCACATGCCTATCACCCAACCACACAGGAGCTGTAGGTAGGAGGATTGTAGTCGGGGCCAGCCCTGGGTATTTAGAAGTGATTAGAACAGTGGGGGCACAGGAGGCAGAGGGTTAGAGGGATGGGTGGGGGCTGGTTAGCAGGGGGTACTGTTGCCACCTATGGTAGAGAGGGAGAAGGTAGTGAGTCTCCTGGAGATTGGATATCTGGGATCAGGAGGGAGAGACAGGAGGTGCTCAGGTTCCTGGTCTTTGGGATCCCATACACACGTCTCCCTGCCTATCCCTGGCCAGCAAAGCCAGACCCCATCTTCATCCTGGGGTGCACACACAGCCCGACCCACCCTGGGTGCCAGGACTGAGACAAGGAGAGGTCTGGGGAGACATGGCAGGCCACAACAGAGGACAAGCGAAGGCTCTCTTTGCCCCTTGTTTCCCCTTTGGGAGCCATTTGGAACCCTAACTGCACTCATTTTCTTGGCCTGTGATATGTTCTTAATCACATTAATTCCTCCTGTAAATATAGAGGCCATTTTCCGCCAGCTGGCTTGTGATCACTGATTGCCCACTTAACAACCAATTCCTGTGGCTGCTGGGTGGGGGTGTACATGGGGCCAGGGCAAAGCACAGGCCTGGACGTCCTGTGGCCTAGACCTGCAGACTTCACCCAAGGGCTGAACCAGGGCCTCCTTGTGGAGGAAATGTCTGCCTGACTAGCTCACTTGTCTATCTCTATCTATCTATCTATCTATCTATCTATCTATCTATCTATCTATCTATCTATCTATCTATCTATCTATCTATCTATCTATCTATCTATCTATCTATCTATCAATCTATCTATCTATCTATCTACCTACCTATCTACCTATCTATCAACCTATCTACCTATCTAATGAGTCTATTTTATCTGTCTGTCTGATCTTTCTCTTTCTAATCCATCTATCTGTCTGTCTTATCTGTTTGTCTAGCTAATCCACCCTTCTCTCTTTCTTTGTGTTGGTCTTCTGTTAAAGCTCCTACTAAGAGGGTGACAGCCTGGTGGGAGGCACCTGTGCACAGGTTAAGGGATGCTAATGACACATATCCCCTCCCAGCTGGTCTCTGCCCTCCCAGCTGCTGCCTGGTCTATTCTAGCACTCCTGTTAAGGACAATTTAGCCCAGCCACTAATTACTTTTAAAGTTCTAGATCTCAATTAGAGAGTTCATTAATTTTCACCATATTCCCCCCATTAAAGACATTTTCACTATTAAGTTGATTTGGCAGAGTGGAAGAGCCCAGCTGAGACAGAAGAGTTACTGTCAACAGGGCCTCCTGCCGGCTCTGCAGCCTGCCTGGTTTTAGGGATACCCTTGAAAGCTTTGCTTTGGAACCTCCTCCTCACCCCCGAGTCAGTTAACAAATATTTTTGAGGTCTTGGCTTTGGACTCCGTGCTGGGCTGGGCTGGGGACAGTGGAGCCGAGTTAGAGTGTTACCATTTCTGTGACAAATACTTGTGAGAAGAAAAACTGCAAAGAAGAAAGAGGAAGCCAGGCACTGAAGCTCATGCCTGTAATCCAACCTATTCAGGAGGTTGAGATCTGGGGACTCAGTTTGAAGCTGGCCTGGGCAGGAAAGCCTGTGAGACTCCTCTCTCCAATTATCCACCAAAAAGCCAAAGTACTGCTGTGGCTCCAATAACAGAGCACCAGCCTTGAGTGAAAAAAATCTCAGGGACAGCAAACACCAGGACTTATTCATGTGTGCATGCACATGCATGCAAGTATGAACACATACCACATACACACAAGAAATAAAAAAATAGAGACTAGGCTTTACTCAGGTTGGGGTTGGGTGGCCTAGGCCCACATCTGTGGCTCCACGCAGCCCCATGCAGCCCCACACAGAAGAACTTCTGGCCTCGCCCTTCCTCACAGGTCATGGTGCCTTTCCTACTCCACTGGGACCAGTGGAAGTGCCTCTAAATCCTACATTTTTTAAAATTCATTTATTTATTTTACATTAATTTACTTCACTGTTCTTCTAGAGATGATCTACAGTGGGATTCTGATTATGTGAGTCAGGTAACAAGTATATTTCCTTTCCTACAGTGTCTTCCATTCCCTTGCTCTCTCCTGGTCCCTCTCTTCTGTCTCCACCCGAGAGTTGTGTAGTTCACTTTCATCAGTTTCTAGTGCCCTCCACTGTTGCACTTGTCACCTTCTTCCCCTCTAGTTCTGTGCCCTTCCCACACCCTTCCAAAGACATACATGTGAATATACCATACATAAGGAAAAGATGACTGAATAGTCAAAAACTAAAAACACATACTAGGGCGAACATAGGCCATTTGTCTCTGATTTTGGCTTACCTCACTTAACATGATTTGTTCTAGTTCCAGCCATTTTCCTGCAACTGACATTATTTTATTCTTTCTAATGTTGTGTAAATTTCTTTTTTTTTTTTTTTTGCTTATGTGGTGCTGAGGAATCGAACCCAGGGCCTCATGCGTGCAAGGCAAGCACTCTACCACTGAGCTACCTTCCCAGCCCCTGATGTGTAAATTTCTATTGTGTATAGGTACCATATTTTTTGGATGCCCTCATCTATTGTGGGCATCTGAGTCATTTCATATTTTGGCTAATGTGAATAGTGCAGCAATGAACATGGATGAGCAGGTGTCCTTATCATATCCTGTCTCATGATGTTCAGGGTAGATGCCCAGGAGTGGGATGGCTGGGTCATAGGGGAAATCTGTGTTTAGTTTTTTGAAGAACCTTGGGACTGCTTCCCAGAGTATGGTTGTACTAGTTTACATTCACACCAGCAGTACAGTAGAGTTCTGTTTCCAACATTTCTTGTTGCTGGAATGCAAAATGTTGGCAGATCTACCTGGGGTGAGATAATATCTCAGGGTTGATTTTAATTGAATTTCCTTTATGACCAGGGATGATGAATATCTCCTCCATGTTTCTTTGCCATGCTTACCATTTCTTCTTCTTCTTCTTCTTCTTCTTCTTCTTCTTCTTCTTCTTCTTCTTCTTCTTCTTCTTCTTCTTCTTCTTCTTCTTCTTCTTCTTCTTCTTCTTCTTCTTCTTCCTCTTCTTCCTCTTCTTCCTCTTCTTCTCCCTCTTCCTCCTCCTCCTCCTCCTCCTCCTCCTCCTCCTCCTCCTCCTCCTCCTCCTCCCCCTCCTCTTCCTCCTCCTCCTCCTCCTCTTTATTCTTCTGACTGTCATGGGGCTTGAACTCTGTCCCTGTGCACTGCCCTTCAGCTCAAGGCAAGTACTCTACCCTTAAGCCATAGCACCCCTTCCAGTTTCCTTGTGGTTAATTGGAGGTAAGAGTCTCATGGGCTTTCCTACCTGTGCTGGTTTGAACCATGATCCTCCAATCTCAGCATCCAGAGTAGCTAGGATTACAGGTGTGAGCCACCGGTGCCCCGCTTCTGACCTCTTCTGAGAAGTTTGTCCTTAGCTCCTTTGCCCATTTAGTGATTAGTGTACTACATTGGGGAGGGGTTAGTTTCTTGAGCTCCTTGTATATATTGGATATTAGGGATTAGCCTGATGTATTGCTGGTAAGGATCTTTCCCAATTGGTTGGTTGTATTTCTAGGTGATTCTGTCCTTAGCTGTGGAGAAAGATTTTTATTTTGATGTAGTCCAGTCTCTCTCCTATCTATTGGGCCCCTGGGACTCTATTCAGGAAGTTCCTGATTATACCTGAAAGTCTAATGTCTCTCCTACTCTGTCTTGTTGTAGTTTCAGTTTTTGGGTCTGATTTTGAGGTCTTTGATCCACTTTGAATTGATGTTAGTGCTTGGTGACAAGCAGGGATCCACTTTAGTTTTCTTCATATAGCTGCCCAGTTTTCCCAATACCAATTGTTGAAGAGTCAATGTATTTTCCACTGTATGTCTTTCACTTTGTTGAATATCAGATGACTTTATAGTGATTTTATTTCTGGGTCTTCTAATCTGTTCAATTGATCTTTGGATCTATTTTTGTGCCAATACCAAGCTGCTTTTTTTTTTTACTTTGTAGTTCTAGCTTGAAATCTACATTGCTCCATCCCCCCCCCCCAAAATTGCCATGGCTATTTTCCATATGAATTTTTGGATAATTTTCTCTATCTCAGAAAAGAACATCATAATTGGGATTTTGATGGGTATTGTGTTGAATTTAGCAGTATGGCTATTTTCACAATATTGATTCTACTTATCCATGAACATAGAATATCTTTCCATTTTCTTGTGTCCTCTTTGATTTCCTTGTTCAGGATTTTTTTTTGCTGGTCCTGAGGCTTGAACTTAGGAACTGGGTACTGTCCCTGAGCCTCTTTGTACTCAAGGTAGTTTTCTACCACTTGAGCCCCAATATTACTTCTGGCTTATCAGAGATAAGCGTCTCAACAGAGACTTTTCTGCTCAGGCTGGCTTTTCACCACGATTCTTATATCTTAGCCTCCTGAATATCTAGGACTACAGGTGTAAGCCAACTGCACCTGGCTCTTTTTTCAGATTTTTATAGTTTCCATTGTAAAGATCTTATAGGTCTTTGATTGCTAGGTACTTGTTTTTGATTACAAATGAAGTTGTTTTCATGATTTCCCTTTCTGATTGTATCTTGTTTTGGCATAAAGAAAAGCTACTGATGTTTTGTGGATTAATTTTGTTTCCTGGTACTTTACCAAAGTGGTTGATCAGCTCTAGGAGCTTGGGGATGGAGTTTTTGGGTCCTTTAGTTATAAGATCATAACATCTGCAAATGGGATAGTTTGATTTCTTCTTTCCCTCTATGAATCTCTTTTATGTCCCTTTATTGCCTTATTTGTTGTTGTGTTCTTGAGGATGGTCATTCTGACTGGATTGAGATCCCTTTTTAACAGAGAGGATATTTTTGGGAGGGGAAACAAACCCTATTTGGGTGTTCAATGATCAGTGACCTTTCCACGAGCAGCTCTATTTGATTATCTGTTGAGATGAAAATCTCATTGTCGGTATAACCTAGACAAAATGTGTGAGAAACTACATTTTAACCATCTGGGCAGAGTCTGATGTTACCTTTTTAGAGCCTGCATACTATTTCACACTCTGAATGGACCATTATGTGTTCTGCTTCCTCATTTCACAATCTGTTCTGTGTGCAGATGTCCACCACAGGAAGAAGGTGGCTGGAAATCCATTACTATTTTCAGTTCTGTGTCATGGCTTCTCAAAGCGGAAATCCTGGGTTCAAGATAATTAATTTTAATGTTGTGATGAATGCCACTGGGTGGCGTTTCTCAGAGATAGAAGCACCTTGCAGGTGGCGCAGCACTTTCCTTTTTTTCATTTTTTATAAAATTTATTTTTTTCTTTTTTTTATTGTGAACATACTGTACAGAGGGCTTACAATTACATGGGCAAGATAATGAGTACATTTCTTATGAGCCATTGCAGCCTCCTCCTTTGTTTATCCTTCACATCCCTTCCCAGCCTCCCCCCACACCCCCATCCAAAGCTCCCCCCCCACCAAAGTTGTAAAGTTCGTTTTCGACATGACAACTTGTACTTCTCATTATTGCAACGGGTCAACCTGTATCCTTAAACGACTTGTTTTTCCCCTTCTCCTCCACAAATTATACTGACATCAAATATAGTGAAAGCAGGGGGTATACTGTGGGGGAGCGACATACAATGCAACTAAGAGATAATCTTACAAATGCGTTAGAAACAAATGCATGAAAGAAAAAACATTTAAATATATATCTTAGGGGTCATTTTCCTAACATCACATTATCTGACCTTTTCTGCTTGACTCATACATATACTATATATTGCAAATAAGGGAAACCATGGGACCTATGTTTCTTTGAGCTTGGCTTACTTCACTTAATATAATTTTTTTCCAAACCTTTCCATTTCCTAACAAATTGGGCAATGTCATTCTTTCTGATGGAGGCATAGAATTCCATTGTGTATATATACCACATTTTCTTGATCCACTCATCTACTGAGGGGCATCTGGGTTGGTTCCATATCTTAGCTATCGTAAATAATGCTGCAATAAACATAGTTGTGCTGGTAGCTTTAGTGTGGTCTTGTTTGTAAACATTTGGGTAAATGTCCAAAAGTGGGATTGCTGGGTCATAGGGGTGCTCTATGTGGAGTATTTTGAGGAACCTCCATACTTGGGGCAGCACTTTCTTCCCCCGTGGGTGTCAGTGCATTCCAGGTACTGATGACCACAGAGTTCCACTGGAATTCACATCTCTTTCAGTAGTGGCGTGTGCCAGCCCATTTCCTGCCCAACTCCATGTTTACCCTCTGAAGTATAATGGTTCCTGTGAATTCCCCAGAGCTCTTTGCAAGTTAGTTATTCACCTTGTGTCCCGAATCTGTATACAAAAGCTCTTCCCAGACCCAAATCACCTTCCTTTAGGTCCTTCTTACATGGTGAATTTCTACATTTTTACATAATTAAGTAGGCATAATATTTAATTATTAAAATTATCTTAAAATAGTTATCCCAAGGGGTGATTCATGCAGACAAGTCAATCACCTTCACTCCATTCATCATACATCTATGTATATATTTAATTTTAGGGTGGGGGAATTCCAATATTGTTTAGAAAGTTTGTTTACTTCCCTAATGGCACCTGTGATCTTCTTGCAGTTTTTGGTTTTTACGGTTTTATTGGAGGGGCTTTCTGGGGTTGGAACTTGGGGTTTTGTGCCTACCAGGCAGGTCCCCAGCTCATTGCGCTTTAGTTGATTTCCAGCTAGGGTCTTATGCTTGTGTCTGAGACCAACCTTGAACTGTGATACTCTTATCTCTGCCATCCATATAGCTGGGATTGTAGGCATGTGCTGCTACACTGGGCCTGCGGGTTTTCACTTTACATTTATGTCTTCACCTATATGTAAGGTTGATTTTATCCTACAAGTTGATGAGGTTCCTCTTTCAAAATTTTCTGATTGATAATGCACCATCCCAACGGTTTATAAAGAATCCAGTATTGATATTACAACTAAGTGACTAATCTTTTCATAATTTAATATTTAAACACAAAGGGCATCACATTCTGATTTCTCTCCTCATCAAGTGGCTCAAACTAAAGACCTTGCACTTGCTCAGCTTGCTTGTTAGGCTGGTGGTCTCCTAATTGAGCTATGTCTTCAGCGTGGGTTTTGGCTGACTGTTTTGGAGATAGCTTCTCAAAGACTTTTCCACCGGGGCTGCCCTTGATCTCAGCTAGGATTATGGGCATGAGCCACTGGCACCCAGTAAATGACTGTTTAAAGTTTGCATGCAATTTTAGAGTTGAAACAATCAACAGAGAGCAAAACTGTGTCAAATTATCTGTTACACTTTGGGGACATCGTATTACATCCTGAATTTGCTTTATGGATTTTAGTAAACATGATAGCTTTATTTATCTGCATCTTGTACCTCTCATAAATGCATTCATAAGTCATTAATAGCTTTTACATTCCTGTAAGAGGGATGCAATGAGAATCAAGGAAAGGCATTGATTTTTGAAATCCTTTGATTCAACTTATGCTAGCTTTGGGTGGTGTTGGCTGCAAGGCAAAGATGTCAGACTCTCCCTAGGGGATGGCATCTCTTGGGACCCTGGGACCTGGGCAGTCTGTCATGAAAGAAAAGTGCACAGCTAGGCATTTTGGCTTGGCAATAGAAAAGATCTTCTTGAGGCTGAGGCTAGAAGTCCGAATCCAAGGCCAGCAAAGTTGGCTTTTGTTGAGAGCTTGGGGCAGACGTGTTGGTGCCAGGCTGACATTGATGGTGAGCCACCACATGGCAGGTGGCATGCCAGGCCTCCACATGGCTGGGCGGACCATGGGTGTTTTTGTAGGGGCCCTGATGAGAGGATGCTGGGAGAGCTTGAGAGGAAGGTTGGCCTGAGAATCAAGGGCAAAGGGGAGGCATTGTGGCAGAATCAAGAGGCACAGATGGGGCGGGGTCAGGCGTACAGAAGAGCAGTTGGTCAGCAGGGAAATGGGGGCAGCTACTGTCAGCACAGGCAACCAGCCATAGCAATCTCCACGATAGACTTGTATGGGGAAGAGAGAGGAGGGGAGTCGCCTGGACACTTGCAGGGAAGCCCAGTCCCAACTCCACCCATTCCTAGCTGTGTGACCCTGGGGATTTTTTAAAAAACTACTCTGAGCTCAGCTCTTTAGTTGGCATGGTGAGAAGAGCAGGGCATGATGAGTTGATGGGTGTCACCCTGGCAAGAGGCCCAGAGAAGGTTCCTCATGGGTGATAGCTCTCCCGGCGGATTCCTAGATTAAAGGTGATCGCACTGACTAAAGATGAACCCCATGGAAGGAGGGGGGTCTCTGCTAGCTCCCATGTGTCTGAGCCTTGGCATCTTATGAAGAATAGACGATGTACATGGAGTGCCGGACCTACCTCTAGGCCCAAATCTGAAGACAATGGCAGCTTTTATATCTTGCTATCAAAATCATCCAAATGTCCTTGGCTGCATGTTATGAGGATACCCAGGTGGCCTGTGGGACCCGTTGGGAAGGAGCTGGAGCCCTCACTCTACCCAGAGCCACCAGAGGACAGCTAGCACCTCTCTGATGTTGAGCGCATGTGCCATCTTGGAGTCCAGGAGATGCTGCCCATCAGGCATTCTACGTGTCCACAATGGACGACCCTTCTGACCTGGCCTTGTCCATATCCACTACTTGAGAGCAAAGTAAGTGGGCAGCGGTGGCTGTGAACAAATCCATTCTTGGGACCCACAGTACTCCAAGGCCAGCCTTAATGCATCCATGAGTGAGGGGCCTCATAACCTAATTACCATCCAGGAGCCTCCACCTCTAAAAGGCAAAATTCTCCCCCCTCTCCTCCCCACCTGTTCAAGCCATAGCAACCCTCCATCTTTGGATAGTCGTTGCAGAGCCACAGCGAGATGGAAAACACACATCACATGGTGAGAACAGCATGCTGGACTCCAGAGTGATTGTAGAGGGATCACAGGATCATGCAAAAGCCATTATGGAAATCGATTATAACACCAACATGGCTTATCTGTCACCATTGCTACTCAGCTCGCCCACAGATCCCTGTGTCCCCACCCCCTCTGCCCCCACTCTCGTGCCGCCTGGGTGGGTGCCACGGACCAGCTCTGTCGGGACAACGGAGGACACCTAGTGGAGGAAATGGAATAGGTGGGGATATGGCAAACAGACAACTCACACAAAAGAGGAGTGGATGCTGAGTGCGATTTAATGCAGAGGATAACAAACTTTTATAGCAAAAGTCTCCATGAGAAAGGGCAAAAGGTTACACAATCTTGCTGCAGGGCTTCATTCTTGGGTGGTCACCAGCTGGTCACCTGATAGGCACTTGTTTTCGGCTTTACCTCTATTTTTAAGAAATACAATGTGTTTCGATGTTTATCACCAATTAACCATTAGTTTTTTCTATAGAGGCCTTAATTGTCCCATAAGATCTTTCCTGTTCCTTCTTTAATAGTAAGCACCAAGGAGGCCTAGATCTAGCAAGTCTTTTAATAAATGAAAGAGAGTAACAGGCAGTTCTTTCTCCTAAGTAGTTCTCCCAGAAATTGCCATACATTCTTTCTGTTCTAGCCGCGCCTACAGCTTCTTGTAAATCTCTTACAAACAATTCCTTCTGTTGAAGTGACGTCATGAACCCCCCAATACTTTTATATTTACTTATGACTTGTCTACTAGCCTCCATAAGAGGGGCTTTCAGGGTAGCACTTAACTCTGGTGAGTTAGTCATATTTTTAAGACACTCATCAGATGTTGGAGTCGTCAACACTCTTAAGAAAGAGCCTTGAATAAGGGAACGTTGAGCATGAGTAAGTACAATGAGCAGCAGGAACAGTAAAAGATTAATAGGCACTTCTATACAGTGAAGAAACTAAAAACAGGAGCAGCAACACATCTTTCCCAGGGGCTTGCCAGCCTTTCCAGGAGGTAGGCCTCTTTGAAGCCCCATTCTCTGAGGTAGACTTCAGTGAAGCCCCATTCTCAGAGATAGGTCTCTGTGAAGCCCCATTCTCAGGTCTGAAAGCAGGTTTTCCATGCTAAGCAGACTGGCTATGGGCCAGTGGGTGTCATCAGGGCAAAGCTTTGGGCATCTCGCTGTTCCTGGTGGGGCCCTGGGGCTCCTTCTAGACTGGCAGGTGATGGTTGAGTGTGTGGAGGAAGGTACAATTGCCTCTCTTCCCAGGGACTGTGTGGAAATTATGTTCTTATAATGAGGGTCCTGAAGAACCCTCTGCCCCCCAGGCTTAGATGGTGCTGCTGTACAGTGCTCAGCAGGCACATAGCAGCTGTTGATTATGACAGAACATGGCACGATGGGGACCGGGGGTCCCCCCAGGAACAAACTCCCACTACACTGCCTGGCTGTCGCCATTAGTAGTGGCTCTTGAGGTGACGGGCTGGGTGAAATGTGGCCATTGGCCTCCTGTCTCTGCCTGCCCATCTTGGGAGAGCCCTGGATGGTGAGGTACCCCATAACATTATTAATGCCACTTTGCTGAAAATTTTACACACTCAGACAAATGCCTTATGGCATTTTCTGCTTTCCTGGGGCTCCAAGGGTGGAGAGAAAAAGTCCCGAAATAGCAGCTCGGTGCTGGTTGTCAAGGCAACGGGACCCTCCAGCAGCGAGGACTGCCAAGCTGGGCTCCCGGAGGGGAAGGGCAGGGATGAAATAAATGACAAATGTGCCCAAGGCCCTTCAGAAGCCTCAGATCTTAGCTTTGTAAATCTAGGGGGGCCTCACCCCCACCCATGTGTCCCAGCAAACAGGGGTGGCCGGGGTCAGCTGATGAAACCAGACAGACAAAGGAGGAGTATGCTGCCAAGCACAGCGGGCAGTGTGGAGTTGGATATGGCCGGGCTTCTCATAATCTCTAATGGGCTCATGAGTGGATAATCCTGGCCAGGTGTCAGGGAATCCTTTGGCCACGCAAACTCTGTTTTGGGGATCCTGCAATGGTTTAGGAGTATGGTGGGGCTATCAGAGCAAGGATGGAGTTGGCTGGAAAATGGGGAGATGGTTAGGGAGGCGGGGGTGGCATGGGTTGGGAATGTATGTGTTAGGTTGTGGGGTGGGTGTGCTTGCTCCCTGCCGGACCCTCGGGAGGAAGAGTTCCCCTTGGACACAGAGCAGGGCAGTGGCTCCACCGAGCATTGGAGGAAGTGAGCTTTCCTGGCCCTTTTCACCCCTGGAGTAGCACTTTGATTTTTCAAAACCCTGAACACCCATCCACACATGGCCCATGGAATGGAGTAGGTTCTTCAGTCTTGAATTCTGGCCTCCAGTCTGGACACACTGTGTACTCTTTCTTATGCATTTGAGACCCATTGTGTGCTCCTGGTTGTGTTAAGAAAGGCTTGGCCACTAGGCCCAGTGTGTGCTTTTGGGTGTGAAGGGCATGTTAGAACATCTACTGTGTGTTTTTGGTTGAAATAGGCACACTGTGTACTCTTGGGTATATTATTCAGGGATAAGCCAATAGACCTAGTGTGTGCTTGGGCATACTATGCCCTTGTGTGTCTTTGGATGTTTTATATTCACTGTGTACTCTTGAGAAGTTCAGTTCATGTGGGCCAATAGACCTACTGTGTGCTCTTGGGTATGCTAGTCAAGGGTGGGTCAGTAGACCTACTGTGTCTTTTGGGGTGTATTAGGCAAGGTCAGATGGAACAAGTGAGGTTGTCACCACTAATAGGGTTTGCTTCCCAGGGGTCCCCCTCGTCTTTCATTTTGGGGTAGATCAGCCTGCTCAAAACAAAAAGCAAAATACTGTTCTCTATCATGCAGGGAAGCCTCATCCAACTGGGTCTGGCCAACACCGAGCTATTTCTGTCAAGGCCATGGGTCAACCAGAAGGAGAGATCTGCGGGAAATTTGAATTGTGAGGTGTTTGGTGTGAATCTAATGAGTGAATTGGAGAGCATGAAGACCCCCCGCCCCCAGCCTCAGCATGGAGATGCTGCAGGAAGAAAGCTCAGCTGGGATTCATGTGCTCAGAGAGACAGAGGCTAGCCCAGGAGCCGGGATTGTGGATCAGTCAGTGAGTTGGCCTGAGGTGATGGCTCTTTCGGCTGGGGTCCTCCACCCTCCTAGCGCAGCCTTGCTGACATTCTCCATTGTGTTTCCTGATGCCATGATGCTGAGAGACCTGTGAAATGGCCAGTGTCACCCTGGGGGCAGACAGACAACCCCCACATTTTCGAGGCTTGGTTCTCAGTGAGGGATATTTTTCTGGGGACCATATCCAATGAGTTCAAGGCCGGGACTCAATACCTCCCCTCTGCTGTTGACTCACAGTAACAGAAATGAGAGCCGGGCATGGCGTTTAAGGCCCAGTAGGGGACAGGGCCTGGAAGGAAATCATAACGAAATTGGGAGAGAAATGGGGAAAGGTGGAAATGAGCACAGAACCATAGGACATGACTCCCCCAAGCAGGTTTATGACTCAGAGACCCCCAAGTTTGCATTCATCTCCTCTAAGCCTTGTTTCTGGCTTGGAATCATGCATTTTGCATAATGGGACCAGAAATCTGAGTACAGGCATCACACTCCCTCACACACTTGCAAACCTGAATTGCAAATGGGGCAGAAAATGAGATGTGGGGGTATCAAGACAAGTGTGGCCTCATCCCCCCACGCCTGCGTTCACCTTGAGGCAATCAGGAGAGTGGAAATCCCTGCTGTCCAATGTGACCCAGCCCTCCTTCCTCCCTGACAGGACTTGGGTTTTAATTCATGGCCTCTCACTTGCTGGGAAAGTACTTCAACACTCTCTGAATGTTTCTGGTGTTTTGTGTTTTCTTTTTTCTTCTTTGGGGCTGCTGGACTTGGAATTCAGGATTTTGCTCTTGCTTGGCTGGCACTTTACTCCCCGAGCCGTGTCTCTGGCCCCACTTTTTGCTGGTTATCCTGGAGATGGGGTTTTTCAGACTTTTCTGGTGAGGCAGATTTTGAACTACAATCCTCTGACCTCAGCCTCCTGAGCAGTTGGGATGGCAGGAGTGTAATCCCAGCCAGGCCTGACACTGAGTTTATACAGCTTTGCAGTCCTGTAGCCATGAGACGCAGAGACAGGGACAAGGTGCAGTTCTGCGTTGCTTTCCTGACGACTCTTATCCTCCATGCATGAAGGATGATGGCATGGTGGGGTGCAAGGACCCTCCAAGTCCGTGTCCATGCTTGGCCTGGCCTGGCCTGGCCACTGCTCCCACAACGCTGGCTTCCAGTTTGGGAGGCCCAAGTGAATGGAGCTCCAAGATTCTTTGCTTTTATGCCTAGGAGGCTGGGACCCCCAGATCTTCCACAGCAGTGAGCAGTGTTGCTTCCGGGATGCTGGGATGGGCCCCCCAATAACTTCAGAGAGACAGAACACCCCGCTTGCAGAATTCCTTATCTCCCTGGAAACAGAATGGGGATGCAACTCTGGCCTCTTCACTTCCCATCGCTTTGAGGTAGGGGTGAATGACTGGGAGGCTTGGTTGGCTTTCCACAGCCTTGTCTGGTGCTTGGCGAGGAGGTGGAGTTGAGCCCTCTGGGTACAGCCGCCCTACCTGACTGATGGACTCACAGCAATTTCCACGGCCACAACCACAGCCACGGCCACCTTTCACTCTCAAGGATCCACTGAGGCATGGATGGCCTCAGAGGCTCTACATGCTGACTGGAGCTGAGGACCAAGTGGGGTTACAGAATGATCTGGGCTCAGGCTCCCAATCACTTTATCCGCCCACCTCCCCTCATCCCAGCCCCTCAGACAGGATGTATTTCAGCTCTGCAGCTTTCATCTGGAAGACTGTCAGCTCTTTGTTCAGAGGAGTCACACCGTGGAAATCCTCCCTGCATAAGCAGTGCAATTGTGGAAGTGCGTTTGTAGTGCGGTGTGTGCCTTCAGGGATGGTCACATTTCAGATCTCACTGCCACATCTGACAGAAGATACGTGCCTTCTGTCCTCTGAGCTTGACTCACTCCACAGGCTACTTGTTTCCCTGAGAAAGACATAATATTCTTCATAATTTAATTCTATTGTATATATTTAATATATTTAATTCGTATATATTCATATATATGTACATATACTTCATATATATATATATATATATATATATATATATGCGAGCAAGCATAGAAACCTTGGGACAGTATATATGCTTACTTTTATGTTCTTGTCCAACATGAAAATTTAAATATGGATGGGTAACTTTCTTTTTCTTTTTTAGGTCTGAGACTGACACTAGAACCTGGCACTTTCCTCATTGGCTGGCATTCTACCGATGGAGCCACACCTTCAACTCCTTTTTGGTAAGTTTGACAACTTAACATGTATAACAAGTTTTAGTTTGGAAAATTATCACCATAGACTAAACAAAAAATAGCTTAGCAAGATCTAGGCTGTCATCCATTTGTAGCGTCCATCATAGAAAGCAAGTGTGATCATCATAATATATCAAGAGCATTTACACATCAATAAGATGAAGGCTGATTACCTTTGTCAAAATAGTGGGTAAAAGACACAAATGGTAATTTGCAGTGTCTGAGACATGGGAAAATATGTTTCCAACTAAGGAAATAAAAATGGAAACAAGACTCGTTTACTATAAATTTGGTGTTCCCAAAGAGGCAGGGCAAACACTTCAAACAAAGGCCAGCCTAAAGAGTATGGGGGAAACTTGAGTTCACTGATGTTAGCTGGCACAAATGTTGTGGAGCGTGAACAATGTCAAACCTCTGGACCCACATTAATCTCTAAATAAATTTTATTTTCTTGAGGCTCCACTTCCTGTCTCCTTTAGGAAACAATACTCAAACAGGAGATTTACAGTGAATGTAAATGGATGGCTTTTTTTTGCCTCCACATAGATTTTATTGTGCATCTGCTGTGCAGGTCTGGTCTGTATTAAAAGGAAAGATTTGTTTCTACCACTTTCAATATATGCAGTAATTGCAATTTTTTTTACCCATTTGTAAATAATTGAAGTCAATGGCTAGGAATTTTCTACCTTGTTCTTCCACTTAAGCCAGGGGCCTCCAGCTCCATTTTGCACTGGTTATTTTCCGGGTAGAGTCTCACTCTATGCCTGGCCTGGCCTGGCCTGGGTTGTCCTCCTGCATGTATTGCCTGTGTTGCTGGGAATACTTAGTGTGTACCACCATGCCTAGCCATTTTGCTTCCTCTGTGGCTGGGATTACACACATATGCACCACCACACTCAGCCTCTGGTCAAGATGGGGGTCTCAGACTTTTCTTTCTGGTTTGTCTTGAACTTTGATCCTCTTGTTCCTACTTCCCAAGTAGCTGGAATAACAGGTGAGTCAGTCACCATGGTCAGCCCTGCGTATGCTTTTAAAAATATTCAATTTCATAAAAAAAACACACAAGACATTTATCCTCTGGTCTGTTTAAAAACTGGCACCATGCCCTGTTTTCTCCTGATGCTGGTTTGTAGCCTCATCCTGAAACCAGCCAAGATCTTGGTTGCTCAGGCCAACCTCGGCCATGAACCACATTAGCATCTGGTCCTGTAATGATGGCAAACCTCTTGTGTTTTAAAACACAACAGAGAAGAGTGCTGCCTGTCCCGGTGTTCCCACCAGCCTCAGGCAGGAACATTTGCCATCGTTCTCTCCCTGTCATCAGAGACACAGGATGCACTTCAGTCGGCTTGGCTGCAGAGGCAAACGCTCTATTTCTCACTCAGTTTTCCTCAGATATTTTAAAATTTTGGTTGGAAATTAGAAAAATGAACTCAGAGCCTAAGTGCTGTCTCTGCCGGAAGCAAATGCTCTACCACTTGAGCCACAGCTAATTGGAGATAAATGCCTGGGCTGGCTTTGAACCAAGGTCCTCAGATCTTAGCCTCCTGAGTAGCTGGGATGCCAGGTGTGAGGTACAAGCACCCGGCAGCCATCTTCACTGCATTGCTCTGTTCTTAAGGCACAGATTATACAAGACGATGTAGTGAAGAACTCACAGTACAAATCGCACTTCTTCCTTGTTATCTTCTCAAAGCTCTCACAAACAGCCAGGTTCTGGGCTAGGTGTGGTGACATATAGCTATAGTCTCAGCTACTCAGAAGGTAGAGACAGGAGGATTTTCAGTTTGAGGCCAGCAGGGGTAAATGGCACTCATGGCAGTAATGAGTTGTTTTATTGGTATAGCTCTGTTGAATTCCTTCCTTCCTCCCTCCCTCCCTTCCTCCCTTCCTCCCTCCCTCCCTCCCTTCCTTCCTTCCTTCCTTCCTTCCTTCCTTCCTTCCTTCCTTCCTTCCTTCCTTCCTTCCTTCCTTCCTTCCTTCCTTCCTTCTTCTCTCTTTCTCTCTTCAGTTATGGGCCTTGACTGTCCCTCAGCTCTTCAGCTCAAGATGAGTACTCTACCACTTGTGCCATAGCACCACTTCCAGTTTTCTGGAGATTCACTAGAGATAAGAGTCTCAAGGACTTTCTTGCCCTGGCTGGCTTTGAACCTCGATCCTCAGATGTGAGCCTTCTGAGTGGCTAGGATTACAGGTGTAACCTACCAGCACCCAGATTCTTGAGTTTATTTCTCATTTCCCCTAAGCAATTGATTAAACTACATTTTCCTTCAGGAATCATATCTCTCACACTGAAAAACCACGATGCTGATCTGGTCAGTCTGATGTTGCTCTTTACAGACACACGGTGGCGCTGTTGACCTTACGTCCACCTCCTCTCAGGCTTGGCAGGCACAAAGTCCCAGAGATACCATGGGGAGCATCTAAGGACCAGCCAAAGCCCTGTCCCCATGAGTGGTGTCATAGCCCTTGTGGTTCAGCCTTTCCCACAAGTGGCACAGTTGGAGCCCAGCTGTCTTGGAGCAAGCCTTTCAGGTCCACATCTATCCCTACCCTCAGAGAAGGCCCTGGGCCTCTTCTATCCCCCTAGTTCTCCTGACCCCTGGATCAAGGTGAAGGGGGTCAGACCCTGGAGGACCTTGGTGACCACCTGGGTCTCTGTAGCACGTGGTTCTGAGCATGGGACACTTGCTGGCCTGGCTTGTGTTCTTCTGGCAATGAATGGGGCTCTGTTCTTCCTTGCATTTCCAGCAACGAAGACATTGGAAGCAATCGAAGGAATGTTGGGAGCCTGAAAGGCCTCCACAAAGCCTGGGGACAGGAGCATGCCTGGGGCCTGGCAAAGCCCAGCCTGCAGGCCCATTTTGGCTTGGACACTCCATCAATGTAACTCTCCCCACTGCTGCCATTGATTTTTATGTCTCTCTACACTAATTAGATGTGTTATCACTAATCTTCTGTAATCACCACAAGTGGCTTGTGGAAAGTCTCTAAGATTTCAATCTACATTAAAAATAAGAAACATTATCACCTCTGGAAAAATGCAAAATAAAAAAAAAGCACATGTAATTTTAATGTTTAAATCAATAAAGTTGTCGGACTTCTCTTTTGTGCTGGTATCAGAGGAATTTATAAATATCCCATTCAAAGTTCTTCCTGTCCCTCTGATTCCACAGGGCTGAGGCCTGACTTTTGGTGTCAGATGGGAGCTAAGCAGATGAATGTCAAGAGCACACACTTGTGGGGAGGGGGCCTGAGATGGACTTGGGGTTGGACTGGGGCAGGGGGGATGTTCTCACTCCTTTATTTTGATTTCTGTTGATTATTATTCAAAAAGCCTTTGAAAAGAGAGAAAAGAGGAGAGAAAAATCCTCTCTTCTTTAATTAATCTCTTTCCAATGGTTAGATCGCCAACTTTGATTGCCAAACAAGCAGCCTGCCCCAGGCAGATTAGATCATATAGGTGCAGACAGGGAGGGAGAGGTAACCAGCATGCTAACCAAGGACCCTGCCTTTGGGAATGTGGAGAAAAGAGATGATGTTCAAATGCAGAGAAGCAACTCCAGCACATTCTCCCTCGAACAATTGGAATGGGAATGTATAGATACGAAAGAGAGAGGAGCTTGTTTTTAATGTGCTGTAGACATGACAGGCTGTAATTTGGAACATCTCTGATCAGAAACAGAGGTGACATGTAGCCAGATACAGGGTGGTGGGGGGAGGAGGCGGAGGAGGCAAACACATTCTCTCTGCCCTAGCCATGCTGGCACAGGCTGTGGAGACAGCTGGTGCCCATTGGGTGCTGTTATGTGCCACAACTGCAGAGGCAGGCTGTATTCGCACAACTCCAGTGTGTGGGGGGGAACTATAGTCAGCTCCAAGTGAGACAGCCGGGGAAGAATACGCTGACCCACTCTCCCTGCTTGCCAGGGAGCTCCCAGCTCAGATCTGGTGGGACTTCAGCTGCTGACTTGGTGGCAGGAAGGAATTCCTGGCTTTCTAAAGAGAGAACAGACCTGCGCTGGCAATCTTGCTCTGCTTTGCTATGTGCAGTGAGGAAAATGATGGAGAAAAACACATTCAAGAGTTTATTACAGAGACAGTGAGTTGGCTGCAGGAACGTGGGCCTGGCTGAGATTTTTCAGGTCGGGATTGGGTGAACCGTCCCTCACTGAGTGTGAACTGATAGGAAGCTTGATCGACAGGTGGAACTTACGCCCCTGGTGTGCAACTGCGCGTGCCCAAGTTTGCTGTGACTGCTCATGTGAAGTTAGTAGAGCTGGACTGGCCTCCTGCCAAGGCTTCCAGACACCATGAGGCCTAGGGGTCACTGCAGGTCACCATCCTATCCCACACTGATGAGGGGCTCTGCTTCTTCGGGGATCACTGGCCAAGAGGACTAGGGGTCAGGCTGTGTAGCCTCAGGAATCCCGGCTCCCTTTTGATGCGCCCTTTGCTGGCCATGTACACTACCCACTGGTACTGGGCTGTGTCCTCTGGAGAAGTCTCTCCCTTGTCGTAGCATCTCCCCTGCCATGGAAGACCTGGCCTTTGTCCCCACCCTCCAGAGTCTCTGTCAAGAGTCAGTGAGGTTGCAGACCCCAATGATAGCACTGGGGTGGACAGAGCAGGTGTATCTCCTGTTGTGACCAGGAATGCTGACCTGCCCAGGAGCTCAGCACCCAGGACTCCTGTACCTCACCACTGCCTAATGCACTCCTCCCAAATCCAGGAGGATTTCTTCTCAGAAAGGGGGATTTTCTGGATTCAATGTGTCTAGACACCTCTGTCATCTAAGTGCAGATTTATGGACAGAAAAGGCAAAAGAGGTTATAAAACCAAATTTTCTATCTCTCCCTTTCTCTCCTTCCTTTCTTCCTTGGCCTGGGATTTGAACTCAGGTCCTTGAGCTTGCTAGGCTGGCACTCTACTACTTGTACCACATGCCCAGTGCTTTCTGCTTTCATGACTTTTTCTATAGGGTGCAGTTTCCATCTTGTCAATGATTGTGTGGCCAACAAGACCAGTTCATTCACCCATTCATACTCCAACAGTGGTCTTCGGAAGGAAAAGGAATGCTAAAAAAAAAAAAATACACAATTTTTTTTTCCTTTTGTTTTGGCTGTATATCTGAGCAGATTATCGTGGCTTTGGGTTTTCACCAATTGTGGTCAAATTTTGGACAAAAAGCAGCTAAGCAGGGGGTGGCTGTAATTGGACTCTGGTGGCAAGCTCTACTGTCTCATTTCTGGGTTTGTGATGAGGGGTATGTTGGGGCCAAGCCGAGCTGCGCACTATCTGGGGGCCAGGAAACAGAGGCAGACAAGTTGTTTCTGGGAAAAAGACCCACGCTGGGAGGATACTCTACAGTGACTGCGCCCTCCTCCAACAGGGCTTCAGTTCCAGTGTCAACTCATGAGTGTTACCCAGGGATAAATATGAGAGCTTATGACTAAGTCAGCTCTGAAAACCCTATCCTTCAGAACCAGGCCTTTGTCCCATGAGCCTCTGGGGGCGTCTTTGGTTCAGACCCTGATAACAGCATTGGAACAGCCAATCTAAATCCCAGCAGCGGTCCTGGGAGAGGGCTGTTGGTTATGTCTGAAAGTCAGGAGCCTCCTTGGCAGAATGAGTATCAGTCTTGGGTGACTGAGCAGAGGTTTGAACCCAGTGCTGCCCAACACCAGCACAGGGTGTTTCTCCTGGCAGATCCCCCCAAACTACTGTCAGAGCCAATGTTTCTAGGATCTTCGATGTGGTCCTGGGCCTTGCATGGAGCCCTCTTGGGAAATATTGCCTCCAAGCCCAGCGGGAAGGGTTATCGCCAAACGAGCTGTCCATACCAAGAGGAAATTAGAGGGAGATGTAGAGCAATTTTGCAGTGCTCTTGCTTTGCTGACAGCTGCGTATGCAGCTGGCAACGTATAAGGAGGATTTATTAGAAGATGTCATATTTGGTTAAGTACTTTGTATTAAGATGAGTGTTTTCTTCATACAATGGGTTTCCAACAATTTCCAGGCATTTTTTTAACTCCTTGCATTTCACCGAGGCTGAATTAATTACAACAATTACTAGTCAGAAAACCCAAACTGCCCAATTATCATGTAATTCATTTTCGCAGATCTCTTTGAGTTTGGATAAAAAGTGGAAGTCTTTTAGAAACTGCTGTACTTTCCTCTACAAACCCTACCGTTGTGCGCCATAGTTCTAGGGTAACTTGAAGATGAGCTAAAGGCATGGCCTTTGCTAGAGGCATGGCTTCAATGGATAATATGGCATTAGTAGAAGTGTGGCTTCAGCAGAAGGTGTGGCTTCAACAGGAGATGTGGCCTCAGCTTTAGGTATAGCCTCAGCAGGAGTTGTGGATTCAGCTGGGGTTGTGGCTTCATCTGGGGGTGTGGCTTCAGCAGGGAGTGTGGCCTGAGCTGTAGGTATGGCTTCGGCAGGAGGTGTGGCTTCAGCTAGGGGTATGGCTTCAGCAGGAGGTGTGGCTTCAGCTGGGGTGTGGCTTCAGCAAGGGGTATGGCCTCAGCAGTGGTATAACTTCAGCAGGTATGGCTTTAGCAGGAGGCACTCCTTGTTGTGGCATCCAGCCAGGTTCAAATCCAGTTGTTGCAGCCTTAGGCAGATATGGAATCTTTCTGTACCTCTCTTTGCTCATGTGTAAATAGGTGAGTGCCTGTGTCTTTGCTTTATGGGGCCAAGGAATTGCCAGTGTAGCTGGTGCCCCAGAATGGCCAGTGAGCAGTGAGCTCCTGTTGGTGCTGGCTGTAACCTTCCTGCAGGCTTACACAGCTAGCTAGCTAGCTCAGACATGCCAACACCTCATGGCAGGACACTCCAGGCTGCCTTAAAGGTCCTGGATGTAGGGAACTGTACTTGGCCAAGTGGTCCCACTGTCCTTTCCAGCCAGAGGGGTGTTGCACTTTCTGGCAATGCATGTGGGGGACCCAGTCATTTTGCTGCAGGCTGACACAATGAGAGCCACCAAGTGGTGTCTCCCTTGGAGCTCTTAATCTCCCCCTTTCTACCTGTCTCAGTGTGGTCAGATATAGAACTCATTGGCCTGGGGCCAGCAGAACGGCTGACCCAGAGTGGAATTAAACCACATGTTTCCTTTCCTCTCTTCCCTCCTCCTCCCTGGGCCACCAGCCGATGGAGAAAGCTTTCACTGCTCTCATTGTTTCCCAGCCCTCTCCCCTTCCTCCTCCTGCACCTCCTCCTTGTCTTTCTCTGTTCTCTGGCCATAAGGTGAGCAGCCACCCCCTCCACAGGTTCTCATGTGCTGCCATGATGCTCTGCCTCAGTGCAGGCCCAGAGTTGTCGAACTGGTGGACCTTGGATCAAAACCATGAGCTAAGATGAAATTCTGTGCCTTTTAAATAACTTCTCTCTCCTGTATTTGTCTCCACAGCAGCAGCAGCAGCAACAAATCCATTAGTACCAAAAGAAGTATCCAGGAAAGAAAAGTGACAACGGAAGTGCTGTTATTTAAAATCATTTCTGTTATATCACTCTGAGGCTCACGGTGCTGACTGAAGTCTGTCTCAAGTTTCTCTCCTGGTTACAGCCATACTTCTGAATGAATGTCAGGCCCCTTTGGTATCTGCTTGAGACTGGCTTCAGGAGTTGTCCTCCATGCATAGCACTGGTACCTACCCAGTGTCTGGGTCTCTACATGGAGTCCCGCTCCCCTCACAGTTCGTCTGTCAGGCTTCTTTTTAACTCTTGAATTATGCTTTCGAAAAGCAGCCAATTGAGCAGAAAACATAAATTGTAACCTATTCTTCCTTGTACTAAAGTTTAATATTCTTTTTTTGTCTTTAGCTCAAAAGAAATCGGTTCTACATCCCTTTTAGACTATACTGACTCAGTTACATACAATCTCCACGAAAGTCAAATTGCTTAATTAGACAATAATATCAGAGAAATTGACCATTATATCTGATTACTGACTTCTCAGATGGTTGCCATTACCATTTATATTCTTTGAAGATGGGTTTTTTAAGCCTGAAAATAATTTATTGAGAGATGGCTCTTGGAAGCTATTTTTAATAGCCTAATTTTTTTTAATTTTCCAATCATTTATATTCATCAACTAGAATGAAAAATGCAGTCAGATTGATTCTCATCGTGTGGCAACTCCTTTTTCCTCAGTTACAGACTGGTGGCACATGGAGATGAAGCCGAGAGAAGAAGGGTTTCACCATTACCTATGATGTTAGAAGGGACAGGCCATAGAGGAGATGAACTCTGAGTGGGAAGCCATAAAAGTAACCCACCGAAGAAGGTCTGTTTTATGGTTGGACATTTTATTTGGTTGTCATAGAAGTCTCTCAATACTTCCAGAATATTGTTGCTGTTACCTTGCATTAGCAGAGTGGGAAATGAGGGTCAGAGGAGAAGCAAGATAGACAGGGGCCTGGTTCAGGCCATGGATCTCAATACTTTGAAATAATGTTCCCTTTCCCCCTTTCAATTACCACCAAGTAATTGGACCAAATGGTCAGTCTATTGCTGGGCACCCACCAGGTGTGTGACTATGCCAAATAGTTCACATGCACTTTGCCCTTGAATTTCACAGCCACAATGTGTGCTTTTGTTATCTCTCATCTACAGATGAGGAACCTCTCTCATTGAGAGGGAAGGTCCAAGTCAAGGTCAAGTATCTGACAGAAAACACAGAGCTGACTCGTGACAGAGCCACACTTCTATCCTTGGGGTTCTCTGTGCTTTCTCCTTACCCAAAGCTGAATATCAATCAGTATCACAAATCGATATTACAAAAACAAAAATAAACAGCTGGATGGAGGAGGATGTTTTCTGCAAGTAGTTACTGTGGTGAAGGGGAAAGCGCAATGTTGGGACCAAGGGTTTAACACATGGCTTGGTGGAGGTGGAGCAGGATTGGTAAGTTTGCAGCAGGAAATCACATTTCTCTGTCATTAGTGTCTCCCTGGAGAGGAAATATGGTCTCTTTATATTGAATTAGCAAGAAGAGCTCCTGCATTAAAAGCCATCAGGGCAGCTGGTCAGGAATTGGGGGAACCTCTTGGTTCTTACAAGCTCAATTAGACAAACACAATGATTGTCAACAGCCATAATAAGGCCTCAGACTATTTTTATGCAAATGTAACATTCCAGTAAGGGAGTCCTGGATTCTGTGTTCAGCTATCCACAGTGGCACACTGTGTTCCATTTAGGATGCTCCACTGTAGGAGGGCCCCAGATGGGGTTGAGGATTTGGGGGTACTTGAACAATGATGCCCTCTGGTATGGTTTGTACTTGAAATATCCCCAAAAGCTCCTGAGTTGATGGCTTGCTCCCCAGCTGGTGGCCATAGTGAGAGGTGATTGGATCCTGAGGGCTCTGTCTCTACCAATGGGTTCATCCACTGATGACCTCATAACTGAGTGGGCTGTCAGGAGGCGGGGCCTTGAGAGGTGATTGGATCCCATCAGGAGATATCTGGCTCCACCAATGGGCATCCATTGATGATATCATAGCTGAATGGGCTGTCAGGAGGCAGGACCTTGAGTAGTGATTGGATCATGGGGTTCTGGCTCCACCAACGGGCTCATCCACTGATGACCTCATAGCTGAGTGAGCTATCAGGAGGTAGGTCCTTGAGAGGGGATTGGATTCCAAGGTTGCTACCTTCATCAATGGATTAATGTCTCCACAGGGTGGGGGATGTGCCCTTGAATGGAGTAACTTTTCCCAGCCCATCCCCCTCTCCTTTCTCCTCATTGTGATTCTGCTGCCACATGTGCTGCCTACCTCAGCTCAAAGCTATAGCTCCAGCAAACCACAGACGGAGACAAGCCCAAAGAAACCTTTCTTCCTTCTAATTCAATTCCTTAGATCTTGTCACAGCATTGGAAAGCAGACAGACACTGTCTGTGAGAGCAAGCTCAAGGACCTGAGGCTGTGTGGGGAGGGACGAGGTGGAGAGGGAGGAGGGGGCTCAGAGCAGGCCCGAGAGGGGGGCACTCTGGAGCTAGCAGAAGCATCACATTGGACTTGCTGTGATCTCTAGGCTGTGACAGTTGGGGACAGGGTGGAGATGGTGTGCTCTACAGTGTGCTCTACAGCTCTGCCATTGTGTGTAGTGTGTCAAAAGGCCGCTGAGAAAGGGAGCACCCAGGGCTACATGGCTGGATGAGGGGACATGGCATAATTGTGGCTCTCCTCACTTTTAGAGGCATGGGGGACATTCACATAAATTCTGGTCACTGTCGGAAACCTCAAGACATGGGAAGATTGGCTCAGATCTCCATTTGTCCTCTATCTTATAGTGTGCTTGTTAAGGTTCCTCCTCCTCCTCCTCCTCTCCCCCTCCTCCTCCTCCTCTCCCCCTCCTTCTCTCCCCCTCCTCCTCCTCCTCCTCCTCCTCCTCTTTTCCTCTCCCCTCTTCACATCTCTTTCCTTCCTCCTGCTTTCTCCTCCTTTTTCTCTTCTTCCCTTTCTTTCTTCAACTACCCTTCCTTTCTTCCCACTTCTCCTCCCTTTCTTCCTCCTTTTTTTCCCTTACCTACCTCATCGCAGGCCTTGTTCTTTCACTACTTGGCTTATGTGATTCCTTCCAACTGAATCTTTTGAGAGCAAGTTTGTCCTGGACTCCCAGCTGACTAGCTCAGACATTGGAGTTTCAGGTAGGCACTCCCTTTATGGATGATCGGAGCACCACTGCCTGAGGACAAGAGGCATGGGGCCAGAGCCACCGTGGCGCACCTCGGCCTAGGTAGAGAAGTCCACTGGGCTGTTGGCATATTCACCGGCTGAGGGCTGGTTTATGCCGGGTGCTTGTTGCTCACTGTGGACTGACTTCCACTCCCAGCTCCCCTTTGGAAATAGAAGCATGGGATGGGTACTTGTGGTTGAGGCTCTCAGGACTGGACAAGAGGGAATTTACAAGAAAGCATCCATGTGATTGCTTGGGGAGTTTTAGTGGGGAGGACCTTGCAGCCTCATGACCCAGGCCCAGGGCTGCTGGTCCTTTCTGTAGTGGGAACTCTTGAAGATGACAGAGTTGCGGTTATGAACCTGCACACAAGATCTCATCAGACACACCTTCCACCTTGCCACGGGGGTCACTTGGGGATCACAGAGTGGCATTGGACGGGAACAAAGAAGACCACTTGTCCAGTTGCTCCTGAGCACCCCCCATGAGATGTGGTATGGGTTGGTGTTCACTTGATGGTAAACCAAGAGAAAATAACTGGACACATGTTTGACATGGTCTAGCACGATGTGATGGGACACTTGATTAGCACAGACCTGCCCTTTTCCTTCTCTCTCGATGCGGAGTCTCTGGCTACCCCCAGGGCCTCAGACTCAGGTTCCCCTGGCAAGTGAGAGTGGAGGGCAGCCTCTTGTCCCAGTGGAACTGCTCCCACACAGGCCATGTGGGAGAGAGCTGTGCTGGGCTCTGTGGTTCTTGCCCAACTGGTGTTCTTGCAAGGGACCTGTGGCTGCTTAGAAATATCATTGCTGTAAGTCTACAGCTTGACTTGTCTGTTAGTTTATATTTAAAGTGTTTTTGCTGAGTGCTGGTGGCTTACACCTGTAAACCAAGCAACTCAGGAGGCTGAGATCTGAAGATTGCAGTGTGAAGCCAGCCTGGGCAGGAAATTCCTTTTCTTTTCTTTTTGCCAGTCTTGGGGCTTGAACTCATGGTCTGGGCACTATCCCTGAGCTTCCTTTGCTTAAGACTAGCTTTATACCACTTGAGCCACAGCACCACTTTTGGCTTTTTCTGTTTATGTGGTACTGAAGAATAGAACCCAGGACTTCATGCATGCTAGGAAAGCACTCTATCATTAAGCCACATTTCCAGCCCCAAAGCTTTGCTATTTTTCTTCTACTTTTCTCCTGATGCTTTGGGAAAAGATTGAAGCGACAGAAGAATAAAAGATTGGGAAGACTGTGACCTTAGGGTCACAAGAGAACAGAGCTTTACACAAAAATCTAGAAAGAGCCAGGGACAATATAATTCTAGTTACTCTGGAGGCTGAGATCTGGAAGATTACGGCTCAAAGCCAGACCAGGAACATAAGGCTCCATCTCCAATGTAATCAAGAAACATCTGGGCTGGAGACATTGCTCAAATGCCAGAGCACTGGTCAGTCAGCAAGAAGCAAGCAAAAAGCCTCAGTTCAAACCTCAGCACCATCAAAAAGACTCTGAAAGAAGAGGAAGGAAAACTAATAGACATATTAGATATATTGTGTTGTTTAATTACTGCGCCTGGATGGTTGATTATTTTCGAGATGGGGTCTTGCTCATGCCTGAATTGGAGTGGTATGTGGTCCTACTGTTTGTGCTGTCTCATATCTCTGGGGATGGCACAAGCGTGCCACTGCTCCCAGCCATTGTATTTCCACTGAGTCAGCATGCCAGGGGCATGCCACCACTCCAAGCTACTGGTTGAAATGGGGTCTTGCAAACTTCTATGTCTGGGCTGACCTCGTACCACAACCCTCTGAACTCCTCTTCCGAAGTAGCTAGGGATACAGGCTTGTGCCATGGTGCCAGTTTCTTCCTGTTGTGATAAGGCCACAAATGCCACCATCGGTAGCCTACCCTCATGACACCGTGGGACACTCGTCACTTCTCAATGTCCCCACCTTGAAGGGCCACGGACACAGGCCCATGAGAGTCAGCCTGCAACACATGCACTTTTGGGAGGACAGATACAAACCAGAGCCTTCAGCTCATTTTGCTTTAGTTACTTTTTAGGTAGAGCCTCACATTCTTGTCCTGGTCAGCCTGGACTGTAGTCCTACCGATGCTGTCTGCAGAGCTGGGATGACAGGTGTGAGCCGCCATGCCCTGCTTGCTGGTTGAGATGGAGCCTTTTTGCTTTGCTGGCTGTGATCTATGATCCTCTTTACTTTGACCTCCCCAGAAGCCCAGGATTCACCCAAGCTTTGAGTCTTGCCTTCCACTCTGCCACCCTTTCTACCTTCCTTGTGCCAGGCTCTTCCCTTCCCATTTTGTGAAATACAGACTCAGTTCTCTGCCAGGCCTCTGTGATTTACTCCATGGTGGAGCAAGTAAGGCATCTTCATTTTCATACACAGGAGGAGCCTTAAAAGTTAGTATCTGAAGTCAGACTGTAAGGCCTCTTGATTAAGAGTGAAATCACAGACACGAGGTCAAAGCTGAGTGCCGGGAAGATGAAGGTGCTAAATACAGAGCAATTGCAGCTAATTTTCTGATGCCCAGATGCCCGTGGGCCCCAAAGGTAGTCTGAGTTCAGGTGTGAGTTGGGGTGGGAGTGGGGTGGCAGGCTCACTGGGCTGGCTTTGGGGAGATGCGAGTTGGGTGTGTCCCCTGAAGCTACTTTGATTAAGGAAGGTCTGAGGGCTAAAGGGTAGGTAGGAGATGGGGGAGGGCACCCTGGATATGTGGAGTCTCCACATCACTATCAGGCTTTGGAACAAAGAAACAAAGACATGAGGATAGATCTCCCTCTCTTCACCAACAAGAGAGTGGGCAGCAGGGGCGGGCAGTGGAAGGGATAGGATAAAGGGGTGGGTGTATAAAGGGAAAAACTGAATTAAACAGAAATTCAAATTGCATTTTTTGTTTGAACTCAAGGCCTCCCTCTTTCTCGCCCTCTTCTTCTTCCCTTCCTCCCTCGAACTCAGGGCCTTGTATTCACTCTAGAGATGAAATGAAGCATACAAAGGATCTTGCTTGGCTTTCTTGCTCACAGCTGGCGATCTATCTTCTGAGCTATACCTCCAGTCTGACTTTTGGCTGGTAATTTGAGAGACAGATTCTCAAAGACTTTTCTGTCTGGGCTGGCTTTGAACCAGCCTCTTGAGCAGCTAGGATGACAGGTATGTCCACCAGGAACCAGGCTTATGTGTCCTTTATTTCTCAAATTATATAACACAGGCCCAGGCTTTCCTGCCTGAATGTGGCACTTCTGAGATAACTTTTTCTTCAAAGACCTGAGCCTCCTTCCATCTCTCAGGAAGTGGTATGGACTCTGAGTCTCTGAGCACCTCATAGGGAGTTCAGTTTCAACAGTATCTTCTCCCCAGCTCCAAGCTAACATCTCTTGTCTCCGTGTAGGAACGAGGGCAAAGGAACACTTCTGGCTCTGGTCTCAGAGGCCTGGGTCCAGGGCTGACTGTGTCTGCTGATCTCTGGGGTTGGGTTGAGCCTAAGGATCACATGGTGCAGATAGGACTGGATATCATGGTGGCTGAGGTGGGAATGAGGACAAAGAGGGGGTTGAAGTAGGAGGATGAAGAGGAAGAGGAGAGAAGTAGAGAAAGGAAGAGAAAAAGAAGTAGAAAGGTTTTGGGAGCCACCAGTAAAGTTTAAAGGTCATCTTGACCCTGGTGCTCACTTGAAGGCAAGTACAAGGAACTGGCTTACTTAAAAAACACTAGGTGCACGGGATTGCTTTGCTATGTCTGCAGAGTTTGTTTTACTTTCTACCAATTGACCTTGTCTCGTTTTTACTGCACTCTATTTTTACTGAAATTTTCCTTGTTTTTCTGTACTATTGTAACCTTATGTTACCTCTTGACTTCTGATAGTATATATTAAGGAAAGTTAAAAATAAATGGTGCTGCAGTCTTGAGCTGCAGACCTCCCAACACCATCCTTTGTCTTATGTCTTTATTTTTCTGCATCCTCGCTCCCTAATTCGGGATTCCCTTTTGTTGCCGGCAGCTCTCCGGCAAGTGGCGCCCGAATAGGGACCTGAAAACCTGGAATCATGGCAGAGGACCCAGCTAAGGTAAGCGGACGTTCAGAAATAGAGAGCGGGAGAGAGTATAGTTGGGATTAAAAAATTATGGGGTAATGTAACAGCCTCATGCTATATGTGCAAGCTCTCAAGGGTATGCTTCATGCTCAAGGAGTGAAAGTTAGACAGAGTCAGTTAGAATGTTTCTTTTACTTTGTTGAGGAAGTATACCCCTGGTTCCTGGAGGAAGGAACCATTAGTTTAGAAACTTAGCAAAAAAAAAAAAAAATTCGGGGACACTATGATGCAAATGCCCTGTAAGTTAAAACATTGTGGCTTTGTAATTGTCTGGTATCTGTGTAGCCTGCAGGTTCTGTATTGGGGTTCACAAGAGGTATTGGCTGACACACTATAAGACAGCCAACTGGGCCGGTGGGATCCATCCCCCAGATCCCCATCAGGGTAAACTATCCACTAGTGCGGACATTTGGGCCCATCTGTAGTCCAACATTTTCTGTCTGACAGTCTACAAAGCGCAAGCTGTAAATGTGTTTTGTCTCAAAGTTTGTGTGTATGTATTTTGGAATTCTTGGAATGTTTCTTCTCTCAAATTCATCCTGATGGGAGAGCCTGGAGGAGACTGGATAACACTGCCTCAATATCTGTTTCTCTCTTCAAATGTTCATGTTATTCAACAAAAATGAACACACAAATTACCAGCTCCTCTGGGACACAGCAAAAGCAGTATTCAGAGGCAAGTTTATCGCTCTGAGCTCCTACATCAACAAATTGGAGAGATCTGAAACTAACAATTTAATGACACATCTAAACCTCCTTGAAAAAGAACAGCAAGATAAACCCCAATCCAGTAGACGGAAAGAAATAATCAAAATTAAATCAAAATTAAATGAATTAGAATCCAAAAAAAACTATACAAAGAATCAACAAAACAAAGAGTTGGTTCTTCGAAAAACTTAACAAAATTGACAGATCCTTAGCAAACCTTATCAGAAAAAGAAGAGAACACACCCAAATTAATAAACTCAGAGATGAGAATGGAAACATCACCACGGAAACAACCAAGATTCAGAACATTATAAGGGAATACTTCTCAAAAATTTATGCTAATAAGTTTGACAACTTGACAGAAATGGACCTTTTCCTAGCAAATATTGACATGCCAAAACTAAACCAAGATGAGTTAAACCAGCTTAACAGGCCCATATCAAGCATTGAAATAGAAACAGCAATAAGAGACCTCCCAGCTAAGAAAAGTCCAGGACCAGATGGTTTTACAGCGGAATTTCACAAGGCCTTAAAAGCAGAGCTCACACCAATACTCCTCCAACACTTCAATGAAATTGAAAGAGAGAGCTCACTACCGAACACATTCTATGAAGCCATCATAACCCTCATCCCAAAACTAGGCAGGGACTCATCAAAGAAAGAGAACTATAGACGCATTTCTTTGATGAACATTGATGCAAAACTTCTCAACAAAATTTTGGCCAATCGACTTCAACAATTCATCCAAAAAATCATACACCACTATCAAACAGGATTCATTTCAGGGATGCAAAGCTGGTTCAATATACGCAAATCAATTAATATTATTCATCAAATTAAAAGGAGCAAGAATAAGAACCACATGGTTATCAACAATAGATGCAGAAAAAGCATTTGACAAGATCCAACACCCCTTTATGATGAAGGTTCGGAAAAATTAGGAATCCATGGAACCTTCCTCAATACAATAAAGGCTGTATATGACAAACCTACAGCCAGCATTATACTCAATGTTGAAAAATTAAAGCCATGTCCTCTTAACTCAGGAACAAGACAACGATGCCCACTCTCTCCACTTCTCTTCAATCTAGTATTAGAATGGCTAGCTACAGCAATAAGACAAGATGCAGACATAAAGGGGATCCAAATAGGGAAAGAAGAAATAAAACTCTCCCTCTTTGCAGATGACATGATCTTGTATTTAAAGAATCCCATAGACTCCACTCCCAAATTACTCAAGCTGATTCAAAACTTTGGCAAAGTAGCAGGTTATAAAATTAACCCCCCAAAATCAATGGCTTTTATATATGCCAACAATGAAAAAAGTGTGGCTGAAATTAGGAAAGCAACTCCATTTGTAATAGCCCCACAAAAAATAAAATACCTAGGAATTAACTTAACCAAAGAAGTGAAGGACCTCTATGATGAAAAATTTAAAATCTTGAAAAAGGAAATCAACACAGAACTTAAAAAATGGCAAAACCTCCCATGCTCCTGGATTGGCAAGATTAACATCGTGAAAATGGCAATACTTCCCAAGGCTATCTACAAATTCAATGCGATACCAATCAAAATTCCACCCTCATTCTTCAAGGAAATCGAAGAGGCAATCCAAAAATTCATATGGAACAATAAAAGACCCCTAATAGCAAAAACCTCCCTCAACGGAAAGAACACTGCTGGAAGAATATCAATACCAAATTTCAAACTCTACTATAAAGCCATAGTAATCAAAACAGCTTGGTATTGGCATAAGAACAGACCTCAGGACCAATGGAATAGAATTGAAAACCCAGAAATGAACCTACAGACCTATAGCCATCTAATCTTCGATAAGGAAGCTAAAACAATAGAATGGAAGAAAGACAGCCTCTTCAGTAAATGGTGCTGGCAAAATTGGTTAACTACATGTAGAAAACTAAAGCTAGATCCTTATATATCACCCTGCACCAGAATCAACTCCAAATGGATCAAAGACCTTGAACTCAATGCAGACACTCTGAAAACTTTACAGGATGGAATAGGAGAAACCTTAGGTCTCCTTGGCTCAGGCCGAAATTTTCTGAATAGAGACCCGGAAGCACAACAAATCAAAGAAAGGTTGGACAAATGGGATTGCATACGGTTGCAGAGCTTCTGCAGGGCAAATGACATGGCTAGCAAGATCAATAGAAAGCCCACCGATTGGGAGAAGATCTTTACTAGCCATACAACGGACAAGGGTCTCATATCTAAAATATACTTGGAACTCAAAAAATTAAACCACCCAACAACAAATCCTCAAAGAAACAACTGCCCAATAAATAAGTGGGCGAAAGCCTTAAAGAGAAGCTTCTCTGAAGAAGAAAGAAGGATGGCCAATAGACACATGAAGAAATGTTCAACATCCCTAGCCATAAAAGAAATGTAAATCAAAACAACATTGAGATATCACCTCACTCCAGTTAGAACAGCAAAAAACAAGAACTCTAACAACAACAGATGCTGGAAGGGATGTGGACAGGAAGGAACCTTACTTCATTGTTCATGGGAATGTAAACTTGTTCAACCACTTTGGAAAGCAGTATGGAGGTTCCTCAAAAGACTTCACATAGATCTCCCATATGATCCAGCAATCCCACTTTTGGGCATTTACCCAAATGTTTACAAACAAGACCACACTAAAGCTACCCGCACAACTATGTTTATTGCAGCATTATTTACCATAGCTAAGATATGGAACCAACCCAGATGCCCCTCAGTGGATGAATGGATCAAGAAAATGTGGTATATATACACAATGGAATTCTATGCCTCCTTCAGAAAGAATGACATTGCCCCTTTTGTTAGGAAATGGAAAGGTTTGGAAAAAATTATATTAAGTGAAGTAAGCCAGGCCCAAAGAAGCATAGGTCCCATGGTTTCCCTTATTTGCAATATTTAGTATAGGTATGAGTCAAGCTGAAAAGGTCAGATAATGTGATGTTAGGAAAATGAACCCTTAAATATGTATTTTAATGTTTTCATTTCTTTCATGCATGTGTTTCTAACGCATTTATAAGATTATTTCTTTGTTGCTTTGTATGTCCCTCCCCCACAGTGTAACCCCTGCTTTCACTATATTTGATGTCAGTATAACATGTGGAGGAGATGCGGACAAACAAGTCGTTTAAGGATTCAGGTGGACCTGTTACAACAATGACAAGTACAAAATGTCATGTCAAAACCAGCTTTACAATGTCGTTGTGGGGGGGAGGGGGGTTTAACTGGTGGGGGAGGGGGGAGGCTGGGAAGGGAGGTGAAGGGTAAACAAAGGAGGAGGCTGCAATGCTTGGTAAGAAATGTATGCATTATCCTGCCCATGTAATTGTAGCCCCTCTGTACAGTATGTTCTCAAATAAAATAAAATAATATTAAAAAAATATCTGTTTCTCTCTAGCTCCTTCCTTTTTACTTATACTTTAAACTGACCCCCCTTTCTACCCTTCACAGCCACCTACTCCACCCTTTCTGGATCCAGAAGTAGGGAGGTGGTAGGGGTGAAAAACCTGGAGAATCTAACAATAACTTAAAAGGGCCGGCAGGGAGAACTCACAGCCGGATGAAAATGCCACTGACCACCTACAAGTGACACCAGCAAGACCTTAGCCTCAAGCCTTGGCCCAAGTATGGGGGAGAGTATGGGGGAGAACCTGTTAGTCTGAGGGGTTGGCCACTAGGGACTTCTTTCCCTTTCCCCAACATGACTGGGAATTCTCCTCTACCTTGGGTCAATGTTTGCAGGAATCTAAAAGAAAAGTCCTCCGGAGGTGAGTAGAGGGGGTCTGAATCCCCTGGTAAGTGGATTTGAGTCCCACTTGTGAGTGGTGGTGAGATGTCGCCCCATTCACTGAGACCTGATTTTGTCTTTGTGGCCACTTGTTTGTCTTGTTTACTTTGGTGTGTTTTCTGTTCTATGTTTTCTGAGGTAGGGATGAACTGGGTGCCCATGAGCCCCCAACTCAGCCTTTTGTTGTTGTGTTGTCTAGTTCTGTTTTAGAATTGGTACCAGTTTTAAATGTAAATACAACTGATTGATTTTTGCGCACTTTAAGATCTGTGTGTGTTATGTGTGTTTGTGAACATGTTTAAGATAAGAATTATCAGCATTCTGTTACAATTGGGTGAGTTTAAGTTTAAAAGTCAAAAGGTTATGAGTTTTGGACATTACCAAAAATTTTAATGACTTTTCACATTGTTTTACATGACCTTTTAAGGATTCTTTAACTTAAAAAAAATTAAAAAATCTGGTATTTTAAAATGCATAAGGCTGTTTACACTGTAATAAAGTTATCTGGCTTAACAAAATGCATTGGCTGTTTGGAATTTACTTCTCTTGGCTAAAATTTGGGGATAAATATTAAAAGTTTAAATATAAAAGTTTGTTTAACACTGTCAAAGACATTACTGTTCTGTTGTCTAAAAGTATGTATTTTCATTCAAAAAACCAAGAGATAAGAAAAGGAAAAAATGTAAAAGCCAACAAAAGACCTATCTTTAGGAATAAGGGGTAAACCTGCAAAAGTGCAGTTCAGCTGGTCATACATGGTGGGATGGGCCATGGGAAGAGTCCACGCATGGTGAAAGAGGACAAGTTGGCACAAACGCATTTCATCTTACCCTAAAGAGTGAGATTAGTTGCGTGCGCATTCCACAGGAGGGGCCAAGTGGCATATTTTGTTCTCTCCTTTTTCTCTACAGATAAATACTAGAAACATGATGGTAAAAATTAGTGATGTGATGCTCTGATTAGTATTTCTAAAACTGCCCCCTTGGACTTAAAAAGAGGGTTAAAATGTATTTGTATAATGTGACTTGCTTTCAATGATGTACTACAATTAGGATATATTTTTAAAAGTCATAAAAGTGTTAAGTTTAGCTTCTTGGTACTGTGATGGTGATTGTAATTCTTGCATTAAGGAAAAATTGTCATTTGAATTTAAGAGTTTTAAAGTGTATCTGTTTTAAAACAAGCATCCAAGAGACAATGAGTGATACTTGGCCTCAAGATTTTAAGGGATTTTTTTAAATGAAAACTATAATATAAAATAATAAAAGAGATTAATAGGAGGCTTAAAAGATTAGGAATGGATTTCTTGATATAAAGTTAAAAGTAAAATTGTTCTTAACATTTGCCTCAAAGTGGAAAAATTAGGATTACCAAAATAATTGCTTTGGGATTCAAAGTGACAGAGTGCTAGCCTTGAGCTGTAAAGCTGAGGGACAGCACTCAGGCCCCGAGTTCAAGTCCAGCAACCAGCTAAGGGGAATGCAGATGAGGCATTTATCCCAGTGTAGAGAAGACATTCCTGGGACAAGAGCAATGGAGGAGCATCCAGAGACAGTAAGCCACTGCTTGGATGGCAAAAATGTCATATCCTAGAGTCATTTGTGTGTGGCCCTTCAAAAATTGGTCAGAGCCAGAAGGTCATGGGAAGATAGTTTGTAAGCATGCCTAATGTCCATGACTATCTACCTTGTAGGGACAGAAACATTAGTAACTTGTGATAGTAATAAAAAGCTAAAGTTATAAAAATGTGGGTGATGGTTTAAATCCCAGCCCCTGTATTTGCCAAAAGCCCTAATTGACAGTAACTTCTGAGCTAACACCAGCTACAAGAAATTTATCTGTTCAAGAAAATATTTTGTAAACCTGAGAGTGTGTTTCTATTAACATCTGTCTAAAGACCTGCAGAGATGACTTAGGCATTGTTAGGGTCATTCCTAAAGGTCACATTCCTAAAGATGCTTTTACAAACCAGAGTGCTAAACAAGCTACACTGCTGTAGCTGGAGAAAAAGTCTGTGCATTTGTCAAAAGTTAAAATATTGTTCTTAATGACATCTAACCCTGGCAACCTCTTTCTAAAATAGACTAAGGTTATAGCTTCATTGCTAGGTAGGATCAACACCCCTGAGTAAGCTTGAAGAAGTTACAGAAGATGAATCTTCACCCATCATCCCCTTTTTAGAATAAGGGACCAGAGTCATAAAAAAATGTGGCAAAATAGGCAGAAGAAAAAGGCATGGAAAATAGTAGTACAGGCCTGAGCCCTCTATATCTGCCTAGAAAATCAGCCTTATTAAAAAACTATCTAGTTAAAAAGCTTGTCATCTTGGTAATTTGTCCTGGGCTATTGTCTAAATAGTCTTAAAAACTAGTGGGGCCACAGCCTGCCAAGCCTAGGTATTACTTGTATCCTTAACCTGTCTGTGTAGAAATATACAGCCCAGCATGAGGTGTGAGAGTCCCTTGGAGACACTGAGAGACCCTGCTTTTGCTGCTGCTGCTACAGCCTGACAGTCACGGGGAGGAAATCGACATAGTTACCCTGATCTCCTCCACCATGGAAAAAGTAGACTAAACTCCTGCCTGATTCCATCTTCGTTTTGTCCATGTTACCATATACCTACTCTAATTTTATTATGGCTACTCCTCTTGCCGGGAGATTAGCAAACATGGTATTGCTCATTCCCTACACTGCTTTGCCTTTATGGGACTTCCTAAACATATTAAAACTGATAATGGTCAGGGATATGTCGGACAAACTTTTCAAACTTTTTGTAAATTTTACCAGATTTTTCACTCTACAGATATTCTCTATATTCCTCAAGAACAAGAAATTGTTAAACAAGCCAATGGGCTGTTAAAACACCAAATTATACCCCTTCTCTCCTTTTAATATTCTTCTCATGCTTTATTTGTACTAAATTTTTTAAGTTTGGATTGTAATGGCCTTTCCAAAGCACAGTTTGCCCAAGTTAAGTGGAAAGATCCTTTAACAGGTGATTGGCATGGGCTCGATCCAGTTTTAACATGGGGCTGAGGACATGTTTGGGTTTTTTCACAGGAAGAAAGTGAATCCCTCTGGTTGCCTGAGCATTGCGTTAGGATTGTGGAGGCTCATTCTGATGACACAAACCCTGACACATTAGGCTTACGTGCCAGATCCCCCGATTGTGCACCCTACAACGTCAATAGATCAGCATAAAGTACAGCCCCTGATCCCTTCATACAGCACACCAAGATAGGAGATACCTCAGTTTCAGACATTGGAACTCCTTTTTACTTTACCACCAGCTCTAAAGGCTCCATTCCAGGCTGTATTATAATGCTATCCATGACTCATAAAATTTGGATCCCAGACAAAAATCAAATGTACAATATACAGATGACATCTTTACCAACTGGGTACCCAGTTCATGCAAATTTTCCTCCATCCATATAATACCCCATTGCATTAATTCTTCACAAATAGTAGTATCTACAGGAGGAAAGTTTCATCCAATAAGGTAAAGGCATGTGAAGCCATTTTTTACCAATATTTCTGGAACTAACTTTCAATTAATGGACTGGTTTGGAGCTAATCTTACTAATAAGTACAATTTTGTACTGTGGTGGATGAATGGGCATCCTCAACATCATGTTTGGAAGCTGGTGACTGCACTCAACAACATAACCTGGCCCAATTCATCCCTTTTAAAAAAATATTATGAGTTGTGTATCACCACCTCATGTCATTATGTATTGACCATTCAATATCTCTATAGGAGCTAATTATTTTAATGTCACCTGTTCTAATTGTTCTTTTAATAATTGCTTTTATAGAGGCATAACTGAATCCATACTTATTGTTAGACAACCATCTTGTTATGCTTCCTGTAAATATTTCTAAAACTTGGTATAAAGATTCTGGCATTCAGGAGTTAAGACAATTGAAAAAACTAATGTGCCCTCATCCATTTGTTGGACTACTTGTAGCTGATGCTTTGGCTTTTATTTTGGTAGCTGCCTCTGCAGCGGCAGCTGCTGTGGCACTAACACAAAATGTACAAACTGCCCATTATCTTAATCAGCTTGCTCATAATACTACACAAGCTCTACCTCTGGACTCTAAAGTGGCAAAAACTGCTAAAAAAAAACTGTTTAAACAATTTCAACGCTATATCACTTCCTTTCCTGACTTATGTTAAAGGATTGCTAATGTCATTGCTTGCCCTGGGAATGCTTTTGCTGATGGTTTTTCTATGCCTTCCTTGTATTATACGTGCACTGCAAAACTCCCTTACGAGTTTAGCCAGCTACATAAGATCAAGCTCTATATAAATAAATTCCCCCGAGAGGAACTGTAGCCAGAGACGGGTAAGAGGGGGTGCCAGTCTGACCAACCTAAGACAGGGCCTTCATCTTTGCTCTGAAAAAGTTCCCGATGACGGTTAAGGCAGACAAGGTTATCCACCCAGCCTAAGACAGGTGGGTTCGCTTCTTCAAACAAAGATGGGGGAGATGTTGGGAGTCCACAGTAAAGCTCTAAGGTCATCTTGATCCCTGTGCTCACTTAAAGGCACACACAAGGAACTGGCTTTCATGAAAAACACCAGGTGCCCGGGATTGCTTTGCTATGTCTACAGAATTTGTTTTACTTTCTACCAGGTGACCTTGTCCTGTTTTTACTGCACTTTGTTTTTTTATTAAATTTTCCTTGTTTTTCTGCACTATGGTAACCTTATGTTACCTCTTGACTTCTAATAGTATATAATAGGAAAAGTTAAGAATAAATGGGGCTGTAGTCTTGAGCTGCAGACTTCCCTACCCCATCCTTTGTCTTATGTCTTTATTTTTCTGCATCCTCGCCCCCTAATTCAGGATTCCCTTTTGTTGCCGACAGGCTCTGGCACAATGGAATTCTATGCCTCCATCAGAAAGAATGACATTGCCCCATTTGTTAGGAAATGGAAAGACTTGGAAAAAATTATATTAAGTGAACTAAGCCAGGCCCAAAGAAATACAAGTCCCATGGTTTCCCTTATTTGCAATAACTAGTATATGTCTGAGACAAGCAGAAAAGATGAGATAAGTTGATGTTAGGTGAAATGAACCCCACGATAAGTAATGAATTGTTTTTTTTTTCTTTCTTGCAATTGTTTGTAACATATTTATAAGATGAGTTCTTTGTTGTTTTATACGTCCCTCCCCCACAGCATAACCCCTGCTTTCATTGTATTTGATGTTGGTATAATTTGTGGAGAGGAAGGGCAAAAACAAACCGTTTAAATAGGGATACTGGTGGACCCATTGCAACAATGAGATATACAAGTCGTTATGTTGAAAAACGAACTTTACAACTTTGGTCGGGTGGGGCGGGGGAGATGGGAAAGGATGGGAAGGGGAAACAAAGGAGGAGTCAACAATGCTTGATAAGAAATGTACTCATTACCTTGCCCATGTAATTGTAACCCCTCTGTATGGTATTTTCACAATAAAATTTTTTTAAAAGACATAGGTTGGTTCAATTCATTGTTCTCTCTTATGGGAACATAGTATGCTAGGTGTGGGATAGAGACCTGGCGGCCAGAGGAACAGATTCAGACCCAGATTAGAAACTTGCAGTAAGGAGTGAGTGAATTGTGGGAGTAGCACAGTCTTGCAGTCTGGAGGATTGGATGGAAATTATTTGGATGGTATTTCTGCGATGTAAAAATATGTGGATCAAGTTGTAATATGAGGAAAGAGACTGCAAAATGATGCAGTATCCAGTATCCCTATTCTCTGTCACTCACTCATCCCCTAAGCTCTGGGTCTGATCCCGCTATAGTCCCAGCATAAGAGGGACTATGACAGTGATCTGAGAACAACCACTCAGGATCACTTGGTGGTTGTAATTGTGGGATGGACGACATTGTCTTTAGCAGTCTCCAGTACAACTGTGGAGGAACCCAACTAGAGCTAATCCTAGTTAAAAGCCCAAGTGTGCAGGTTTGATGGGGAGGGCAAACAGGAGCCGGTGCTTTCCTGCTCCCCAAGTAGATATGTAGATGGGGGAGGACTGTAAGAGCAGGTCTGGGGTGACTCCACCCACTGTGTCTGGATCACAATGATCCCACAATGCATACCTGTTTCTAGCTGACCAATACGATACAAGAATCGAGGCCACATCCATATTCTGTGCAGCCTAATACCACTGTCATTTTCCTCTATTGACTCATACCACTACCAGCAGGTGAAGGAAGTAAAGGTACTATGTGGTGACTGAGTGAATTTCAGAGATCCTGTAAGAAGTGGGTGATTGCAAGAATAGAAGTGATTTCAGAAAGCTTAGGAATATGGCCCCTCCACCTTCCCCATCCCAGTGCTGCGATATCTAACCAAACCAGAAACGCATGCACAATAAAATTTTCTTTAGGCAAGAAACAACAGCAAGAGTATCTGGAGAGGAATTGACCTGGTGGACCCACTAACACCAACAAAAAGAAAACTGAAAACAGGTAACCTCAAAACAATCATTACTGTGGACTGTAAATCAACCAAGGGTGAGACCAAAGACCATGCAGACCTGGAATCTTCCTCTGGTTCCTTTCCTGCTAGTGTCCTTTCCTCTGACACTGGAATCACTAACAATATGTCAGAAGCCCCATGTCACCCCAAGAGAGTAACCAAAAGATAAACAAAGTTAATAAGAGAGAAGGCATGGGTGGAGAAAGCTAGAGACAATGAAAGAATTAATGATCAAATTAAGCCTGGAGAGAGACCATGTTGCAGAGGACTTGAAGTTGGAGAGGTCCATGAGGAAAGACAAGATTCAACAGAAGAACCAACTGAGAGATTAGAAAGAGCAATGGGTGTGATAAGTGTTTGACCTAGAGGAAAACATGGTGGAACTTCAATGGCAGTTGCCAGAGCTACCCTCCAGCAGCAGCCTGCAGGACCAACTCACCAAGCTACAGCTGCCAGCCAAGACCTATTAGTTGCAGAAGTAGCAACAGAAATGTGAGAAGCAGTGTTACATTCACAGGCAGGAAAACTAGAGCCTCAGTTTCCAAAATGTAAAGCAGCAGGAGCGGCTGTGGTAACTGGAGCAGCAGGGAAAGGCCTGGGATCTGCATAAGCTCTTCAAGACAATGGGAAGATTACACATTAATGAGGCCATGAGATGCACAATTTTGCATAACCTAGAGATCAAAGAGCAGCTGGGCCAGCTGCAGGATGCCTTCCACAGGCTAAGAAACAGAAGGAGGAGCTCTCTAGTGTGCTGCACTCAAAGCTGCAGGTGAAGCAAGAAGATGTACCAGCAAGAGGAGAAGTTAGAAGAATGGAAAGAGATGGCTGAGTTAAGGAGCCAAGTGGCTCAGAATCTCAGGAGCGTCATGAACAGCTGCAGGAGCTCAGAGCTACCTGTGAACAGCACAGGGCCTACAATTTGCAGCTGACCTTAAAGAATGAGGCCTTGCCGCAGCACCTGCAGAAGCAGACACAGTTGCTGGACAAAGTTTGAGGACCAAGAAGGTCCATCAAAAATTATACAACACTTTTGATGTGCCTCAAAACCACCAAACAGAAGCAGGAGCAGATATGGCCCTAGCTGAGCTTTCTGGCTTTCACTAGAGAAGGAGGAGTGAGCAAAAAGGAAAGGGGGTGATTCTACTTGTTGTGACTGTCCTAGAAGACAGACAACCCAAAGACTATGTGGGATTTTTATCTTTATCCATTGATGAATTAAAGAAGGTGAAGCTTAGCCAACAGCTGCAGGAGCAACAGACCTACTATGGGTGCCTGGCCAATATGGTAGTCAAGAGCCAGAGAAAGCTGAAGCAGTAGGTTTTCTTCTCCAGGAGTTGAAACCATGGGAAAGGAAGCAGGACATACAAGTGCCCAAGAAGACCCTGAAATTCTGCTTCATCCACAAGCTGCCTGGAAAAAGTAGGCTACTAGAGGCAAGTGGATAAACTCCAACATGGATGCAGCCAGCTGTCAAAACCTATCAGCACCATTGAAGAGTCTCTAGATTTCTATAAAGAACAGATGGAAGTACTGGATGAGCTATATCAGAAGAAAGATGAGTGTGTTAACCAGCTCTTCCAGGAGAAGGAGAAGAAGGAGCTGCTATTGCTTCTTACAGATTAAGGCACCTGAGTTTCAGGACAAGATCCTAGCAGCCATCCAGACCCCTGTGGATGAGGGCCCCTCAGACCTCTCAGGCTTCAGGAAGAGGGAAGTTATGAAGAAGCAACAAGATTTTGAAGATTTAAAGCTTGAAGACTATGTGGATCCTGCCCAAGGAGAGGCGGGGTACCTTGGCATCTCAAGGACCCCTACTACAGAGCAGATTGTGCTACAACAGCTTTCTATTCCAGCACCTACCTGAGCTTACATGCTTGGGCAATAATGGCTGCAGGACTAAGACAAATGACAACTTGGAGATCATTTTTGCATGAAGACCTGGAGGCTTCCAGCTGGGAAACAGGGCTCTTGTCCTCTAACTTACTTTGTCGCAAGAGGACCAGGTGGCATACTCTCAGGCCTAATTATAATGAGCGAAAGAGGGGAGGAGCCAAACATACCAGAGGCTTCTGGGAGCTGGCCCAAATTCTAGAGACATTTAACAGTCCATTCATTACCAGGAAAGGGGCTCAGGTGTAGGTTTCCACAAAGTGTAAATGCTTTACAAAGGAAGTTGGAGAGTGATGGCAAGGTTTTATATTATTATATTATGATAATAATAGAAAATGTTTGATGTCACAGTTTAATAATAGTGTATTTTAATTTCATAACATTACATTTTTTACATTTTTATGTAATATTTTGATATTACTGTATTGTATACATTATATTAATCATTTCATGATGTATGTTGTATGTCACTAGCTTCACTTGCCTTTTTGAAAATGTAAAGAATGCTGAGCTGGGCAATAGTGAATTTTCTTTTTTGAATGTTAAAAAGTTACATCGGTGATAGTGAGATGAAAAAATAATAAAAACCACGGAAAACAAGAAAACATTAATGCTGAAATCCTGCAACAAAGCAAAGATGTGAGATGAATAATTGGAAGTCTAACACAATTGGAGTACAGACACATGGATTACATCAATGTAATCCAAAAATAAGAATATAGAATTATGAAATATCTGTAGATATGGCATATCTTAATAATTTTTCAGTGAAACCTACTGAAATGATACCTCTTGAATATTATTGTTAAACAAAAAAATAAAATTCAAGCTAATATGTTACTTAACTTTGTACAGTGGATTAGATTCTGCAAGTGTAATGATATACCTTTGACTCAGGTAATAAATTGAAAATTCAGAAACAACTATTCAGTATTTAAATAAAAAAGTAATTACACAAATTGATCTAAATGCCAAATGTATCATCTGTCTTAGATTTTCTGTGTATTAACTTAAATCACATTCCTTATGAAGGAGAAAAATAGCTGAACTAACATTAATATCTCTCAAATATTCTTAATTAAAAAAATTCCTCAAAGAAAAAGATTAGTGTAAAAATAACCTTTGAGCATACTCTACAACTGAGGTGTGAAAAATTAAACAAAAGTAATGAATTATATACAACTCCATATTCATAGCTTTTTAAAGAATTACTTTAAAATGTCCTTCATTTTTGAAATCAGTTCAGAATTCTTGCATAAATTAAAATTGGGGAACTACATTACCAATAGAAAATTAATACAGTATTTTTTATGAGATTAGAAGTCCGATGAGAATAAAAAGATTGAAATGGCTCAAGTGGTGAAGCACCAGACAAGCAGGAGGCATGACAATTTACAAATAAAAAGACTTGGATGATCATCTAATAACTCCACAATGAAAGCTCAGCTAATTTTCAAAACCACAAGATAAAAAGTCACCTACATTTTGGTGGAAAAGTAATTAATTCATAGTACAAAAATAAAAGATTCAAAAAGGTAAGAAAAAAAAAACGGTTTTCCAATCCTGTTCAAATTTAACTTTCACCTAGCCAAAATAAACACTTGTCACTGTCTAAGAAAATTGTAAGAGACATTTGCATGAAAGAGGAAGTTAAAGGCGTGGTTTCCAGGATTGAAATTCCAACTCCAGATGATATGTAAATCAACTTCCCTAAATGAGAACTCAGGTACACACCCTTTTCTTGGCCCACCGCCCTGAATCAGAGGACCTATTCCTCCTCTTTTTGTGAAAGGGAACTTTCTTTACACTTTTTTTTTTTTTAACACATCCCTATTGCTGACACATTATATAGAGAAGTCTCTTGGGGTTGTGGTGTTTCTTTATCTTGACAATGGCAGTGTGAGTTTTTGGAATGTGGTTAAGAGTTCCCTTCTCTGGAGATACGCCATTGGCTATTTCCAACTTCCTGTCAGACCCTTTTTCTCCAATGATAAACCACTATTAGTGAAGATTCTATACATTGGGAACTCTATAGCAGAGAACCTTTCTCAAATGAAGCAAACCATTAATACTGTACTAATTTGAATTTTATGCACAGTAATCCCATTTTGTTATGAAGTATGGAGGTAACATATAATAAAACATAACATGTAAAAAATGAAGATAAGATAAAGTAGCAACAATGCAACAACAGAGCCAGAAATATTTAAAAATTGCTATAAAAATAAACCCATGCAAAAATGCATCCCCAGTGACTGCTTTTCACCATGAAAGAAGGTGGATCTCAGAATAACAGCAAAAAACAAAACAAAACAAAACAAAAAAAAACATTTAAGTCAGTGGGCATTGTTGTTTTCCCAATAATCCTTGCTACTCAGCAGGCTGAGCTCTGAGGATGGCAGTTCATAGCCAGTTCATATAGGAAAGTCCAAAAGACTCATCTTCAATTAACCACCAAAGTGGAGCTGTGGTCCAAGTCGTAGGAGAAAAAAAAGCAAACAACAACAACAACAACAACAACAAACCCTCACGAATAGTGCTCATGCCCTAAGTTCAAGCCCCAGTAATTTCGAGAACAAAAAAGCAGTACTGGTTTCAGTGACACAAAGTTCTAGAGCAGACTTTTGATTACTAGATCCTGGGAAGAAAAAAACAGAAACACCTCTATACTGGACCATTGGGGTGTTAAACTTTCTATTAGATTGGATTCTTTAAGTTTCAGTACTAATTCCTAAAAATAAAATAAAATAAAATAAATTGGAATACTTAGAAAAATAGCTGGTAATAATGGAGAAGAAAGAAAATGCAGGGTTGAACACTAAAGATGAAAGAATGGCTTCAGAAAAAATAAGTCATAATTTTTGTGGTAAAAATGAGGAGAATATTAATTCAGGCTAAGAGATTAATAATAACAATGGCAAAGCTCAATTTACCCATTCAGCATACTGAGTGGTTAACAATAGCCAACAATTGTAACAATACAACAGTTTGCTGTCCAGCTGTGATGGTTCTTTGTTGGTGTCTGTTTTTCACTCTATGTACCCAATTATTGTGCATTCATCCCCACTGTCATTATCATATGAAGATAAAAAATAATGCTTAGCCAGCACCAGTGGAGCACCCCTGTAATCCTAGCTACTCAGGAAACAGATCTGAGATCTCAGTTCAAATCTGGCCAGTGCAGGAAAGTAGTAGACACTCATCTCCAATAAACCACCAGAAAGCTGGAAGTGCTGCTGTGGCTTAAGTGGTACAGGGCTCACCTTGAGCTGAAGAGCTAAGGTTTCCCTCAGACCCAGATTTCCGCATCACTAATGACAAACATTTTTTTAAAAAGAAAAATTTGAAAAAAGATTGAGAGTCAATGCCTGAGACTCAAAGATGCAAACATACTGTTAGGCTACTATTTCTCTGCTGGTAATTCAGATAGGGGAGTATACTTTCAAAACTAATGGATCAACAGCAAGAAAGATACATGATTAATTATAGTAACAAAACCAGAAATGGGAAAGGTTATGACAGGGATATTACAGAACCTATAACCCTAAAGAGAATTTTCTGATAGGATAAAATTTATAGCCAATTGAATATTAATAATGTGCTCTTGAAAGCCAATGTATATAGATATATGTATATATATATGTATATTTATGTCTATGATAATTTTTAGATCATTCTCAATAACGGCATTGAGTTACTAAATTATATATCATCATTTTATAATAAAAAGGCATAAATGATATTTGAAATAAAGATAAGAGAAATAGAGTGGAAGAAGAGCTCAGGGACAGATCCTCTACCCTGAGTACAAGTCCAGCACTGACAGACAAACAAGAACAACAACATCGCAAGTATGAGTCAGTATAGACAATAGACAAGAGGAAATGATCTCCGAGCTTGGATCTTTGTTCACTCATAGTCAGGTGATCAACGACAGTCAGGTGATTACTGGTATGATTCACACAGGTGATGGGAAAGCTGGGATGGGCTGGTCTGTGGGCAGATTTAATCCTGATCACAACTCAAGCAAGAGATAATTCTTGTCATCTCAGCTTTGTGCAAAGTGTGAATTGGAAGAACTCAGTCCAGAAGAGCCTAAGAATAAACACAAGTTTCTATTCCAAAACCAAAAGCAAACACAGAGAGGACAAGGCTTAAGTGTTAAAGTACCAGCCCAACATCAGGCCTGACAAATTACAAATAAAAAAAAATATAGGATGTTAGCCTGTTAAGAAATATGAACTCAGATACTTTTGAAGATCCACAACATACAGTGGATAATGTCAGTAATATGGCCTACAGTCTTGTGGAAAAGTAATAAACGCATAGTTCTATTATAAAACATACACAGAAGTAAAAAACAAAACAAAACAAAATATAACAAACACAATAAACTCTTCCAATCCTGGACAAACCTTCATTGCACCTAACCCAAATAACCTAAACAAATTGTAAGAAGTAGGTCCTTGAAAGAGGAAGTGAAAGGTGGGGTGGACAGCATGTAAATTCCAACTCCTATTGATATGTAAATCAGCTTCCCTAAGCAACCAATCAGAGACTTCCTTTCCTGGGCCCACCCTCTTTCAGTATAAATAGAGTGGAAGCCTGAGACTCAGGCATTGCTGAAGATCCTACATCAGCAGCCTGGAGGCCATTTGGAGCTTGGATACTCTAGGTGAAGATTAGAGTGAGAGAATCTACTCCTCTTTTAATTCTTCTCTCCTTGGTTTGGTGGTGTTGGTGGGGGTATTGTTTTGTTGGTTGCGGGGATTGAACCCAGTGGTAGGGCAGTGTTGCTGGGTCACTTTGTGCTCAAGACTGGGCATTGTCCCTGGGCCATTTTGTGGTCAAAGCTAGTGCTTTACCACTTGAGCCACAGCCCACTTGTGATTTTGGAGTGGTTAATTGGAGATAAGAATCTGTGTCAGGGGGACTTTTGTGGCCGAGGCGGTTTCAAAGCTTGATCCTTAGCTCTCAACCTCTTGAGTAGCTAGGCTTCTACGGGTGAGCCACCAGCATCTCATTAGATTCTAGGAATGATGGACCCTGACACTGCCCAGGACTTCCAGAAGGAATTGAAATGTGCCATCTGTATAAATACTTTTATAGAGCCAGTCACCCTAGAGTGCGGGTACAGTTTTTGTCGACCTTGTCTCTGCCTCTGCTGAGAAGAGACCCAGATTCCATCCAGGTGCCCTGTGTGCAGGGAATGCTGCCAGCAGAGAGACCTCAAAACCAACATGGTTCTGAGGAGCCTGGTGGCCATTGCCAGAAGATCCAGCCTCAGGCATTTTCTGAGCTCTGAGGAATACATGTGTAGGACACACAGGGAGACAAAGCAGATGTTCTGTGAGGTAGACAGGGCCCTGCCCTGTACGAGCTGCTCCCAGTCTCAGGAGCACAGGGCTCACAAACACCATCCCATAGATAGGGCTGCTGAGGAGCAGATGGAGATGATTTCAAAGCAGATGCATGCTGTATGGGAAAAGACTCAAGAAAACCAGCACAATTTACAGGAGAAGAGGAGATTCATCAACCAATGGATTTGGTATGTGAAGCTATTCCGAGGCATGACTAAGGATGTTTTTAGAGTGCTGTTTTTAGAGCTGGGTGTCCAGAAGGAGGAAAGACACCATTCCCAGCTACTGATCAATGAAGGAAGAGCCATGTTACTGCAACTCAGAGAAAGGGAAACCCAAATGCTTCAGAAGAAGCATCAGCTCAGGAATATGTATCAGGAGCTGATCAAAACATACCAGAAGCCAGATGTGGAACTGCTTCAGGATGTATAGTTGATCCTAGAAAGCTGTGAGTCAGTCTTGTTCTTCCTGCCTCTTCCTCTGAGGCCAGAGCTCGGTGCCCCTCCCATTCCTGGACTGATAGAGAGGCTCAGCCAGCACCGGGTGGAGATTGCCTTCAATGATGCTATCCGCATAGCATCAAGATGTTGAGAGCTGTGGTGGACACGACAATCCCTATGCAGTTTTGAATTCTGAAGAGTCCTTCCACTTTACTGCTTTTGGACGCCAAGTCTTCAGCTCCGGGAAACATTACTGGGAGGTTAGTGTGGATGACTCTTCCACCTGGGCCCTGGGAGTTATGAGGGATTCCTCCATAGGGAGCAACCTCACTGAATCTGAGGATCTTTTCCTCCTTTTGTTTGTGAAAGAGAACACACTTTCCACCATTTTTACCACCTCCCCACTGCTGCCTCACTATGTAGAGAAGCCTCTGGGCCGGGTTGGTGTGTTTCTTGATCTTGACAATGGCAGTGTGAGTTTTTGGAATGTGGCTAAGAGTTCCCTTATCTGGAGGTATCCCACTGGTGCTGTCCATTTTCCTGTCAGGCCCCATTTTTTCAGTGGTAGCCTGGTGTCCTAAGTGAAGAGACTCTCTATGTGTTGGGAACTCTATGGCAAAGAACCTTTCTCGAATGAGGCAAACCACTAATACTGTACTAATTTGAATTTCTCGGTGCAGTAATCCCATTTTTTCATGAAATATGTTGGTAATAATAAAATGTAAAATGTAGAAACTAATACTAAATGAAGATAAAATAAAGTAGCAACAATGTAACAAGAGAGCAAATAAATATTTAAAAATTGCTATACAAATAAACCCATGCAAAACTGAATCCCCAGTGACTGCTTTTCACCCTGAAAGGAGTTGGAGCTCAGAATAACAATAAAAAACAACACTTAAAGCAGTGGGCACTGTTGTTTTACCAGTAATCCTTGCTACTCAGCAGGCTGAGTTCTGAGGATAATGCATAGCCAGGACGAACACAAAAATCCAAGCGACTCTTATATCCAATTAACCACCAAAGTGGAGCTGTGGTCACGTGGTAGAAGAAAAAAATCCCACAAGAACAGGGCTCATGCCCTAAGTTCAAGCCCCAGGAACAGCTAGAACAAAAAAGCAGTTCTAGTTTCAGTGACACAAATTTCTAGAGCAGCCTTTTTATTAATAGGTCCTGTTATCCATCCTGGGAGGAAAAAAAAGCAAACACCTCTCTCCTAGAGCATAAGGGTGTTTACACTTTCTATTAGATTGGATTCTTTAACTTTCAGTATCATTTCCTAAACAAGGGGGAAAAAACCTATACTCAGAGAAAGAGCTGTTAATAATGGAGAAGACTGAAAATGCATGGTTGAACACTGAAGGCATGTCTTTAAATAGAAGAAGTAAGTCATCTTTTGGGGATCTACAAATGAACAGAATACTATGGTAAGCTAAGAGATTCACAATAATAACTATGGCAAAGCTTAATTTATATATTAGGCATACTGAGAAGTTAACAAGAGCTACCAATTGTAACAATATAACAGGATGCTGTGCAGCTGTGATGGCTCTTTTTGGATACTTAATTGTAGTTCTTTCATCCCCTGTGAAATTATCATATGGAGTTAAAATATGCTTACTTTTGGTGCTGGGAAGGTGGCTTAGTGTTAGAGCATTCCCTTGCATGCATGAGGCCCTGGGTTTGATTCCTCAGCACCACATAAGCAGAAAAAAAGCCATAAGTGGTGCTATGGCTCAAGTGGTAGGTACTAGCCTTGAGCTGAAGAACTGAGGAACAGCACCCAGGCTCAGAGTTCAGGCCCCACGACCGGACCCCCCTCCAAAAAAAAAAGCTTACTTTTTTGTTTCCCTTTCATTCTAGATACTTAATTGTTGTGTGTTCATCCCTTCTGTAATTATCTTATTGATTATTAAAAAAAAAACTATTACCTTGAGATTCAATGATATGTATGTAGTGTTAGACTGCTACTTCCCTGTTGGCAATTCAGATATAGGAGAGTTTGCTTTCAAAGCTCATGGTTCAACAAATAAGAACAGAATATGTTCAAGATCCTGGAATGTGGAAGCTTATGTCATCGATTCTACAGAACTTACTACCCTAAAAATAACATCCTATATAATTTTCTAATGTTTATAGTGAATAGAGTGTTAACAGTGTGCTCTTATAAAACACACACACACACACACACACACACACACACACACACACGAGCATTAGTAGGTTCTCTTATCAGTTTATCATATATATATTAATTTACCATTTCATTTTAATACAAGCTTAGTCATATATGGTGTTTATTAGCCTTTTGATCCAACATAAAACTCAGTTTAAGCCCTTAGTTTAAGCCCCTGGACTATTTCAGGAAAAAAATTAAAATGGGTAAGTCACAATAGAAAATAGACTTGGAGGAAGTAATCTCAGACCCAAGGATCCTTTTCTGACACACAGTTAGGTGATGGACATTCAGGTGATTACTGGGTTCAGACTGGTGAAGGAGATGGGCGTAGGGGGTAGGTTCCCTGTAGACTTAACAATGATCACATCTCATCCAATAGCTAGTCAAGTTGGCATCTGTCTGTCATCTCAGCTATGTACAAAGCTTTGATAGGAAGATCTAAATCCAGGAAAGCTTAAGCATAAACACAAGATCATATTCCAAAAATAAGGTAAAAAATGGTATGTTGTATACAGTTCTGGTACTGTACTGTTGAATTCATACCATTTGCTTAAACTCTGCAAACCAATTTATTTAACACTAAATTAATCTATAACAATGCAATGATGTTGGTCCACTTTTTCAATTTAGCAAACCATAGGCAGGTGTTAATAAACATAAGGTGGTGCTGAGTTTATTAAAATAATGTTTGTGTGGTCATGTTCAGTGCAGTCTTGGTTTATCTTCCCACACGTGATTTTTAGGGTGACTTCACCTTCCTATTATAGGATTAAAATTAGTATTTGTGACTTTGACCACTTTTGGTAGTTTTTGACTGTTGTACTGTGCACTGTTGCTTTTATTTTTCTCTCATTTCCAGAAAAAAAAAAGACAAATCACTTGCTGTAATCATGTTGTAATACCCTGGCTTATACATTTAAATTTCTATTGTTTATTTCTGTGATATCTATGTTACATTCAGACATCATTCTGACATTTTATCTAATCATACAAACATATATTATTCCATCTTTCTTTGCATTATCTTTCTTTGCATCTATCTTTGCATTAGTAATTAGTAATATCCTAGATACTGTGTTGCTCATTTCAGAACTTCATGATTATTTTTACTACTGGCATAATTAATGCCATTGACAAAAGAACTCAATAAATTAGATGTAGTCAAAATTTTCTACCTTATATATCTAGAAGCACCAACAAAATTACTTTATTTTTGTTTGTGCTTTAAATTTCTGGCCTATGGTTTTATAGATCTATAGTTTATTTTTATTGTATTTTATTTATCTATTCATTATTTATTTTTTAATGAATTATTTTTGCTAGTTTTAAAAATATTTTATTTGAATAGTTGAAGAAAGGATTTGCCATTCAATAAAGTAGTTTGTGAATACAATGCATCTTGATCATTTTAATCCCTTTTTAACATTTCTATTCTTCTCTCCCAAACACTTATTCTCTGATTTTTCTTAATTTTGTAGCATATGCATTGATTTTTTTTTTTACTTGCTCTTGCTTTCTACCACTTTGCTATATTATATGTCTACTTTCATGGTAGAACACTTTTGCTGGTTAAAGATTATCTAGAATCACTTTGAAAAATCATTTTATGTGTAATTGGAAAATGTTATATTTGTTAAATTAATTCTATAAAATTTAGGGATTCTTTGAATTCTGAAAGTATATTCAATCTTCAACTTGGAATATTCTCAAATATTCATCATTCACAAAGAAATCTCATACCTGTCTGCAGCTATTCTGAATTCTCCTTAGACTTCCAACCCCAAAGAAACTAATGTTATGCCTGATTTTGATAATTCAAAATTTCATTAAAATCAAATCATTTTATGTGTTATTTTGTGTCTGGCTCTTTCCATCTAGCCTGTTGTCAGTTTTTCCACTAATATCAATTCTCCATTTCTCTTTTTTACTTGATAATGGGCTATTTCATGAGTATAAAATGTTTTGTGATTTGTTTTCCTATTGGTCAGCGTGAATTTTTTTTTCAGTTCTTTGGCTGTCATGGATAATATTGCTGTTTTGAACTTAAGTGTATAAAAATTATAGACAAAGTTTCTAGACTGTACAAAGTTTCTAGGCTGTTTGGTATTTCTGTAATTAACTTTGTGAGGAACTTTTACACTAATTTCCAAGATGAATGTGCTATTTTATAATGTATGAGAGCTTCAATTTCTTTACATCCTTGTCAAACCTTCTAATGCACATCTTTTACCCATTCTAGTGAGTATGAAATGACATTTCTATTTTATAAGTGATTTTACAGGTGCTAATGCTTTTGTCTGTTTACACATTGTTCGATTAAGAAATTTCAAGTCAAATTCTTGGTCCATTAATTGAGTTACTGATCCTTTTTCTTTCCTTTTTTCTCCAATTCTTTTGTTTTGGAATAGGAATGTTTACACCATGTTATTATATATTGAAGATATGGTGCTCCTCATCCTCTCTGTCAACCTCTTCCTCTTCTTCCTTTCTCTTCTTTCTCCTCATTGTTGCTCTTTCTATACTTCCTTTTTCTCCTCTTCCTCTTCTTCCTTCTTCTTACTCCACCTCTTTGTTTCCTCTTCTTCTTCTCTTCCTCTTTTCCTCTTTTTTATTGGACCAAAGTTTCATACTGTCCTAGTAAACACTCTACCACTTAAACCTGGACCATCCTAGTTTTTTTTCACTTAGGATGTAGTGCTTTTACTCAGGCTTCCCTAGAATTGTGATCCTACTGTCTTCACTCTGAGTAGCTTTAATTAAAGGCATGTGCTTTTATACTTGGCATATAATTGGTTTTGCTTTTTAAAAAAATATATTTCCTTTTTTTTGTTGGTCATGGGGCCTGAACTCAGCCTGGGCACAGTCCCTCAGCATTTCAGCTCAAGCTATCACTCTACCACTTGAGCCACAGTGCCCACTTCTAGCTTTTTCTACTTATGTGGGGTTGAGGAATTGAACTCAGGGCCTCATGCATGCAAGTCAAGTACTCTACCACTGAGCCACCTTTCCAGCCCTATTTTGTTTTATTTTCATGGCAACTTTCAGCTAAGAATTTACTTTGAGTCTCTGTGGACATTTTGAAGCTGGAATTTTGAATGGTGTTGGAAGTCAAAGCTACAAAGAGTTTTGGAGAGAGGCAATGAATTCTGTTAGCTCTTCATTTATGCTAGTGTCTGAACATGAATGTAGGTCTTTTGGAGACAAAAGTGGAACATTTTTGTATAAGGAGAAGTGTTTGAGTGCTGCGTTCAAATGAAATGGTTAAGTCATATTGTCACTTTGGTTGGATTGAACAATATGCAGAAGAGCAATAACATACACAACTATGTGTATGGGCGACTGAGTTCCCAGAGAAATTTAGCTAAAGTGGAAAAACACATGCTGATTGTGCACTATCCTAAAGTCTGAGAACTTAGAATCAAAGGAGGGAAAATGAGAAACACACTTGTTCAGGTGTTCTCTCTCTGCTCTGAAATCACCATCATGTGTTACTCTTGGCTATTGTCTCTCAACCAAGATCAACTAAAACTCTGAACCATGAAGCAACATAGCCTTCCCTTCTTTTTTCTTTTTTTATGTGCATTGTTAATTTTTTTTATTATTGTGAAAATACTATGCAGAGGGGTTAAAATTACATGGGCAAGATAATGAGTACATTTCTTATTAAACATGGTAGGCTTCTCCTTAATAGCCCTTTCCATCTCACCCCACCTCCCCCACCGAATCCTCCTTTCCCCCTCCCAAAATGGTAAAGTTCGTTTTTCGACATAAGGACTGTACATCTCGTTGTTGCAATGGTTCCACTCGTATCCCTATTTAAACGTTTGATTTTTTTCCCTTCCCCTCCACAAGTTATACCAACATCAAATACAGTGAAAGCAGGGTTATAGTGTGTGTGTGGGGGTGGAGGGACATACAAAGCAACAAAGAAACCAACACCCCCTTCCTGCAGGCATGCTTCCTTGAAGCTCTTTGGCTAACACGATCTCTCACACAGCCTCCACAGAAGGTGGCGTTGCACCTACTGGCCACAGAAAGATGTCCACTCAGCTGGAGATAGCAGGAACCACTGGAAGTGCAGAAACTTAAGCGTTTGACCTTGTTTCTCTGGCCAGAGACTATTCATTGTATTTGCAACCCCTTATTCTGTTCCTGATGTCAAATCAGAAGCCATCTATCCACCACAGGCAGCTTTATTAGATGTTCAAATTGGTTATGGAAGTGCCCTGCCCACCTGCGCCGGCCTCTCTTTCCTGAACCCAGCTAAGGACTCCTTGCAGACACATCCTAATGGCTGTTTTGCCTGCTGTGATCTCTGCTCCTTTCCAAATGCTTGCTTTGGCAGCTTCCCCTCCATTGTGCCTGTGCTTCTCGGACTGGGTTCCCATGGTGGTTGGATATTGAGCTGCTTCTTAGAGGAGGAAACAAGGGTTGTTGGGTACAATAGCAGGCCTGAACTGGCCTGGAGGCAGGACAGATGCTGTCCCAGTTGGGACTTGTCAGGGCACAGTGCAGGCATCCTGCCACTGGGCCCTGGGTCACTGTGGTGAGCCGCAGTCACACGTAGCACCAACCACCCTGTTTTGCTTTAAAAAGTGCTGATCTTGTCAATAAACGAGTTTTTCTTCCTGCTTGATTTGGCTCCCCGCTGTGTCTGATTTTCTCCCGGGATAAGGGAGGCTAGGGAACAGGTGAGCACTGCACTGACCTTTCTTCGTACCCCGTCCATCTTTCATGGGACAGATGAAGTCCCAACACCTAGGTATATCTTTGACAGTTCTTGGGTTGAGCTCAAGGCCTGGGCACTGTCTATAGCACTCTACTACTTGACCCACAGTCCCAATTCTGGCTTATTCTGTGTATGTGCTACTGAGAAATCGTACCCAGGGCTTCTTGCATGATACACAAGCACTCTCTCAATAATCCACATTCCCAGCCCCCTCATCTTTCTCTTAATGGTAGATTTTTACATCAGTATGCTGCCATTTTACATCCCCAAGTTTAATTTTCTGAATACTGGTTACTTGTAAGAAACCTGATCTTCTCTTCTCCTGCCTGGTTTCTTACTGTTCCTGCATTGGCCTCATAATAAAATCTAAATAAAGGCTGCTGAGAGCGTCAGTGTATCATATAAGTACCCAGGCCTGGAACCCTGAAAGAGAAAAGCCATGGGCCTGAAATGAAGAGAATGATGCAGTATACACAAGGAGCATATCTGAAGAATGAATGAGTAAATAAAAGGAGAAGCATTGCATAAGGTCTTTTGCATTCAGGGAGGTAGTATACAGAATAAGTAAGTAGGGCACTGAAAATTTTTTGTGGCATTCTAGTGCTTAAACTCAGGGCCCGATGCATTCCTCAGCTGTTTTTCCCAAGGCTGAGGATTTACCACTGCCACAGCTCCACTTCCAGCCATCTGGTCATTAATTGGACATAAGCGCCTCCCAAGCTTTCCTTCCTGGTCAGGCCTGTGAATCCTGCTCATCTTTCTCTCTTAAAGCTGGAGTTCTACTCTCTGGACCACTGTTCCACTTCTGGTTTTCTGGTGGTTTATTGGAGATAAGAGTCTCACAGAATTCCTGCTCCAGCTGAATTTGAATGGCAATCTCGTGAACAGGAATCAAGCGGCTTTCTTCAGGAATACACCAAGGAGCCGCTCCACAAAAACCCTTAGTCTAAATCTCAAGAGGCACTAGAGAAAAAGAGATACATGAAGACACATCTAGTTTGTTCTAGATACTTAAGGTTGGAGACACACAACACTCATAATAATTAGATCATTTTATAGAAGCATTGAAGACAGTTTGAGGATTGCTCCAGCTTTTGGGCCTCTCATCTTGAGACAACAAATTCACTGCAGCTCAATGCTAAGTGACAGAACTGGCATGTCCTGTGGACATTTGCCCCCAAATCCTGTGACACTCATTTCTAACTTTTGGCTTCAAACCTGTGACTGAGAGGAGAAGATGAGGAGAGAAAATCCTTCTCAGAGAAAACAGCTATAAAGAACATTGGGTAGTGAATTTATAAATTCAAACCTTTGGAATGACCTGTTAAGAAGTCAGATTGTCCAGATTAAAAAATGAAGAAGAAAAGAAAGGAAGTGCCAGTGGCTTCTCACTGTAATCCCAGCTCCTAAGGAGGCTGAGTTGTAGAGAATCTGAGTTTGAATCCAGCCAGCATAGCAAAATCCATGACACTGTTATTTCTAAGAGATCACAGAAATACCCAAAAGTGGGGCTGTGATTCAAAGTTAATGCACTACCCTTGAGCAAAAGGAGTTCAGGGACAATGCCTAGGCTATTAGTTCAACCCCCTGAACTGCCTCCTCAAAAAAAGCCTGTATCTCCATGTTTTGGGGTATGTATGGATGTATTCCTATAGGTGAAGCTGAAGAGTAGTTATGAGGAACGGCACCAAGCTAGGAAATTTGTATTCAATAAAATGATTAATAACAGACACTGCTTTTATGACAATGCATAATCCAGGGGTCCCCTCACTATTCCCAGTGTAGCCTGAGGGTTTCTCTGCATCCCAGACATGCTGGAAGAAGTCTCTCTCATTGTCTGGACAGGCAGACAAAAGGCCTCACTCCTGTACAGATGAGTAACAACTCCATCTGGGTCAGATAGTGAAGATGATTTTGGGCAGGCTCTGAAGGTAAGGAGAAAAAGGTCTCTTTGTACCCCAAACTATCTCTCTCCCCAGTGCTCTGGTTTGATAGGAAGCCTTGATTTGTGCCACCTCGTGTAGCAGGCCACGTCCTGTGCACTTATCCTTCCTTTGTGAGACTATATTCCAGTGTTCAGATACAGTGCTCAAGAGTCCTGCTGGCAGACAACTACGGTACTGAACTTAATGAAATGTTTCATTGCCTGTGATGATGGGCCTATGATGCCTCTCCTAGGTTTCTGGAAGCTTGGGAAATCCAAGCACATATCTGATATCACAAAGTTTCCTGTCATGTAGGGCTGGTGAATCTCATCAGGTTTTGAAACATTTGACCTCTCCTAGTGGGGCCCTGGGTGGCTAGGTTTGGGGGTTGAACACAGGGCCAGGGTGCTGACCATGAGCTCAGTGCAGAAGCCCGGTGTTTTACCATTTTGGGTAGCAGCATCACTTTTAGTCTATCTCTCTCTCTCTATCTGTGCATGTGTGTGTGTGTGTGTGTGTGTGTTTGTGTGTGTGTGTGTGTGTGCATGCGCACGTGTGTACACACACCGGCACACAGGGGCATGGGCACATACCCCATTTTGGAGGTTCAACTCAGGACCTGAGCACTGTATCTAGTTTCTCTTGAACAATCATAGCCTTCTCCCACTTGAACCACAGAGCTACTTCAGGCCTTTTTTACTGTTGTAGTCCTGAGAAATCAAACCCAGGGTTTCATATTTGCAAAGCATTTTCCCCTTAAGGCACATTCCCAGCCCTAAACTTCAGGTTTGTTAGTTTGTTTCTCTCTTTTCTTATTATTGTAGGAGTTGATGTTTGGGCCTGGCTGCTGTCCTTGAGCTCTTCAGGTCAAGTCTTGTGCTCTACCACTTGAGCCAAACACCATTTCAGCTTTTCTGGTGGCCCATTGGAGCTAAGTGTCTCAAGGACTTTCCTGCCCAGGCTGGCTTTTAACTATGATCCTCAGATCTCATCCTCCAGAATAGCTAGGATGACAGGCATGAGTGACAAGCACCTAGCTTCCACTTCAGGTTTCTTAGTGGTGAATTGGAGATAATAGGCTCATTGGACCTTTTGTGTCTGGGATAATTTGGAACCAAGATCCTCAGATCTCAAGTGCCTGAGAAGACAGGATGAGAGTCCTCAGCTATAGACCTCTAGGCTGTGGCATCTGCTGCAAGGGGGTCCATTGCTCCATGTGGTAGAGTGCTAACCATGAGCCCAAGAGGTAAGGGTCGGAGCGTAGGACCCTATTTCAAGGTTCATGACAGAAAAAAACAAAACAGAACAATTGTCTGAAGTAGACAACTCACTAGTCTTCAGTAATATATAATTTTGTCCCTGGCATGCAGACATATCTGAGCCTCAATATTCTTGTCTGCATAATCATCTCAGTGGGGAGATCTTACAAGGACCCAATTAAAGAATGCACCTGGTGAAGGACACAGCACATGGCACTCTTTGCATGACTCAGCACACAGCATCCTGTGAAAGACTCAGAACCCAGCACCCAATGCAGGACTCAACACACTGCACCTTGTGAAGGATACAGCACATAGTACCATGTGCAGGACTCAGCACAGAGTACCCATTGGAGTACTCAACACATAGCTCTGTCCCACAAGCTGTCATTAGATTTAGGGCGCTCTAATCAATATCACCATTCTTTGAGGAACATTTCACAAACCACATAAGTTCACACCTAACATTTTAGTGGGATTTTTTGGGGGGGGATTAGTAATGGAGCTTGAGCTTAAAGCTTGGGGATATTATTGTTCTAATAACATTTGCAGAAGGCTAGAAGTCTACCACTTTGAGCCATATTTGAAAGAGTCTAGCAGACTTACTGCCAGGTTTTAAGGCCCCAGAGCGGCCAGTATATCGGGGGTTAAGCCAGGGTAAGCCAGGATGATGGGGGTAACCGGTGGAGCTGGGTTGCAGCAGTTTATATCTGGCTAAGTCAGGTTAGGTGGCAGCTGTCAGCACCAGACTCCTACCTTGCTCTGTCATGTGGTATTTGTAGTCTTATCCTTCTATAGTTGCAGTTAGAACATTATACATTTTTTTGGTGGCAGTCCAGGGGCTTGAGTAAGGGTTTTGACACTCTCCCTAAGCATTTGTGCTCAAGGGTAGAACTCAACTGATTGAAAGACAGCAGAACTTCCGGGTTGGTTTTCTGTTTATGTGGCACTGAGGAATGGAACCCAGGGCTTCATGCTCACTAGGTGAGCAGTCAACCACCAAGTCCCAGGAGTGAACGAGGTATAAATAGTGATTGATGTATATAAGCATTATATACACAGAAAGATGTCTGTATATTATTACTTTATAGATATTACTACCAATTATTACTTATTAAATTATGTCTCCATTTAATAATGTGTCCCAGTTAACAATTAATAAAGGATTAACTAAATTACTCAATATTTTGTTATTGTTTATCACATATGTACATACAGCCATGCACATAATTTCATATTTTATAGAATGAGACAGATATTTATATATTATTAAATTATGCATCATGTATTACTACCAATTATTAGGTATTTATGTTTCCATGCAATTTTTATTCTGGTAATACTTAATAAAATATTAAACTTAATGCACATCCTATAGTTTTTGTGTCTAATTTTATCCTAGAATGATTCACTACTAATTCAATCTGCTTTCATTTGTTGTAGTGACACTTCTTCCACCTATGACATTTTTTACATTTATGACATCCTATTACATATAGATTTGCATATATTACTTGTAGATTTGCATCTGAATTATATATGAATGGCTGACTGTCAGCACAGCAGCCTCTAGCCAATTCAGCTGCCAGGCACTTCCCAGGCCCTGAAATCGAACCCTGTATGTTGATCCCATATTGTGCTTAGTATGCTTATTCATTTTCTTTTTGTTTTATTCATTTATTTACCATTTATTTTATTGACTTTTATTAAACATGAAATATTTATTACATTTATTAGCTAGGGTATAGATTTGCCTATGTATGAAATTTCACACCTGAAACCCGGGACTTTCACAGAAAAGGAAAACATGTGTCTCCATGGGCTTCTTACTCCATGATTCAATTTTTGTGAGTCCTGGCATCTAAAGTCACAGCCTACAAGGCACAATTCTTGAATGGATGAGTGTCAATATGCCAGCCTGAGGCATATTGAGCTGACAAGCATTTCCAGAACTTGAGATCCAGCTCCAGGAGTTGACAAAATTAGAACAGATAGACATGCAAATGGTACTACACAAATAAATATTGATTTTTATAGAGTGCCAGAGATGTCTATACATTATTCGGTTACATAGGGTACATTCCTATCAATTCTTTGGTATTTAGTATACCTCCATGTAATTAATATTATTGTTTTCATCATTAATTGTTTGTTAAATCAACCACTGTCCTGAAACTATTGTGTCCATGTATTTAATAGTATTCTTTGAATGTGTCAAAAATATTCATTAAAATCCATTGGCCTCCTAAAATCACTCTATTTATATAGCAATATTCAGAAACAACTAATTCAGCCATGCCATTCATAATCTTCCATCGGTGTTCCTATGAATAGGAAGGAGACTCTTAGGATCTCCCTCTATTGGTAGGCGTCAGGACCTGGCTTCAAACACAGGGCCTATATTGCCATGTTGGCCTATGGCTTTCCTGGTAGCCCACCAGCCTTCAGCAATGCCAAGTTACCAACATTCTTCAACCGTGTCATTCAGACACAGGATGGTCATCTTGCAAAGAAGACAAATGTAAAACCGGTAGCCATATGCAAGTTGCCCGTTTTTTTTTTTCTTTGTCGCATTAATTATTTTTTTTCTTGTCAGCCTTTGAGTCCCAGGAACCCAGGTTCGGCTATGGGTCCAGTGACTGCACCCCAGGCTAGAGTGATCAAAGCTGAGGCAGAATTGCCATGACCTGAGTTCAAGCTCTGTGCCTGACAAAAGAAAAATACATACATGCATACATACATACATACATACATACATACATACATACATACATACATACATACATGAATACATACATACATACGTACATACATTAAAAAAAAATTTAAAAATTATGGGGCTCCTTGGCTTAGAATTCATGCCATTTTTTCTGCCAGGCCTGGGATTTTAACTCAGGGTCTGTGTATATCTGCAGTACTGTGGGGGATGGGAAAGATCACCATTCTGGAAGACAAGAAAATCAGGCCTGTTTCTAGGGCCTGAATTCAAGTCTTGGCACTCAAAAAAATAATATATGTATTTTAAGTACATGATTTTTATTGACCTACACATATTTACTGCATACTAACTGCATATTGCAGTTAGTATATTCATTTTATTTTGTGTTTTATTTGTTTCTTATATATTTTAGTGAATATGATTACACATATAATATTTTTTGTATCCTATTACATACATAGATTTGCCTATGTATTCTACATCATTCCTGAGTCCCAGAAATTTCACCAATAAAGAAACCAAATGGAGCAATTGGCTTTCCCCAGGTTTAAGTTTTTGGCAGTTATGTGACTTGAACTCAGGGGATAGCTGCCCACTTCATGAGTGGGTAACTGTTAGCATGCCAGTCTGATGCAAGTGAAGTTGGCGGGCAAATTTGAGGACCTGAGATCAACCCATAGGAATGGCCAATATATAAACAGACAGATGATTAGACTGCAGTGTGTCTGTGTGTGTGTTTGTGTGTGTGTGTGTGTGTGTGTGTGTGTGTGTGTGTGTGTGTGTGTGTGTGTTGTGAGCTGCTTTTGATCAGGGATAGCCGTTTACCACTGGAGCTACACGGCTCTACTTCTGGCTTTGTTGGCACTGAAGTTGGACAGGGATCTCAAGGACTTTCCTGCCTAGTGTGAATTTGACCATTATCCTCCTACTACAGCCTTGTAAGCATCATTGAGGACTGCTGAGAGCCACTGGTGCCTGCCTAATCATTGGTCTTGCTGTTCTTGGACAGACCAGTGAGTTCCCTATCCTTGAGTTAAAATGGTGGGAGCTGGAGCCCACAGTTGGAATCCTGGTCCTGCCAACTCCAAATGGAAGGAGATCTTTAGAAAGTCATTCCTATCTATATGAATACCAAGGGAATGTGATGTATGTTATGATTGAATGTGCAGCTCTTAAATAATTCTAGGATAAAATTATACACAATTATATTATAGGACACTGATCAATTTTAATCAATATTTCATGAAGCATTTAAACAATCATGTTCATTAAATGGAGGAATAATGAAATACCTAAGAATTGGGTGTCACATAGTATACAGGTACCATTTTTTTCTGCTAGGACTCGGATTGGAACTCATAGTCTGGGTAACTCTGTTGCACTGTGTGGAAATTGAAAGGTAGCCTTCTTGAACTCAAGAAATTCATTTCTGTTCCTTAGGTCTGAAATCGATCCCCAGCACAAGAATATATCCTATTTGTGTACATTTTAAATATATGACTTATATTTACATACATAGGTTGACACCATATTGCATTCAGTGTAGTTATTCATTTTGTTTTTTGTTTTATTCAGGTGTTTTTGGGACACATGGGCAGCTAAGATGGTGCTGAGAGGAAGTTGAGTGGGCACAGCCCAATTGTTTACCTTAAAATCTGATTGGATAAAGCTTAGGCGCATGATAGGGTGTAACCTTTACAGTGATTGGTTGGTTCCTTTCCCTCCCCTTCCATGGCTCCCAGTTTTTCCCTTTAAAAAGTGCTTGCTGTGTAGTAATAAACGAGTTCTTGCTTGATTTGACTCCCCATTGTGTCTGAATGTCTCCCAGGCTAAGGGAGGCTGGGGAACAGACTAGTGGCACACTTACCATTCCCGGGCCCCATCCATCTTTCGGGGGCAAACAAAGACCCAACATGTATTGACTATTTTATTGACTAATATGGCACATAGAACATTGGTTACATTGATTAAATAGGATATAGATCTGCATATGTATTCCACTTATTCCTGACACCCAGGACTTTCACAGAAAAGGAGAACATGTGTCACCATCAGTTTCTTACTTCATGATTCATTGTTTGGGCATGATGGCATCTGAAGTCAAGGGCCATAGGGCCAAATTCATGAATGTGTGTGAGTTAGCATGCCATCGTGGAAAAAATTGAGCTGATAGGCAGTTCCCAGGATCTGAGATCAAGCACCAGGGGTTGACAAAATATGAACAGATTGACACGCAGATCGTAGTACACAAATAAATAAATAAATAAATAAATAAATAAATAAATAAATAAATCTCTTTACAGAGTGCCAGAGATGTCTATCAATTGTTCAGATATATAGACTACATTCCTACCAATTCTTGGGTATTTATTATGCCTCCATGTAATTAATGTTATTATTTTTATCTTCAATAAACTATTAAGTAAATCAGAGTCCTGAAATTATTGAGTCCCTGTGAGAAATAGTATTGTTTTAATGTTTCATAAGATATTAAATAAAATCAATCAGCCGACTGAAATCATGAAGTCTAATTGTGTACAAGTATCATTCATTAGCATGTCATTCAACTGTGACATTGATAACATTCCATCATTATTCCTGTGGATGGGAACGCATTTCTTAGGATCTCCCACCATCTGGAAGTGGCATGACTATATTCAAATTGTATGCTTATGTTGCCGTGCAGGGCAATGGCTTCTCCAATAGCCCTCAATTAAAAAAGTATATTTAGTTCCTTGGTTTGCAATTCATGACATTTTTTCTGACATGCCTGGGATTTGAACTCAAGGTCTGGGTATATATGCAGCACCGTGACGGAAGGGAATCTGAACATGCTTGAAGACAAGAAAGAGAGGCCTGTTCCCAAGGCCTGAATTCAAGCCTAAGAGCTGGAAAACATACTCTTTATATCCATTTTAATGATAGGATTTAAACTTCCATACACATAGTCAGTCCATATTTTGTTAGGTGTGGTAATTCATTTTATTTCTTGTTTATTCATTGATTTACTATTTATTTCATTGACTCTGATGACCCCTCTAACATTTATTACATTGTTTACAACCTATCACAGCATCCAGATTTGTAAAGATGTTCTCCATCATGCCTGACTCCCAGGACTCTCACAGAAAAGGAAACATGTGTCACACTTGGCTTCTTACTGGAAGATTAAATTTTTGGCAGTGCTGGGTTGTGAACTCAGGGTTTAGCAAGCCCAATTCATGAATTGATGAGTGTCAGCATGGCAGCCTTTAAACAATGAAGCTGTGAAGTGGTTCTCAGGTGCTGAGATCCAGCCCCAGGTTTGGCCAAAACAGTGATGCATGTATAGGCAGAGTGTGGTATACAAATAAATATATATTAGTAAGGAGCACCAGAGCCATCTATCTATGATTGAATGGCACCTACTACATTCCTACCAACTCTTAAGCATTTATTATATCGCCATTGAAGGAATATTTTTCTTTTCATGCATAATAACCTATTAAGTTCAATCAGCGTACTAGGATTATTGCATCCAATTTTAGACTAGACCGAAGCATGAACTACTCTTTAAATTGGTATTCCTATGCATAGAAACGAGTCTTTTGTGATCTCTTGCCACTGGTAGGTGTCAGTACTGGGATTTGAACCCGGGGCCTATGTTCACAGGTTGGCCTATGGATTCCCTGATAGCAAGCCATCCTTCAGATATGGCAGTTCAGGTCCACTTTGCAGCCATGTTATTCAGACACAGGATGGTCACTGTGCAAAGAAAACAATGTAAAACCTTCAGCTCTCTGCAGCTTGCCACTTTTTGTGCTATGCTATGTTATTTTTTTTTTTTTTAGTTCCTGAAAGCCCTCTGGGCCTAGGATCCCTGGAATGACTATGAGTCCGAGGGTGCCCCACCCTAGGGCGATTGAAGCTGAGGCAGAGTTGCCATTACCTGAGTTCAAGCCCCGTTTTGGCAAAATAAAGAATAAATAAAAAATAATTAATTATTTAACTAAATTAAAAAAGAAATAAAGCCCTTGTTTTGAATTTCTACCAGTTTTCTTTCCTAACCTGGGATTTGAACTCATGGTCTTGGTAAATATGTAGCAATGTGAGGGAAAGTGCAGATTTGCCACTACTTGAGTTCAAACCTCAGCAAATCCAAAAATAAAAATTAAGTCACTGAGCTCGGCAGGGGGAGTAGTTGTCAAGATGGGAGGGAAGGAATGGTAGGGGGAAAACAAAGGAGGATACAACAATGCTCAATAGAAAATGTACTCATTACCATGCTCATTTAAATGTACCCCCTCTGTACAACACTTTTACAATAAAAAAATGAAAAAAGTAGTGCTCAGACAAGCATTTTGGGGGCAGAAGAAAGGTGTCGGAATCGATGTACAAAATTCTACAGTGTGTTTTTTTTTAAATGTTCATTATGTAACTGAATAAACATTACTGCTTCCATTAAAAAAATTAAGTCACTGTCTTGGAACTGGGGCGAGTATTTCCATCATTGTTGGTATTGATCTCACAATCCAGGTAACTCTTTTGCACCATGGGTGCAAAAGCTCACTGTCCTTGAGGAAAAGAAATTCAGGCTAGAGTTCCCAGCGTCTGAATGAAGGCCCTGAAATGGAAAAACTATTTCTATATATATGTAATATATGATATATATTACATATGCATGTTTATTACATACATTATATTATATATGATATATATTATAATATATGTATGTTACATATATTAAAATTTTTATTATTGATTATGTATTTTATTTTTTACTTTTCATTTACTTATTGTTTATTGTATTTAGTATTATTATACACATAATATTTAGTACATGTTGTATATCTACTATAAATTTATACACAGTAATTTAAGACCTTGACTGGTTTTTCATTAATATTTTATTAAGTGTTGAAACATGATACATAATTAAATGGAAGCATTTGTCACAGTCTTCACATGTTTAGAATCTCTTCCAAGTATGAACTTTGTCTTCTTTATCTTTAGAACCTTCCTATTGGAATTTTTTAGATGATTTATACTCACAAGCCTTTTCTTGGGGATATTCAAGTTGAAGAATAAATTTGTAAGGGTGGGGCTAGAAATGTGGCTTAGTGGTAGAGAGCTGGCTCAGTATGCATGAATGGTAAGGTTTGAATACTCAGTGCCACATACTCAGAAAAAGCCATTAGCTGTGGAGTGGCTCAAGTGGTACAGTGCTAGGCTTGAGAAAAAGGAGCTCAGAGACAGTACCCAGGTCCTTAGTTCAAGACCCAGGTCTGGCAAAAACAAGAGGCCAGATGCCTGTGGCTCACAACAGGAACCTTAGCTTCTCAAGAGGCTGAGATCTGAAGACCACAGTTCAAAGACAGCTTAGGCAAGGAAAACCTGTTAGACTCTTATCTCCAATGAACCACAAAAAGACCACATGTGGTCCTGTGGGACAAGTGGTAGAGTGTTCACCTTGAGCTGAAGGGCTCAAGGACAGTGCTTATGCTTGAGTTTGAGACACAAAACTGGGAAAAAGTGAGGGTTAAGCAAAGTCCTTTTCCTTTTTGCTAATTAGAATATACTCTGGAAAAATTATTGTTCACGTACACCAGAATTGGAGTTAGAGCTCAAGGTTCAAGTGTAGTCCATCCATATGCACAGCCTCTCAGACTCTAGCATTATAACCTTGTGTCCTACGGTTCTGAAAGGTCCAATTTTGAAAGGCCTAATATGCTGCCCAAGCCCTTTGTGATAAGCAGTTGACTTGTAATGCCAAAGTTATTACAGTTCTGAACCTAGGAGAGCACCAGTAGCTCATACCCATCACCCTAGGTCAGCAGGCTGAAGTCTGAGGATCACAAGATGAAGCTAGCCAGTGCTGGAAAGTCTATGACACTCTGACTTCTACTGCTGAAAAGTCAGATGTTCAAGAGCTTCCTGTGTCTCCCTTGGTAATGAGAAGTTGCTTGCTCTCTAAATTTTCTTATAGTTCTTGAGTTATAAAAGCAGGAAATAAACATCATTGATCAATATTGGGTTCAAATGAAGTTCTGAGCTTCCAAGCCCTAGACCTGTTAGCAGGAAGGACTCCAGTGTAACAATATTTGAAGGCAGAAAACAGTTTCAAAAGCCAGACTAGGCAAAGAGACCTAGGCCTACAGGATTAGGAGGCAGAATGTACACACTCAACAGGGAAGTGAGCTGCAAAAACATTCCAGACGTGGCCAGCAATGAGGGGAAACCTGAAACATTTGTCAGTTAAACCAGGGTCAGGATTTTCTCAGCCTCTTCAAAGATGACTAATTAACCTTCCTCCCTCAGGCTATCTTCAGGTTAACAATAGAGAGCCTTGCTCTTTGGTCTTAGGGAGTGGGTTTTTGACTCTCCATCTGTCAGATTTGAAGGCCCTTCTTCAACCTCTGCCAGTCCATTCACCTTCCTTCACTCTCCACATCATTAATGCAAATCCCCAGTCCAAGGAGAGGCAGGGCCCTTTCTTTTCTGACTCCAAATACCTGAGTTATAACCTGGCTCTGCTGTCTTGACTCTGGGCCCCTCGGCTGCCTGAGAAGTGGGAAAGATACAGTCTTCCTGTTCTGTGGTTGTGTGAAGACCATGTTGATGTCCTGGCACACTGCAGAAGGCTTCATGACTGGGGAGTGTTCCCTTCTTTCCTCCTGACATCCAAGACCAATTCTGGCTTTTTCTTGAATGTGCTACTGAGGAATCAAACCCAGGGCTTCTTGCATACTAGACAAGCACTCTCTCACGAATCCACATTCCCAGCCCCCTCGTCCTTTTCTAAATGGTAGTTTTTACATAAGTATGCAACCATTTTATGTCTCCAATTTTAATTTACTGAATACTGGTTACTTATAAGAAACCTGATCTTCTCTTCCCCTGCCTGGTTTGTGACTGTTCCTGCATTGGCCTCATAATAAAATGTAAATAAAGGCTGCTGAGGGTGACCTGTTTTAGGCAGATGGCTGCACAGATTGTTGTGTATGTCTGTTTGTTAACACTCCTGGACCTTGAACTCAATATCTGGGCACAGTCCATGAGATGCTTTACTTAAGGCTAGCCCTCTAACACTGGAGTCATATGGCTATACTTCTAGCTTTGTTACCCTGAAGTTGGACAGGGCTCTCAAGGACTTTTCTGCCTTGGGTGATTTTGACCATGATCCTCCTATCACAACCTTTTAAGTATCAAGGAGGACTTCTGAGAGCCACTGGTGCCTGCCTAATCATTGGTCTTGCTGATGTTCTTGAACGGCCCAGTGAGTTCCCTATCCTCGGGTTAAGTGGTGGGAGCTGGAACCCACAGTTTTAATCCTGGTCCTGCCACCTCGAAATGGCAGGAGATCCTAAGAAACTCATTCCTATACATATGAATACCAATGGAATGTGATGTATGTCATGATTGAATGGGAAGTTCATAAATGATTCTCGGATAAAATTGGAAACAATTAGATTATAATACACTGATCAATTTTAATTAGTACTTTAAGAAACATTTAAACAATCACATTCATTAAATGGAAGCATGATGAAACACGTCAGAATTGGGTGTCACATAGTATAGAGGTGCCATTTTTTTCTGCCAGGACTTTCTTTAGTTAATTGTTATATGCCATTTTCTGAATGTAATTTGGTATATGAAACTAGGATATATTATAAATCAATTATTCAAACAGTTTTTAATCAGAAATGTTTATAGCAAAATATAGAGATAAATCCAAATTTTATATATATATATATATATATATATATATATATATATATATATATATATATATAAAGACGGTGCTTGGTTAGTCCTCTTCTCATATTCCCCATTCCCTTCATGAAAATAATACACATTGTAAGGTAATGCTTAGACTGTTTTGGTGAACTAGGTTGACTTTAAACCAGTGAGTTACTCTATGCTGCATTTTGTTTACTTTATATCCAGAAAATCTAAATTCTTACTTTATCATTTTCCTTAGGCTTTATACTCAGATTTAATCTCTGATGGGTGACTAATAAAGATATAAACATTTTTTAGCAGTGGCTAAATTTAGGCTGTGGAATCTAAGTACAATGCCACTCATGAAGATAGTCCTCATAAGTCATAATACCCCGGTATCAAAATGTTAATCAATGCTTACTGGTGTCATGCTTATGAGATTTTGTGTATTATAAACAGTGGTTATTAGAATGCTTTTGGAATCAACATCATTTCATGGGTTAGGAACAGAAGAGAGACATTATACTCAAAACACAATTTAAGGAGGCATCCAAAATTAGTTACCAGGATATACATCATGTAACACAATGTTTGAAAAATGCAAACTAAAGGAAATAATTTATGAAAAAACATGAACATTTGCAATATATTCAGAATCACTATGACTGATTTTTCTTTTACCCCAGTTGCAATACGGCTTACATAATGACTTTTCTGGTGATATGTTTAATTAGGTCTTGATATTTTGTTGGAGAAGTTATGTTCTTTCATATATTCATTTGTCAGATCAAAGAGGAAATGAATTTCATGCCAGAGTCAACATCCATAATAATGTTACAGATGTATCCTGCTACTTTGCCAAATTTTCAAATCAACTTGAGTAACTGGGGTCTTTTTTTGGATCTAAATAAATAAGTATGCAATTTTGTCAGTACTAGAAAGATTTTGACCACCATTTGTTAAGCTATTATTTTCCAGAAAATACTTCTCTCTTTTCATGAGACTTTTAATTTCATTTATATCATGTGTTGATATTTTCCTTTAGATTACCCACATTCAGTCTTCTACAAAGTGTAATTTGGAGTAGTTTAAAGTTATATACACTCATGTACACTGCTCAGATTCTATCATTTGCATATTTTTTCTTGTTAAATCAGTAGGAATTCGTTCCCAATATGGATAATATTGGACTTATTCATTGCTTTTCTGAATTTGTTAAGTATGTCATGATTTTGTTATTTTATTCTTTAAATATGTGCAGATCTCACTCCACATACAGTCACATTCGTTTTAAACAATTTGATCCATTCAAGAGATTTGCTATATTAGGTTCATCTAGATGAATTTAATTACAAATTAATGCAACCATATTTCTGAGACACAGTTATCTTTATGGCTCTACTCCACGTTAACATGTATTTGAGATTTTTGTGCTTAAAAGAACTGGGCACATGGAAGTGGCACTGTAGCTCAAGTGGTAGAACGCTCACCTTGAGCTGAAGAGCTGAAGGACAGTTCCCAGGCCCAGAGTTCAAGCCCCATGACCGACAAAAAAAAAAAAAAAAAAAAAAAAAAAAAAAAAAAAAAAAAAAAAAAAACTGGGCACAACATGTTTTTGTTCCTGGGGGACTTCTACTTTGTTGGTTGTTTTTCCAGTTGTGGTGACTTCAATATATGTGTGCATTTTATTTTAATTGTTTTGTGTCAATATTTTATTTCATATAACAAAAATTACAAAAATAGTCAGTGATTTAGAATTATTCCAAATAGATTCTAAGAGAGACACTTGAAATTTTGTGACAACTGGGAATGGGCAGGTCTTCATAATGGAGGGGATAGCAGAAAAACAGACATTGTTTGACATGATTTTAATTCTTCCTCCTCTTGCCTCACTATTTCCAATGGTATTCAAAGTCTTTAGTGTAAAGAAAATATTTTTGTCTGTATGAACTCAGAATTTTTTATTCAATTGGGACACATTGTACATTTATATTTCATTTTAACTCAAAAATCTTCTTTCCTTCATTTAAAATAACAGTTGTGAATTTATAGTGCTAAAGTAGCATCTACTAATTTATACAAAATGGTCCAAACTATTTTCACTTCACACTATATGTAATATAGAGTGTAATAATAATAATGAGTAATATAGTATGTAATAATTGCCTTTGGGGAAAGTCAATTACAGTGGGTTTTTTTGAGATACTGAGTAATAGTGAAACACATTTGATTCTATTAAAAAATTCCTAGTTACATCTAAAAATTACTGATAGGTATAAATTAATGCTGAAAAATAACTTTGTTTATTTGAAAAATCCAGAAGTTTCAATAAGCTTGTTTTTTTAAACTTGTCTTGAGTCTGGCTTTTGGTGGTTCATGCCTGAAATCCTAGCTACACAAAAGTCTGAGATCTGAGGATAGTGGTTCAAAGCCAGCATGGGCAGAAAAGTCTGTGAGACTCTTATAGCCAATATATCTCTTGAAAACTAGAAACGGCACTGTTGCTCAACTGGTACAGTGTTATCCTTGAGCTGAAGAGCTCAGGGACAGTGCCCAGACCTAGTGTTCAAGCTCCACGACAGGCAAAAAATGGCATGGATTTTTACTTTATTATTTCATGATATTTAATGTGAAAATATATACAGAGGGTTTAAAATCACATGAACAAACTAATGAGTACATTTCTTATCAAGCATTGTTGCCTCGTCCCTTGTTTCCCCTTCCCATCCCTTCCCATCTCCCTTTCTGCCCCCCACCCCGCCCCCTGTGCCAAAGTTGTAAAGTTCGATTTTCCACATAATGTCTTGTACATGTCATTGTTGCAATGGGTTCACATGTATCCCGATTAGTTTTTTCCTTCCCCTCCCCAAATTATACCAACATCAAATACAGTGAAAAGAGAGGTTATATGGTGGAGGAGGGACATAAAAAGCAACAAAGAAATCATCTTGTAAATGTGCTAGAAACAACAGCAAGAAAGAAAAACCATTTGAGTCCTTACCCTGGTGTTCATTTCACCTAACATCAACTTGTCTGAGAGTCTGTGATTATTACTGACATATACTAGTTATATATATATATATATATATATATATATATATATATATATATACATATATATACATACACACACACACACACACACACACACACACACACACATATATATATATATATATATATATATATATACATCACATTTTTTTATTGTAAAATACCGCACAGAGGAGTTACAATGGGCAAGGTAACGAGTACATTTCTTATCAAGCATTGTTGCCATATTTTAATCAATCCATTCATCTACTGAGAGGCATCTGGTTTGGTTCCATATCTTGGGTATGGTAAATAATACTGCAATAAACATAGTGGTGCTGGTAGCTTTAATATGTGCTTGTTTGTGATCATTTGTAAATGCCCAAAAGTGGGATTGCTGTGTCATAGGGGAGCTCTATATGTAGTCTTTTGAGGAAACTCCATATTACTTTCCAAATGGTTGAACAAGATTACAGTCCCACCGACATCCTGTCCAGTTTCTGTTGTTATTACAGTTCTTCATTATAGCCATTCTTACTTGGGTAAGGTGGTATCTCAGTATAGTTTAGATTTGCATTTCTTTTATGGCTAGGAAGATCGAGCATTTCTTCATGTATCTATTGACTATCCTTCTTTCCTCTTCAGAGAAGTTTCTCTTTAGTATTTAGCCCACTTATTTATTGGGGAGTTGTTTCTTTGAGGATTTGTTGTTGGGGGATTTAATTTTTTGAGTTCCAGGTATATTTTAGATATGAGGCCCTTGTCCGTTGTATGGCTAGTGAAGATCTTCTCCCAATGCGTGGGCTTTCTATTGATCTTGCTAGCTCTGTCCGTTGCCATGCAAAAGCTCTGCAATTTTATGCAATTCCATTTGTCCAACCTTTCTTTGATCTGTTGTGCTTCTGGGTCTCTATTAATAAAATGTCAGCCTGTGCCAACGAAACATAAATTATCTCCTAGTTTGTCCTGCAATGTTTTCAGGGTGTCTGCTTTGACTCTGAGGTCTTTCATTCATTTGGAGTTGATTCATGTGCAGGGTGATATATATGGATCTAGCTTTAGTTTTCTACAAGTGATTAACCAATTTTGTCAGCACCATTTACAGACAAGGCTCTTTCTTCCATTCTATTTTTTAGCTCCCTTATCGAAGACTAGGTGGCTATAGGTCTTTGGCTTCATTTCTGGGTTTTCAATTCTATTCCACTGGTCCTGAGGTCTGTTCTTGTGCGAGTACCAAGCTGTTTTGATTACTATGGCTTTGTATTAGAGTTTGAAATTTGGTGTTGATATTCCTCCACCACTTTTCTTTCTGTTAATGATCTTTTACGCTATTCAGAGTCTTTTATTGTTCCATAATTTTTTGGATTGCCTATTCTATTTTCTTGAGGACTGAGTTTGGAATATTGATAAGCATCACATTGAATTTGTAGATAGCCTAAGGAAGTATTGCCATTTTCAAAATGTTGATTCTACCAATCCAGGAGCATCGGAGGTTTTTCCACTGTCTAAGTTCCATTTTTATTTCCTTTTTCAGGTTTTTCAAGTTTGCATCATAAAGATCCTCTCATAAAATACCTAGGTATTTTATTTTTTATTGGTTATTATGAATTGAGTTGTTTTCCTGATTCCAGCCATGCTTTTCTCATTGTTGGCACACAGAAAAGCCATTGATTTTTGATAGTTAATTTTTCCCCTGCTACTTTGCCAACGTTTTGAATCAGCATGAATAATTTCGGAGTGGAATAGGTGGGATTATTTAAATACAACATCATGTCATCTGCATATAGGGAGAGTTTTACACCATCTTTCCCTATTTGGAGCCCTTTATGTTTGCATCTTGTCTTTTGCTGTAGCTAGGCATTCTATTACTAAATTGAAGAGAAGTGGATAGAGTGGACATCCTTGTCTCGTTCCTGAGTTCAGAGTAAATGGCTTTAGTTTTTCAACATTAACTATAATGCTGGCTGTAGGTTTGTCATATACAGCCTTTATTGTATTGAAGAATGTTGACTGGATTCATAGTTTTTACAGAACTTTCATCACAAAAGGATGTAGGATTTTGTCAGTGCTTTTTCTGCATCTATTGAGATAACCATGTGGTTCTTTTCCTTGCTCTTGTTGATGTAATGAATTTTATTATTTGATTTGTATATATTGAACAAGCTTTGCATCCCTGAAATGAATGCTGTTTGATCATTGTGTATGAGTTTTTGGATGAATTGTTGACATCGATTGGCCCAAATTTTGTTGAGGAGTTTTGCATCAATGTTCATCAAAGAAATGGGTCTACAGTTTTCTTTCTTTGATGAGTCCCTGCCTGGTTTGGGGATAAGGGTTCTGATGGAATCAAAGAATGAATTCTGAAATGAACTTTCTCTTTCAATTTCATTGAAAAGTTGGAGGAGTATTGGTGTGAGCTCTACTTTGAAGGCCTTATACATTTCCGCTGTGAATCCATCTGGTCCTGGGATTTTCTTAGATGGGAAGACTCATTGCTGTTTCTATTTCTATGCTTGATATGGGCATGTTAAGTTGATTTAACTCATCTTGTTTGTTTCGGCATGTTAAGATTTGCTAGGAAAAGCTACATTTCTGCCAGGTTCTCAGTTATTCGCATAATGGTTTGAAAAGTATTCCCTTATAATTTTTTGAATCTTGGTTGTTTTTGTGATGATCTTTCCATTCCCATCTCTGAGTTGATTTTTTTTTTTTTAATTTGGGTGAGTTCTTTTCTTTTTCTGATAAGATTTGCTTAAAGGTCTGTCAATTTTGTTAATTTTTTCGAAGTAATAACTCTTTGTTTTGTTGATTCTTTCTATGATGTTTTTGGTTTCTAATTCATTTAATTCTTATTTAATTTTAATTATTTATTTCCATCTATTGGATTGGGGTTTATCTTACTGCTCTTTTTCAAGGAGGTTCAGATGTCTTATTAAATTGTTGGTTTCAGATCTCTCCAATTTGTTGTTGTTCGACAGCTAAGCTATAAACTTGCCTGTGAGTACTGCCTTTGCTGTGTCCCAAAGGAGTTGGTAATTTGTGTGTTCATTTTTTTAAATATCATGAACATTTGCATTTCCTTTCTAAGCTCTTCCATGACTCATTGGTGATTCAACAGTGTGTTGTTCAACCTCCATGTTGTACAGGACTTTCTTTATTGGCTGTTAGTGTTGAGTTCTAATTTTATTCCCTTGGATGCTGTTTCTTGGCTTTTACTGTGATCTTGTTGGTTTCCTATGTGTAGGACACTTTTGTCTTTTGTAGGGCTGGTTTGGTGGAGATATATTGTTTCAATTTTTCTTTGCTATGGAAGGTTTTTCTTTGACCTCCAGTTATGAAGGAGAGTTTAGCTGGGTACAATATTCTTGGTTGATAGTTGTTTGTCTTATCCCATGTCATACACCATTTCAGGCTCTTCTTGCTTTAATCGGCTCTGCTGAGAAATCTGGGATGATTCTAATTGGTTTCTGTTTATATGTGATTGTTCTTTTCTCCTTGAGATCTTTAAGGCTCCATTCCTTGGTCTGAATTGATACTGTGCAGGTTATAATGTGACAGTTGAATGTCCTGTTTTGATCTGGTCTATTTGCGGTTCCATAATCTTCTTGTATCCGAATAGGCCTATCTTTTTGCATTTTTGGGAAGTTCTTTGCTAGAATTCTGTTAAATAAAATTTCTAGAACATTAACTTCTGTCTCTAGGTGCTCCTCTACACCCATTATCCTCAGATTAGGCCTTCTGATGGTGTCTTCCAAATGTTGAATAGATCTATCATATTTTTTGGACTTGATTTGGAAGGTTGTATGTTCTTTCTCTATAATATCTAGGCTGTCTTCAATCCCCAAGATTCAATCTTCTGCATGGTCTAACTTACTGTCAAGACTTTCTACTTTGTTTTTTATTTCTTTTCCTTTTAATTGGTCGGGTTTGATGGCTTCAAATTCTTTGTTGGATCTTTGTTTTAGATCTTGTATGAACTTCTTTACTTTCTCAATTTGTTGTTCAGTTTCTCAAATCACTTAGTTGATTGGTTATGGTTTCCCTGTCTTGCTCCTTTCAGCATTCCATTTGTGATCTCCCTGACTTCTTTCAGCTGTCTGTTTATGGATTCCTTGAATGCCTCTATTGATCTTTGTCTATTCTCATCCTGCTCTCATAATTCCTGTATTACTCTTTGATTAGTTTAGTCAAGTTCACGCAATTCTAGTAATTCTCTATGTCTGTGCTCAGCCTGCTCAAGCATCTCCTGTATTTCTCTTTGACTCTTCTCAACCTGCTTATGCAATTCCTGCATTAATCTTTAAGTAGCTTCCTAATGCTTAAAAGATTCCTGTATGAATTTTGGTTTGCCTCCTCTCGCTCCCTATCATGCTCACACTGAGTCCTTTGCAAGTTTTCAATCATTTCATTCACCATGTTTACCAGTAGCGTTTGTACAGGTTTTTATGGAACACCTCTGGATTATTCATTAACAATTCTGTGACCTCCTTAATATGAGTGTGAGTTGAGATACCTGGACTTGCCATTTTTATTGTTCTTTTCGGCTTGTTCTGCCCATTTGGTATGAAAGTAACACCAATTTTGTGCTAGAACACTATTTTAAGACAAGCATCAACCAGAGTCCTGTGGTTGCACAAACAAAATGGCTGCAGATACAATCTAATTCAAAAGATACAATCTATTCAACATAAAACAACTATGTATTAATGGGCTACAAACAGCAAAAAAGGATTTGGCAATCCAGAAATTATTAGATTTAGGGAAAAATGTGAGGACAAATAGGACTAGAGGGATGTGGAGGGCTAAAAGGAGAGTAAATTTAACCAAATCCTAATCTCAGAGAGGGAAATGGATTGGACAGAATGACAGGAGAGAAATAAAAAAAAGAAAATTGGAAAAACAAAAATAAAATTTAACAAGTGAAACACTTAAAATTACGTACTTTTAAAGAAATGATATTGACAGAAGAAATGGATAGGATGAGTGGAAGAGAGGGATAGAAAGGAAACATTAAAGCAAAAAAATAAGAAAAATTAAAATTTGTTACTTGATAATTATGTAGGCATAAAGAGTTGATACTGTTCTTAAAGAAGTTAAGCCTAAGAGGTTGTGAATTGAGTAATAAATTTCTGGATTGAGTATGTACACAATGGCGGATAAAGTCTAATAATTGACTACAGGTATATATCAGGATGAGCAGAACAGCAATTAAGTCATGTAAAAAAGAAAAGAGAGAAAAAATGAAAACAATAAAAAAGGCCCAAAAGGTCAAAAGAGATCAAACAAACCCACCCCCCCCACACACACACCAAAAATAAAAATTATGAAAAAAAATTTTAACAGAAAACATTTTTAAAAAATAAAAATTTAAGAAAAGTTTCAAAAAAGAGTTCCTTAATTTTTTTTTTGGGGGGGTATTGAATGGGAAGACCCTGTATCTCCTCTGTGTCTATAACAAGTCTCTTTGTGGAGTCTTGGGTCTGCTTGTGGTGTTTGGTTTTCTTATGGCTTGATTGGTTTCTTAAGTCAGTTTGGGCCGGCAGAAACTGCTCTGTGTTAGGCATGTTTTTTGATCCTCCTCCCAGGCTAGTTCAGTGGGAGGGAGATCTGCTTGGAGTATCACAAAAGAAGAAGATGGCTGTTTCCTCTAGTTTGGAGATGTTGTGATGAGGCTAGGTTCTGTTTAGGGTTGAGGTATTTCAGCAAACAGTAGCTTTTCCCTGAGGGGTTAAATCCTGAGACACTCACAGAGCCCAGCTTGGAGCATTTCTCGGGGTTTATGTTTACTGAATTTCAATTGTTTGTCAAGGCTGTTGTCGGGAGGAGTAGTCTCTGGCTGTGTTTACCTGGTGAAGAAAGTCACTTCTCTGTGGGCAGAGATTTTTCTGCCTGGGAGGGATGACTTTCTCCTGGGCGGAACGGACATCATAACTGACAACATAAACCTATTGTGTGATCATGGTATTTCCCTTGCCAGGTATGTATGGGAAGGGATGGGAAGAGGAAACACAGGAGGAGGCTATAATGCTTGATATGTACACATTATATTGCCCATGTGATTGTAACCCCTCTGTACAGTAATTTCACAATAAAAAAAACTAATGTTACTTATTATAATTTCGTAAACCTATTGTGACCTTATCACCATTATGGCATCACCAACTAAGTATAACATCAAAATATTATTATCACTCAATATTGTGACATCATATTGCCATTGTGATATCATTGTTCCACTGGGTTTTTCAAACCTATTTTGACCTCATAACATTTTACAAAAATCGTGGCCTTTGAGACTATTGACATGTGAACTTGTACACTTATAATGCATGAAACACAAGGCAATCCAATGAGGCACATTGAAGATAATTTTATTTACACTAGAACTGGGCCTTCATTTATCTTGTCCTGTGCTGTACACTCAGTGACAGCCCAACCCCAACCACCAAACCTCAGACGTCCAATAGGCATAGTTAATTGGTTTATAAAACACCAACCCCCCAAATTACCATCTCCACGCTCCAAATTTCAATTGGTAAGGCTTTTGCCTTTTCCCTTATTCCTTCCTTCTTTATAGACCTTTCCTTCATTTCCCTTTTTCCCTTCCATCACTTCCTTCTTCTCTTTAGGCCTCTCCACTACACTTCTCTGACCTTGTGGCCAATTGGCTTCCTTCCCCTCCTGCTCGCCCTCAAATTCCTCTTCTCCCAGGTCTTTCCCCTCCTGCTGTCTCACCATTTCCTTCGTTGCAGGTCTTCCCCTGATTTTCTCCAATTCCATTGCTCTGACCATGCAGCCTATATATAGGTTAAACCCCTCCATCACTCCAGTGGGTTTCCTACCTAAGAGTTTTCAACCATCACTTCACAAACTGCCTGTTCCCCAATCAATTCTTCACAGCTCATCATGTGAGGATTACATCCTACCCCCTCCAGCAGAATGCCCTGCTCACTTGTGTGGCATGCCCCATGCACTCCAGTGGGCCAGGTCATGGGGCAACATTGATTAGTGGGCCCTGCTCATTATTAGGACCATGCTGCTTTATGTATCCCCCACTGTTTTTCATGTCCAATCAAATCCTTGATTCCTTCTTACCAAATCCTAAGTGTCGTTGGTGGGATGGTTTGTCCTAGGTGGTATTCAAGGAGGTTTGAACTAAATTCCTGAGCACTGTCCCTGAGCACTTCTGCTCAAGTCTAGCACTCTACCACTTTGAGTTATAGAAACTCTTGCAGTGTTTTCTGGTTGGAGATAAGAGGATCGAGCCAAGCTTCCAGCCTGGTTCTTTGCAGGTTAGTTGGGAGATAGAGTCTTAGGGAATTTTAGCCCGGGCTGGATTTGAATTGCAACTTTTGTCACGAAAACCCTTAGTTATTTCCAATTAAAGAAACAAGGAGATCAAATAGAATAAGTAGAGCTTACCTGGTCCTTATCAAGAATTGACCAAATATTCTGCAATGACAAAACTTGTTAGATGGGAGAATCTTAACACAGATGTGCCCAATATTTTAGAATCACGTAGTCAGTACTAGCCTAAACAACACAAAACAAAAAAGACAAAACTCAAATCCTAAAATTTTCTACAACAATGTTTAGACATCTTTGCTAACAAAGCACATCAGATGGTTGGGCCTCAGTTACCAGAGTCTGTGAAAAGAGCAACTTGTTAGCAAGGCACATTTGAATAGATGGATGGAGGAGAAGAAAGCTTGGTGGAAGGGTAAGGATTGGAGTGGGCCAAATCCTTCACCCACCATTTGGCCAAGATGGCGAACTCAAGATGACAAATTTCTAAAAAAATGCAAAGAAAAACTGAACAAAAAAATCAAGCCTAGTTTTGCTAGCGTTTTAGAGGGAACCTAGAATGGGTCCCCTGGACCCAGCCCATGTCGTACGCTTCATGGCACAATACAAATAGTTGTAGAAAAGAAAGGGAGAGATATAGAAAGTTGGACATGATTAACAGAGAGCAAAGAGATCCTGAAAGTGAAGAGACTGTTGACCATTTACCATTGCAGAGGCAAAAATTGTCTAAATCTGAGAAAAGCATAAAAAAATTAGGTGCTCTGGCTATCCAGGGAACGCAGGAGGCATTTTAGAGGGGTTTCATGGCTTGGGAATGACTCGTAGCTCCCCGTTAAATGTGTAGGAGAGTAAGTCTGGTGAGTGAAGGAGAGCTGATCAGGCAGAAGCGATGTCCATGCTTCCCCAGAGCTCTAGAGAGAAATGGCCAAGACCCCATAACCAAGCATCCTCGGATTCAGAGGTGACCAGCCTTTCCGCTAATGGCCATAGGAGCTCCCTGGCATGTTGCCACATCTGAACAGAGATTGAGCAACAGAGAGCCGTATAGAGTAGTTTCACTCACCAGAGAAGAGAAGTGGTGTGGACGTGGAAATGAAGGCCAGCAATGGTATTGGTGAAAAGTCTCTCGTGGTGTCTCAAGGTAGTTTAGTTCACAGAAAAGGGGTGGTTAGGAAATGCTAACATTTCCACCTCAAAAACACCATCTGAGTCACAGCATCAAATATAATATTAAATAGTTAAGTTTCATTAGTTGGCCTATGAAGAGAATTCCACACACTATGAAGGCAGGAAAAGAAGTTTATTTACCGAACTGCTGCCCCCACCATACATGGTGGAGAATCAGGGCTAAAAAGGAAAGGGGGAATAGCAATTTGTATTTCTGTAGAAATTCATCCACCTCTGCTAGGTTTTCCTTCCTTTGTGAGTAGAGTCTGGAATTATTTCCTTATGATTGTCTTGGATATTTGTTGTAATTTTTCCTGTGATATCTCTGATAATATCGATTTGGGTCTCCTCTCTTATTTTGTTAGTTACTCTTGCCAGTGTTCTGTCAGTTTTATTGATTTTCTCTTAGAAACAGTTTTTTGTTTTATTAATTTTATTTATAATTTTCTCAATCTCTATCTCATTAATTTCAGCTCTTATTTTGGTTATCTCTTTCTGTCTACCAACTTGAGGTTCAATTTTTTTCTTGTTTCTGTAGCAGTTTTAGTTGTATCATAAGATTGTTTACTTGGTCTCTGTTTTCTTGATTGGTGCACAGAGAGCAATACATTTGTCCCTCAGGACTGCTTTTTCTGGGTCTCATAGGTTTCTTTGTGATGTTTCTTCATTTTCACTGAATTGTAAGAACTTTTTAATTTCTTCTTTAACTTCTTTTGTGACCCAAGTATTGTTCAACTTAGTGCAGTTTAATTTCCATGGTTTAATTTTTTTTCTACTTTATGTCTTGTTATTGAGAATTAGTTTGATTCCACTATGATTAGATAGAATACAGGGTATTATGTCGATCCTCTTGTATTTGCTTAAATTCCTGTATGAACTAAGAAATGATCTATTGTAGAAAAAGTGAAGGGGTTGGCAAGAGTTAGACCCTGCTGGTATAAATGACTGTAATTGTAACTACTCAGGAGGCTCAGATATGTGTATTCAGGTTCAAAGCCAGACCAGGTAGGAAAGTTCATGAGGCTTTTCTGGGGTTGCTCAGCACCATACCCTGCGTCATGTCTGGGGTTGTTCACCACCCTTGCCACCATGGGCTGGGCTGGGATGCTTATGCAAGCCGGTATGGAGAGGCGCTCCACCCTACCACGAGTCAGGGGTTAACCAGTGCTGCTGCCTCAGGCTGGGCTAGGCTGCTTATGTGGGCCAGTATGGAGAGGTACAAACTGGCATGGGTCTGGAGTTGTTCACTGCAGCTGTCCCTGCCACAGTTATCACTGCCACTCCGGGCTGGTATGGGCTGTGGGGTAGTGCCAAGAGTCATTGTGCACAGAAGCTGGGTGGTTTGCCAGTATTGCCAGCTGCTGCTGCTGTTCCAGGTTAGGCTAGGCTGTTTACACCAGCAGGACAGAGGTGCCACAGCTGCTGGGTTGGTCTGACTGGGTTGGTCTGCTTGCACCAGCCAGGCAGACGTGCCATGCCAGGGAGGTTGAGGGGAATCTTCATGCTGATTCTGTCTTCTGAGATTTCAGTTTGTATTTTCTGGGTTGGCACTGGAGTCTTCTGTGAGCCTTGGGATTCTTGTGGGTGTGTGGTCCTCGGAGGGTCCAGAGCCAGGCCACTTAAGCAACCTGGCACAAAATTCCACCACTTAAGCTGCTCAGCGGGAGCCCCATCACCAACAAGGGGTGGGGAAAGGTTCTTCCCACTTTACTGTCTGTGCAGGTTTTTCCCTTTTCTTTTTTCACTTTCTGTATCTCTCTGAGTAATCGCATTTTGTGGGTCACTTTCAGAAACAGAGCATTGAAATCCAAACTCTGTATTTCGTTGGGGAGATCTGTGGTGTTTCCCTGCTGTTCCATTGCCATCTTGGCCCCACCCCTTCAGGTGGAGTTTTTCTTATGTGGCTGGTGGGCCTTGGTTACCAAAAGGATAGGTCCATAAAAGAATATGTTGTAAAGACTGCAGATTGTAGTTAGACATTTCTGTTAACATAGCCTTCCGAAATTTAGGAACCAAAGGGGGTGGTCTACCCTAAAATATTTCAAAGGGATTAAATCCTTTAACATAAGGGCTACATCTTGCTTGAAGATAAGCAAAGTGGAGGAGGCTAACCTAGCCATGGACAGTCTCTGTATTTAATTTAGTTAGTTCCCTTTGAGGGCATAGACATTCTTTCTAATCCCTTGAACTCTGAGTTGTATAAATGGATTGTAACTTCCAATTTATTCCTAGAGTGTTAGTTAATAATTGAGAACTTGGACCATGAATGCAGAGCCATCTTTGGACCCCACAGCTAAGGGTAAGCCAAATCAAGGAATTATTACATGCCTCAGCACAGCCTGAAAAAGTGTCCACTATTACTAATAGATAGCAATACCTATATTTTCCAGGCTTTACCTCTGTGAAGTCCACTTTCCCAAATTCACCATCTGAGGTTCCTCACATATGAATTCTTTCCATAGGTTCCAGCTTTTCAGCATTTACCTGTTGGAAATTACCTACACACCTTACAATGTATTGTCACGCTAAGGACCCACTGGTTTTCAGAACAGTTTTAAGTAGTGGCCTCAGGCAATTTACCAGGGTGCAAATATCTACACGTAAACTGACAGAAAGCTTGAGACTGTATGCTTTTTTGATAAGGTCATTGTCAACATTTGCACACTTATTACAACTGTTTTTGCTTCTTCGTTTAATTTTAATGACTAGTAGCTCTAGAGATCCCACTGGTTTTAGAGTGATCTCCCAAGCCACCTGATCAGCTGAGATGTTTCCCTGTATCTTAAGGTCTCTAGTTTCTTCAACTCTTGTACAGTACTCTGAACCTTGGAGACTTCTTCCCCTTTATTCTCCTCCTTTTCTCTCAAACTTGCTTTCAAAATCCCTCTCTCCTTCTCAATGTTTGCCATAAACTGTAACTGTTTTGGCAGGGTCACAGGAAAGATCCTTTGACTGGCCAAGTGCTGCTCCTTCTCATAACACTTTTGCTTGCTCTTCAGCTCCTCCCTTAAGTTCACAAAGGTCATATTGCAAGGTATTTTTTTCCCACCTCCAACTGTTCCATTGGGACATGACGATTCTGCATTACATTTATGGTGAAGATCTCAGAAGTCTTTCGGGGATTTTACTCTAGTAGTTTCTCTTTCTAGTTTTCCACTTCAGAGTATTTTGTGACAGATATTTCAAATGTTTTTTTTAGCCCTTCTATTTTTTTCCTAATGTTCTTTCCCTTTCCTCAGCATTCTCAATCAGAGCATGTGGCCCTTCAACTCTTTCTGAAGAGTAATAATCTCTTTCTTTAGTCTGATAGTTTCCTGTTCACTTTCCTTGGCCTCATCTATGACAGCAGTTCCCCATCTTCTCTGCTAACTACTCTTTCCTTCTCTCTCTGTTGATTTGAATTTCTGGAGACAACTTTCAAAGCTTATAATCAACATGTAATTCAGCCTAATACATTCTTATATCAGGTCCAGCTCATTTTTATGTCCACATTTCTAAATGCAGCATCAGGATCTCTGCTTGGGCTCATTTGTGGTTAGCAACAATGGCAGTATTTCTGTCTTGTGCTTCTGTCGGTCTATGGTCCCCTAATTTGCGTCATAATCATCCAGGCTAATATGCTCGAATTTCATTTGATTCTAACTGTTTTCTAGGTTCCTTTTGACAATTTTCTTCTCTTTTTTTTCTCATATTTATTTATTTATTTATTTATTTATTTATTTATTTATTTATTGTGAACATACTTTACAGAGGGGTTACAACCACAATGGCAAGATAATGAGTACATTTGTTATCAAGCGCTGCAGCTTCCTCTTTGTTTAGACTACACAACCCTTCACAGCCTCCCCCCGCCACCCCATCCCCATCCCCGCACCACAGTTGTAAAGTTCGTTTTTGACATAACAACTTGCATCAGGTCTACCTGTATCCTTAAATGACTTGTTTTTTCCCATCTCCTCCACAAATTATAACGATATCATATATAGTGAAAGCAGGGGTTATACAGTGGGAGAGGGACATACAAAGCTACAAAGAAATACTCTTGTAAAGGAGTAAGAAACAAATATGCATGAAAGAAAAAAACATTAAAATACATATCTAAGGGTTCATTTTCTTAACATCATATTATCTGATCTTTCCTGCTTGACTCATACATATACTAGATATTGCAAAAAAAGGAAACAATGGGACCTATGTTTCTTTGGGCCTGGCTTACTTCACTTAATATAATTTTTTCCAAGCCTTTCCATTTCCTAACAAATGGGGCAATGTCATTCTTTCTGATGGAGGCATAGAATTCCATTGTGTATATATACCATATTTTCTTGATCCATTCATGTAATGAGGGGCATCTGGGTTGGTTCCATATCTAAGCTATGGTAAATAATGCTGAAATAAATATAGTTGTGCTGGTAGCTTTTGTGTGGTCTTGTTTGTAAACATTTGGGAAAATGACCAAAAGTTGGATTGCTGGGTCATAGGGCAGGTCTATGTGAAGTCTTTTCAGGAACCTCCATACTGCTTTCCAAAGTGGTTGAACAAGTTTTATACTCCCACCAACAATGAAGTAAGGTTCCCTTCTGTCCAAATTCCCTCCAGCATCTGTTGTTAAGAGAGTTGTTGATTTTTGCCATTCTAACTGGAATGAGGGGTTATCTCAATGTTGTTTTGATTTGCATTTCTTTTATGGCTAGGGAGGTTGAGCATTTCTTCATGTATCTATTGGCCATCCTTCTTTCTTCTTCAGAGAAGTTTCTCTTCAAGGCTTTAGCCCACTTATTTATTGGGCAGTTGTTTCTTTGAGGATTTGTTGTTGGGGGATTTAATTTTTTGAGTTCGAAGTATATTTTAGATATGAGACCCTTGTCCGTTGTATGGCTAGTAAAGATCTTCTCCCAATCGGTGGGCTTTCTATTGATCTTACTAGCTATGTCCTTTGCCATGCAGAAGCTCTGCAACTTCATGCAATCCCATTTTTCCAACCTTCGATTTGTTGTGTTTTCGGGACTCTATTAAAAAAATTTCGGCCTGAGCCAAGGAGGCCTAGGGTTTCTCCTATTCCATCCTGTAATATTTTCAGAATGTCTGCTTTGACTGCGAGGTCTTTGATCAATTTGGAGTGGATTCTGGTGCAGGGTGATATAGAAGGATCTAGTTTTAGTTTTCTACAATTAGTTAACCAATTTTCCCAGCACCATTTATTGAAGAGGCTTTCTTTCTTCCATTCTATTATTTTAGCTCCCTTATCGAAGATTAGTTGGCTATAGGTCTGTAGGTTCATTTCTGGGTTTTCAATTCTATTCCATTGGTCCTTAGGTCGGTTCTTGTGCCAGTACCAACCTGTTTTCATTACTATGGCTTTATAGTAGAGTATGAAATTTGGTATTGATATTCCACCAGCAGTGTTCTTTCCATTGACGAGCGTTTTTGCTATTGGGGTCTTTCATTGTTCCATATGAATTTTTGGATTTCCTGTTCTATTTCCTTGCAGAATGAGGTTGGAGTTTTGATAGGTATTGCATTGAATTTGTAGATAGCCTTGGGAAGTATTGCCATTTTCACGATGTTAATCTTCCAATCCAGGTGCATGGGAGGTTTTGCCATTTTCTAAGTTCTGTTTTGATTTCCTTTTTCAAGATTTTAAAGTTTTCATCACAGAGGTCTTTCACTTCTTTGGTTGTAAATTCCTAGGTATTTTATTTTTTGAGGGGCTATTACAAATGGAGTTATTTTCCTAATTTCAGCCAAACTTTTCTCATTGTTGGCATACAGAAAAGCCATTGATTTTTGGGTGTTTATATTATATCCTGTAATTTTGCCAAAGTTTTGAATCAGCTTGAGTAATTTGGGAGTGGAGTCTATGGGATTCTTTAAATACAAGATCATGTCATCTGCAAAGACGGAGAGTTTTATTTCTTCTTTCCCTATTTGGATCCCCTTTATGTTTGCATCTGTCTTATTGCTGTAGCTAAGCATTCTAATAATAGATATAAGAGAAGTCGAGAGAGTGGGCATCCTTGTCTTGTTCCTGAGTTAAGAGGAAATGGCTTTAGTTTTTCACCATTAAGTATAATGCTGGCTGTAGGTTTGTCATATACAGCCTTTATTGTATTGAGAAATGTTCCATGGATTCCTAATTTTTCCAAACCTTCATCATAAAGGGTGTTGGATCTTGTCGAATGCTATTTCTACATCTATTGAGATAACCATGTGGTTCTTATCCCTGCTCCTGTTGATGTGATGAATAATAGTCATTGATTTGCGTATGTTGGACCAGCATTGAATCCCTGAAATGAAACCTGATTGATAATGGTGTCTGATTTTTTTGGATGAATTGTTGAAGTTGATTGGCCAAATTTTTGTTGAGAAGTTTTGCATCAATGTTCATCAAAGAAATGGGTCTATAGTTCTCTTTCATTGATGAGTTTCTGACTGGTTTTGGGATGAGGGTTATGATGGCTTCATAGAATGTGTTCGGTCGTGAACTTTTTCTGTCAATTTCATTGAAGAGTTGGAGGAGTAATTGTGTCAGCTCTGCTTTAAATGCCTTGTAGAATTCCGCTGTAAAACCATCTTGTCCTGGACTTTTCTTAGCTGTGAGGTCTATTTGGGGTTCTAAAAGCTTCTTTTATCTGAATAGGCCTATGTTTTTGCATGTTTGGGAAGTTCTCTGCTAGTTTCCTGTTAACCAAATTTGCTAGACCATTAACTTCTGTTTCTAGGTGCTCCTCTACACCCATTATCCTTAGATTAGGCCTTCTGATGGAGTCTTCCAAGTGTTGGATAGATCTATCATTTTTCTTGGACTTCTCTTGGATGGTTGTATGTTCTTTCTCTATAATATTGAGGCTGTCTTCAATCCCTGAGATCCGATCTTCTGCATGATCTAACCTGCTGTCAAGACTTTCTACTTTGTTTTTTATTTCTTTTCCTTCTAATTGGTCAGCTTTGATGGCTTCAAATTCTTTGTTGAAGCTTTGTTTTAGATCTTGTATGAACTTCTTTACTTCCTTAATTTGGTGTTCAGTGTTTATTCTCAAATCACTTAGTTGATTGGTTATGGTTTTTTTGGACTCCCATTCCTTCTGTTTGGTTCCATTCAGCATTCCCTTTGTGTTCTCCCTAACTTCCTTCAGCTCTTTGTTAATGGATCCCATGAATGAATTTAGGGATCTTTGTGTATTCTCATCCTGCTCTCTCAATTCCTGTATTACAAGTTGCTTAGCTTCCTCCCGTTCATGCCATTCTTGTAGTTCTCATTGAGTGTTCTCATCCTGTTCACGTCATTCCTGCCTTTGTCTTTGAGCATTCTCCAGCTGCTCATGCTATTCACCTTTTCTCTTGCTTTTCTCTTTGAGTATTCTCAAGCTGCTCACCGACAAAGCTTGGCGGAACTGCTAGCTCCAACTCAGGACTTGGAATAAAACTATAGTCATTTAGCAGGTAACAAGAACTTAATGGCGTGACCTGCCAGACTCAGCTCCACCCAGGGAAAAGTCACCCAGTTCGGGCGCCAGGCCTAGGAGTGGCATTTTTTACCGGTTAATCAGAGCCACATGCTGCCCCTCCCTTTAGCAGCCTCGACATCAGTACACAGAAACCCTGCGGGTGGCTCCAGTCTGGGTTCTGTGAGTTTCTCACAAACTAGTCCCCAGCAAAAGCTACTGTTTGCTGAAAGGCCTCAACTCTACCCAGAACCTAGCCTCATCAGAGCATCTCCAAACATGAAGGAAAAGCCATCTCCGTCTTTTGTGATACTCAAAGCACACCCCCTTCCATTGAACTAACTTGGGAGAAGGATTGCAAAATCCTGGGTAAACAGAGCATTTTTCTGCCTTTCCAAACAAACTGACTTAAGAAACCAACCAAGCCACAGGACCACAAGCAGACCAGAGACTCCAATCAGAGGCTGATGACAGACACAAGGGAGATACAGGATTTTTCACAACTCTCCCAAAAAAAATCAAAGAACTTTTTTTTCCCTCTTCTTCTTCTTTTTAAACCTTTCACAAAATTTTTTTTTCTTTTCTAAAACTTTTTTTAATTTTTACCTTTTTAAAAAAAAATTGTTTTCTAGTAACTTTTTTTCCCCTATTATAATGTCTATTTTAGGGATACATGTGTGTGTGCGTTTTTCTTTCTTTTTTTTTCTTTTTTAAAAAATTTTCTTTTGGCTTTTTGCTTTGCTCGACTGAACTTCTGATCTTTTTTTCTTTCTTCCTTGTCCTTCTCACCACTTCCTCTCTTTTCTTCTTCTTTATGGGACTTAATTGTTGTTCTGCACATCCTCAGATAAACCCATAGTTGACTATTAGACCCTATCCCCCATTGTGTACACACTTAATCCACAAATTTATTACTCAATTCAAAACCTCTGAGACTCAAATTCCTTAATAGCAGTACTACCTCTTTATACCTATATAATATTTTAAGTATTTTTATTTTAAAAACTTTCACATCTCCTTTATATCCCTCCCCTTCTCTCATTATATTCACGTTCTTTGAATAGTTTCTTATCGAATCTGCATATTATTAATTTTTATTTTTCTATTTGTTCTGGTCTCTTTTTTTCCTTTCTCTTTCTTCTTATTTTCTCTCTCTCTACTTTCGTCCTATACAACCTATTTCCTGCTTTGAGACTAGGACTTAGTTAAGTTAATTCTCCCTGTACCTTCCTACATCACTCTATTCCTACTTTTTATGCACATCTCTCCCTAACCCTAATAATTTCTGGTTTTCCAAATTCTTCTCTGCGTTTCATAGCACATTAATATATAGTTGTTTGATGTTGAATAGAGGTATCTGTTGAACTAGATTGTATCTGCAGAGTATGGACTGTGCAAATTCAGACTTTGGTTGATGCTTGCCTTAAGTTAGTGTTCTAGCACAAAACTGGTGTTACTTTCATCCCAAATGGGCAGAGTAAGCCGTAAAACCACAAGAAAAATGGTAAGTCCGGGTATCTCCACTCCCACTCATGATAATCAGGGCACAGAATAGATAATGGATAATCCAGAGGAGAGTTCCCAAATAGCTCTACAAACACAGCTGGCAAACATAATAAATGAAAAGATTGAAAACATACAAAGAACTCTGTATGAGCGTGATAGGGAGAGAGAGGAGGCAAACAGGAGGTCAATGCAGGAAAAGATTGAAAACTTACAAAGGACTCTGTATGAGTGTGAGAGGGAGAGAGAGGAGGCAATCCAAAGGTTTATACAGGAATATCATGAGCGTGAGGAAGCTATTCTTCTCTTTTTTGACTCTTACAAGTTTATATCTTCAAATCTTTTCTTCACGTCAAATAATTGTCTCTGTTGTCTCCAATGTGCTGTTCTAGGTGCTTTTAACCTCTTGGTTGTTTTTGACTGGCACATAATGGAGATTCAGTCTTTTATAAGTCTGGGTTTTGAGATAGAAGTGTGTGAATTTTTCTTTGCCACATTTCTTCGTAAGTGCAGAGGGCTGCTTTTTAAATTGAACATAGTTGGAATTCAGAGCCCCAAGCTCCTTTCCATGTTACTCCAGAGATATGAACACATTTTCCAGGTGTTTAATGTGATTACATAACCTGCTATTTCCTATCTTTCTCCTCCTTGGACATTCCTTTTCCCAATGTCCATCTTGCTTTCATTAAGCACATTGATCTAGTCCTAGAGGTTCCCTACTGCCATTTGCAGATGTATTGTACTGTTTTTGCCAAGTGTCTCTTGATCTCTATTGTGGTGCTCCTATCAAAACTCAACCCCCTTTCTTAGAGTCTTTTTTATCCAGGGTATCTCTGTTATCAAACGCCTACTGGGCAACTACTTCCAACTTAGAATATACCTTTCCCTCAATACCTTCTAACTTTTGAAGCTTTTTTCTAATATCTGGGGCTGACTGGGTAACAAAGGCCATATTTAGGGCTCTTTGATTCTCCAGAGCTTCAAGATCTATAGGTCTATATGTCCTATAGGCTTCTGGGAGAAGTTCCAGTAAAGCATTAGTGTACTCACTGGGCAACTATACCATCTCACTCACCTTAGATTGATGACTTGACCTTCTAGCCACTGAGGTATCCCTGCTAATCAAACCTAGCAGTAATAGGTAAGCACTTCCGTACCTCGATCACTGTTAGTCTCAGCTTGGGTAAGTCTGTGGAAAGACTTGCTCCAAATGGTCTGGTTAATAGTGTGGCTACTGTCTGGTCCAAGGACTACTTTCAAGTCACCGAGCAGGATTCACTCCCTTTTCTACCAGGTGAAAAGCACCTGTAAATTTGCTGACACTCATCCCGGATGTGCTTATGTGTGAAAATTACTGTCTCTAATGAAATAATGAGCCCCTGTTTTTTTTCTGAAAAGGATGGAGTTTGCTATTTCTAGTTACACAAGTCACTATTTGTAAAGGGATCATATATTAAAAAGGGGGCCTGCACCCCATCTCCTTCATGTTCCTGTCTCAAGGGTAATAATGGTAACATACCACATTGTACCACCTCAGACTGGTACACTTTTGGTATGGGAGGACTTAACATTACAGGTGTTGATGGCAAAGAATAGGAGAGAGAATACATCAATGAATCTTCCTCTGAGGGACTCCATAAGTCTTGGGGAGAATATTTTTTGGATATAGAAACTTTAGGTCTTGTTCTCCCATCCTGAGAAAAAGAGTTAACAAAGGTGCATATAGGACACAGATAGAACTATCAGAATACACAAACAGACCAAGAGCCACAGACACTTAACTTACATGTCCCATACCTCTCAATGTTGACCTCTACAGGAGGTCTCAGATGACAGAGATAATGTCCCAGATTGCCTCTTGAGGAGGCCACAGGTGACCTCTGGAGAATGTCACATATGTCCTTTCTAGGAGGCCCTAGATAATCTTTCATGGAGGTTCCAAATGTCTCCCTAAGGAAGTGTCAGATGACTTCCAAAGGAGGTCCCAGATGTCCTCTCAATGAGGCTGAGATTACCTCCCGAATAGCTCCCAGATGGACAAAGAGGCCATATATGAACCCCAGAGGAGGGTCCAGATAACCCTCTTGAGAAAGTCACAGATGACCTCCAGAGAAGGTCCTATATGGCTTCTCAAGGAAGTCCCAGATGATGTCTGAAGATGGTCGTACATTTCTCATCAAGGTAACCCAAGCTGACCTCCCAAAGAAGTTCCAGATGACCTAAAGAGGTCGTGCTAGATTGCTTCTTAAGGAAGCCCCAAATACTACTTTTGAAGAGGTCTCAGGTTGCCTCCTGAGGAAGCCCCAGATGACTTCTGGATAAAGTCCAAGATGGCCCCTGGAGAAGGCCCCAGATGACCTCCAGGGTAGGTTTCAGATGGCTTCTCAGGGAAGTCGCAGATGTACTCTTGATGAGGTTCCAGATGGCTTCCCAAGGAAGCCCTACATGACCTCTCAAGGAATTCCCAGAAGCCACAAATGACCTCCAGATGGGGTCCCCAAAACTGGCTGGCAAGCTTTCCCAGACACATCCTTAGAGAAACCTAAATGACTTTTGTAAATGTTGGTCCTCCAGAGACAAACACTCGAGGTAGTCTCTTAACCCTGAGGGTTGACACTTTCACCTATGGGGATTTTTCCCTGGGTCCAAGGCCTGATGCTATCTGTGGAGCACATGGGCAGCAAAGATGGCGCTGAGAGGGGGTTCAGTGGGCAGAACCTAATTTACTATCGAGCACATGCGCAGCAAAGATGGCGCTGGGAGAGAGTAGAGTGGGCAGAGCCCAATTGATCTTCTGATCAATGCCTAACCAGCCCGTGACAGCTCAGGTGGATGATAGGGTGTGACCTTGACAGTGACTGGTTCCTCTTCCTCCCTTGCCATGCCACCTGCCCTTTTTGGCTTTAAAAAGGGCTGCTCTCTGTTAATAAACTAGTTTTCTACCTGCTTGATTTGGCTCCCCGCTGTGTCTGTCTCCCGGTCTGAGGGAGGCTGGAGAATGGGCGAGAGCCGCACTTACCTTTCTCGGACCCCGACTGTCTTTTGTGGGGAGGAAGAAGACCAAACATCTGGCCCCCAACGTGGGGCTCGAAAGGAAAAGGTACCTGCCGATGCTAAGCAGTCTCTCGGGGTAAGGAAACCCTAAATATGGGTAATGCTATATCACAGAAGAAGGAGGAAGAGGTAACATTAGGCCTAGAAGGAGTACAGGAGGAGTTGGGAAGTGAGAAGGAAAAGGAAAGGGTCAAATCCGATCGAGAATGCACTGAAAAGTGCACAGTGGAAATCAAAACGAGGATAAAAATTACCCCCTCTTACCCAGCTTATACTGACAGTCCTAGGCCCCCTCCCTATTCCCCCAATTGGATTGGAGGTACAGTGCCCTACGAGATCTGTGAGAGGGACTTGCAAGACCCAGACCCCTACCAACATTCCATGAAGGGGCCAAGGGCCGGGGAATTAACCTACTCGGAGACCCCCTCTGGAAAGGAAGGGCCACTCAAGAGCCCAGACTCTAGGACAAAGGATTCACTTCCCCAAGCATATCCGGTCAATCTGGCACCAGGAACTAACAGGTCCTTGGAATGGTATCCATGGGAAGCTAAGGATCTTAAAGAGCTCCGTAAGGCGGTGGCGGAGGATGGCCCAAACTCTCCCTGGGCCCAGACCCTATTACAAGACATTGCCTATCACCCGTGTGTCCCTAAGGACTGGATGGATGTGGCTAAAGCCATTCTTACTAGTTCTCAGTTTATTAAATGGTATGCTTTCTTTAAGGATGAATGCAGACTGTGAGCGGAGAGTAACCGGCAGGCTCAACCAGCAATACCTATTATTTATGCCATGCTAGCAGGGACGGGGGAAGGTACTCCATCGGCATTCATTCAGTAACATTGCAAGGCAACAAACTAACTTATAAAAATGAGAAGAATTTTCTCATATAGTAAATGTCAATTCAGAAAATTAAATTAAGGAAAATAAACCTAAGTAAACATTCTATAATGCATAATAGAATAAATTCAGTAACATTGCAAGGCAACAAGCTAACGTATAAAAATCAGAAGAATTTTCTCATATAGTAAATGTCAATTCAGAAAATTAAATTACGAAAAATAAACCTAAGATATGATTTACTGCAACACAGAAAAAAATCCATTGAAGATACAAAGTCTAGATTCAGAAAACTGGAAGACATTAATGAAATAATTGAAGTAATAAATGAATAGAAATAAATATATCAATATCTTAGAATAAATAATATTAAAATGCTTGTCTTTCCATAAAATGCCCTTCCTCCTCAAAGTAATCAACAGAATCAGTAAAATCCTTACTAAAAATCCATTGTTATTTTTTACAGAAATAGAAATAAAATTAAAATTTTTGTAGGCTGTCATAAAGGACTCCAAAATAAAACAAACTAGAGATCACATCATCTGGCTTCAAATTTTTTTTTAATCTATGGCATCCAAACTTACTGTTTTTGGGCAGAAATCCTGACACAAAGACCAAAGTGACAGGACAAATAGCCAAAAGTTAAAAGTTTGGTGAATATCAACAGCTTTTCTTTTTTTGTACAAAGAGAACACACAGAAAAAGAGTATCTTTAATAAATGGTGTTGGGAAAAGTATATGTCCAGATCTACAAAATTTAATACATAATATAGCATACACAAACATTAGTTCAACATGGGTTGAAATTCTTCACAGAGTACCTGAAAATATAAAAATAGAGGAAGAAAAACAGTGAAAACACAATTAAATTGATGCATAACAATAGTTTGGGGGAAAGATTGTTGGGATATGATCTCAAAAACATAAACAACAAAAAACAAACATACCTACATCAAACTAAAAATCTTATGTGCAGCAAAGAAATTCATCAATAGAATAGAAAATCAATTTATAGAGTATGGGATATAGTTGCCAACCATATATCTCATAAAAGAATAATGGTCAAAATATAGAAGGCATTCAAAGAAATAAAATGAACTAAACCTGGAAAAGTTCTAACTAGATATCTCTGGAAAAAAAGCAGCCACTAGCGGTATGAAGTATAGTCATACTTCATAAAAATTTCAATTTTAACATATATTTTATTAAAATGAAATATGAAATACTTTATTTCATTAAACAAATTGTTAAACTTGGGTGAATTTTATTATTATGTCAATTATAACTTAGTAATGGTTTCTTAATAAATGATCAAAATAATTCTCAGGCAGATTGTATATTAAAGAGAAAAGCTGCATTGATTCTAGCATATTGTAACATATCAGAGCCATAAGACAAGGCTAACAGCTAATCATACAGAGGAACCAGGACAGGATGATGATCAAATAATTACAACTACTACTACTACTACTACTACTACTACTACTAAATAAAGCATGAAGTTAATGCAAGCAATCCTAGATACTCAGAAACTAAGATCTTTGTGGGCTGGGTTAGAAATGTGATCCTCAGATCTTTGCATCCTGAGTATTAAGGAATATTGACAGGAAATTCCTTGAGACTCATATCCAATTAACTAGCAAAAATACAGAAGTGGACCTGTAACTCATGTAGTTGAACACCAGTATTTTATTCATTACCTAGAAGGAACTTTACTCATAAATGAATTTGGTGACTATAATCATTTTTGAGCTGATGTAAATATCAGCTCAAACATCCTGAAGGATGTCAATCTGAGAATGAAGAGTTTGAATAAAGTGTTTGAGTAAAATCAAAGTATGATATTGTAATCTGGATTGTCACAATATTGAGGAACCCCTATAAAATCTGTGATTTATTTTTCCTAAAAAGGATTTCACCATATTACATTTAAATATGTGATATTACTTCTTCAACCTTTGTTTCCTGTGTGAAGAGAATTTATTCCTTGAAAACAATCTTAGACTACATTATCCTTTCTCACTTTTTCTTAACATGTGCATTACTTTCTATAGTTAAATTACCAAACAACCTCTGTTCCTGAGGGCTCACATGACAGTTCCACAATCTAAGGCTAATCCATTTGACCTTTTATATGCTCTTCTTCACAGTTTATGTTCTGTAAGTGTTTAATTTAATTCATTTTTTATTTTATTAACTTGTTTATTTTTTGCGAACCCTAGGTCATGACTCAAGGCCTGGGTAAAGTCTCTGAGTTTCTATTTCCTCAAGGCTAGCACTCTACCACTTGACATATAGTGCCACTTCTGTTTTATTTCTGTTTATGTGGTACTGAGGAATCAAACCAAGGGCTTCATGCATGCTAGGCAAGAACTACCACTGAGCCACCTTCCCAACTCCAAAATGTTAGTTTTGAATTCTTCCTCTTTCCATATCTAGATTTATAGGATTCCTTTGTCTTCCTCCTTTCCTTCTGTGACTCTTCATAGGAAAATCTGAAGCCTGAAATACACTTCTCATTTTTCGTGCCCACTTTAGAAAGTCAGTGGAGACTCACGAATCCCTCATTTCTCTGAGCTTTTCTATCTGTTGCAAGATCATTCTTTTTCTAATGATGCATGCTCTGAAACCCAGATGGCTCTTGTCCCTAGCTCACAGATGACATATTTTATTGATGTGAAAAGTTAGTCTATATGTTTATAGATGACGTATAATCCTAGAAAACTAGAATGTTTATGCTAGAGGAAAGTTAAATCATCTGTCCAATTGACTCATTAATGAAGGCACATGTAAGCTTGTCTTTCTTAAAGGAAGAGAGCTACTAAATAGCAATGCTGTTTTCAATTATCCTTCTAGACAATAGTCAAGTACAAAATAACAGGATCTCAGTGGCTTTCTACACAAGTCATTGATTTTATATTCATCCGCAAGTTGGGTGCATTTTGTTTTTGTTGTTGTTCTTGTTGTTTGTTTTTTTGTTTTTTATAATGTAATTTTATTTTATTTGTGAACATACTATACAGAGGAGTTAAAATTACATGGGCATCATAATGCGTACATTTCTTACCAAGCATTGCAGCCTCCTTCTTTGTTTACCCTTCACATCCCTTCCCCGCCTCCCTCCTCCCCCCAATCCCAATCCATCTCCTTCTCCCTGCTTCCCCCCCCCCCCCGCACCGACATTGTAAAGCTCGTTTTGGACATGACAACTTGTACTTCTCATTGTTGCAACAGGTCCACCTGTATCCTTAAACAACTGGTTTTTCCCCATCTCCTCCACAAGTTATACAGACATCAAATATAGTGAAAGCAGGGGTTATACTTGGGGGAGGGACATACAAAGCAACAAAGAGATAATTTTATAAATGCGTTAGAGACACATGCATGAAAGAAAAAATACATTAAAATACATATCTAAGGGTGCATTTTCCTGACATCACATTATCTGACCTTATCCGCTTGACTCATACATCTACTAGATATTAAAATAAGGGAAACCATTTGACCTATGTTTCTTTGGGCCTGGCTTACTTCACTTAATATAATTTTTTCCAAGTTTTTCCATTTCCTAACAAATGGGGCAATGTCATTCTTTCTGAAGGAAGCATAGAATTCCATTGTGTATATATACCATATTTTCTTGATCCATTCATGTAATGAGGGGCATCTGGGTTGGTTCCATATCTTAGCTATGGTAAATAATGCTGCAATAAACATAGTTGTGCTGGTAGCTTTAGTGTGGTCTGGTTTGTAAACATTTTGGTAAATGCCCAAAAGTGAGATTGGTGGGTCATAGGGGAGTTCTATGTGAAGTCTTTTGTGGAACCTCCATACTGCTTTCCAAAGTGGTTGAACAAGTTTACATTCCCACCAACAATGAAGTAAAGTTAAGTTGGGTGCATTTTGATCTGCCTGGCTGAGCTTCTCTGGCCTTATCAGAGCTAGACAGAACTCTTCATTTCAATTGGGTTTTTGTGCCTGTTGTACAGAAGGTAGATTCATAGAATAATTGTTTCTTCAGAAATGTTGATAACATGTCAGAACTGAAAATACAAAACACTAGTAAAAGTTAGTAAACATTCTCAGACCTTGAAGGAAATAGATACATTTTAAATCTACTCACATACTCCATTAGACAAAGCAGTCCACACCAATGAGACAAAGGACATTGGCTCCTACAGGTATAAAAGATGCCTACGACATAATCATAAGCACTATGGAGAAAAAAGAAAAGATAAAGTACAAAACTTAGTCTGTACCAGAAATATCCCAATGTTGTTACTTAAAAAATGAAGACTCATTACACTCACTCTTTCAAAACAGGTTTGGTGAAATGTAATTTGGGTTTTTTATTTTTAAACTGAATAGTATGATTCTTTGGGAAATATCTTAAGCTAAGTCACACAGAAAGCATTAAAGATAATGGAGATACTATTGTGAATATCACAAATATGGAGGCAATAGAACATGAGGTTGCCACATGCCTTGGGCTTTTAAGTAATTAATATTACCCTAAGGAACATTTGGAAACACGTAGAAATATCTTTAATAAATTTTGATAAAGTTTTGAATCATATAGAGACCAGCGGCATTGTGGGACATGGTCCCATGGGTAGAAGAGCTTCCTTAAATAATTATTTAGTCAAACTGTTAGCACTGTTGCAAATTCAAAATTGTACATTATTCTTATGCGAAGGAAAAGGGAGAGAAAGGGGTCATTCTATAAACCCCAGGGTGTCTCTTGCCACTATTCTCTTTTCTATGGCATGTAGTTCTAGTGATTGTACATAGAATACTTCTAGTTTTTAGTAAACTGTAGAAAATGGAAAACAAATCCAAATAAACCACAAACATGGAACATAAACTCATCCTTAATGTTTTTGAAAGTGTTAAGGTGAGTTTACCTTTGTATTAAGTATAATGGAAGAAATCAGATAAATGTCAATAAATCTCTAAGTTCACATTCATTTAGAAATCCTGTTTCCAGAGTTATTGTTGGGGTGCTTGATTATGTGCTTTGAGTTCCAAGAGACTTCCACAGTCCTGTGTCCATCTCAATGTTTAAAAAGATCTTCAAATGTAACACCTCATGAAAATCATGTCATAAAATAATATTTAATTAGACACCAATTGCTGGCAATTGTGATCCTAGCTAACCAGATGGCTGATATTTGAGGATCATTCTTCAAAATTAGCCTGGGCAGAAAAGGCTGTGAGCCTCTGATCTCCCATTCATCACCAAAAAACCTGGGAATAGAGCTGCACCTCAAGTTGTACAGTTCTCATCTTGAGCAAAAAGGAAGCTCAGGCTCAGCACTCAGCCCTGACTAGCTCAGGATTAGCAAGCATACACACACACACACACACACACACACACACACACACACACACACACACACACACACACACACACACACACACACACACCATATTACATTTAAATATGTCATATTACTTCTTCAACCTTTGTTTCCTGTGTGAAGAGAATTTATTCCTTGAAAACAATCTTAGACTACATTATCCTTTCTCACTTTTTCTTAACATGTGCATTACTTTCTGTAGTTAAATTACCAAAAAACCTCTGTTCCTGAGGGCTCCCTTGACAGTTCCACAATCTAAGGCTAATCCATTTGACCTTTTATATGCTCTTCTTCACAGTTTATGTTCTGTAAGTGACTGGCATTGAACTGTGATCCTCCGGTCTCTGCCTGCTAAGTAGATTGGATTAAAGGGATAGGCTAAAAGCACCTGGCTATATTTCCATTTTGGACAAAGGTAATAGGTTTTTTTTTCTTTTAATTTCTGAAAAAATTTTACTGGTGTTAACTGAACACACAGAATCTGTAAGCTGATGGATACTTACTGAGTAGCAGCAGAGGTGGAATTCATTGAGTACATTGATCTATTATTTTAGAATCTATTCTATTAGGCCAGTGAACATTCCTCTAAGCACCTGGACAGAAAGCTGAAAGTATTCTATGACACCTTTGTCATCTGATTTTATGGTGAGAATTGTCATCTGTAAAAGGATGCCATGCACTTTCTTGTGTTTTACATCAGTTTTAGTGACAGTAGGATGCTTTAGTGATGGAGACGGTAGGGCCATAATTCTTCCCTTCTATCCTTATACTTTCTCCATAACTTCAGCTCCACCCAGACATGCCTACCATGGTTCCTGCTCCCAAAAGGCAACAGTGAATCCTTTTGATAGTTCCTAATTACTCCATCTCTCCTTAATGGTAATAGCAGTTGCTTCTAGCTCTTAAGCAGTTCACCTAGGAGAGGTGGTCACTGTTCATGTGGGCTTCTCAAAACAATAATAAGAAGGAAACCTTTCATTTATGGAATTCCTGCTATTCTAAAGAGTAATATTGTATTTTGTGCTTCCAATTACTCAGAAGTACTTCTGAGTAAGGTGGATTAAAGTTGTTTCTCCTGAACTCAAGCATCAAGAATCTAGTTGTGGGTGTTCTTATGAATCCGGTGAGATGGTTCTACTAAGCATTCCAGAGCCTCGGGGCTCTGTGAGATGCTGAGTTGTGAGTGGCAAAGACTGCTGGATCTGGGTCTTCACATATGCCTGTGTTCTCCAGGAGCTGCGTTTTCAAACTCAGAATTTCTAGTACCGTCTATGATTTTAGAAGCCCTTCCCCATTCTGTTGAAACATAATCAAAATAAACAAAAGAATACTCTGTCCAGAGTCGATACAACCTGCATGCTTCAAAATATAAAATTAAGCTTATGTTAAAATCCTACATTTCTATATTAAGTGAAGTAAACCAAGCCCAAAGAAACAGAGGTCCCATGCTTTCCATTATTTGCAATATGTAGTATATGTATGGGTCAAGCAGAAAAGGTCAGATAAGGTGATGTTAAGAAAATGAACCCTAATTGTAGAGAGCTGCGAGAGGCCGCACCTGGAAGATGGCGCCAGCTTCCGCCCTCCGCCTTCCCGATGCCGAGTGCTCTCTGTGGTAAACAACTCCTTAGATGGCTAAGGCAAAGAATCTGGCTTGCTTCCGCGCACCTGAACCTATTGGTGGTTCCCACGTGGCGTATCAGGGTTGGCTACCCAGCGGGTACTTAAGGCTGTGGGGAATTCTTCCCGGGGTTGGGGTCAGAAGATTACAGAAAAGGTCCTGAATAAACTGCAGAGAGAAGAGTTCGGTGTCGCGTCTTCCTTGCTGGTCGAGGCGGTAGCGACACGTGGTGGCCCGTACGGGGAACTCAGCCATAATCCCAACGAGGACTCAGAACTCTCTGCGGTCAGGGTGGTGCACCGGTAAGTTCCCAGGTAAAAGGGGAATCCGCGACAAAAGCGGGGGTAAGTCCCCAGGTAAAAGGGGAATCCGCCACAAGAGCGGGGGGGGGGGGGGATTTTTGCTCTTCTCGGTAGATAAAGAGAGAGTGAGAACCCGGGGCTAGTCAATAGAGTAGCCAAAAGTGAAAGTAAAAGTTTGTTTACCAGCTTTAAATGTTTAAAACATGGGCGCTTCTTTTTCGCGCCCAATTTTTTTGGCTCTCAATGAGCTACTGCACTCAAAAAAGTTAAAAATAAAAAAGAGTACTTTAGAGAGATTTTTGAATGAATGTGACATCGTTGCCCCGTGGTTCGCTGTCTCCGGAAGCCTCACGGTGGCCTCTTGGGAGAAATTAGGGAGGGACCTAGATTTTGCCTCTGAACAAGGAACGCTTAAGAGCGGAGTGAGACCAATATGGAAACTGATAAGAGGCTGTCTCGAGGACCAGCGTTGCAGTGAGGCGGTAGAGAATGGTCAGGCCGCCCTAGAAATGCTGCAGGAAGAAAGATCAGAAAGGGCAGACAGCGAAAAGGAGAGCCGGGGGGGGGGGGTTTATAGCCCGATCTTGACGAACTAGAGACCTCTGAGTCTACAGACTCAGAGGAACTACAATCACTCATAGAACAAATAGAAAAAACAAAGATAAGAAAGAGAAGAAAGAGGAGGAAAGGGAAGGAGAGAGAGGACCCAGATAAAGACGAATGCATGCCCTCCATGCCCCGCCCCACACCTTCGGCCCCTCCGCTCTATGCGGAGGACCTTGGAAGTGGCAGCCCCGGCTGTTCTTTCAGCCCAGGCGTGTGGAAAACGGTCAGAACCGAGTTACATCTAGCCTGTCCAATATTTCAGGATCCACAGGGACAGCGGTATCATGAACCCTTAGATTTTAAGGTTATAAAATCTTTAGCTGAGTCTGTGCGGACATACGGAATCACAGCCTCCTTTACTGTAGCCCAGGTGGAGGCCCTAAACAGACACTGCATGACACCTGGTGATTGGAGTGGGCTCACATGAGCTTGTTTGAGCCCAGGTCAGTATTTAGATTGGAAGGCCTTTTTGATTGAATTTGCTAGTGAAGAGGCTGCGGCCAATCAGGCTGGGGGAAACCCAGCTTGGGACAGAGATATGCTGCGTGGACAGGGGAGATTCGCCAATCAGCAGATAGGCTACCTGTTTCAAGTTTATGAACAAATCAATAAAATTGGCATAAAGGCATGGAAGGCCTTACCAAATAAAGGTGAGGTGAGTGGCAATCTCACCCAAATCCTGCAGGGCTCTATGGAGCCGTTTTCAGACTTTGTTGCTCATATGGTCAAGGCTGCTGGCAGAATTTTTGGTGACCCAGACGCAGCCATGCCATTAATTAAACGGCTTGTTTACGAGCAGTGCACTAAGGAATGCAGAGCCGCCATAACCCCATATAGGAATAGGGGACTAGAAGCATGGATGAAAGTTTGCAGAGAGCTGGGCGGATTACTAACTAATGCTGGATTAGCTGCTGCTGTGGTGCAATTAACCCAGAAGAAAAGGGCTGGGAAGGTGGCTCAGTGGTAGAGCACTTGCCTTGCATGCTAGAGGCCCTGGGTTCGATTCCTCAGCACCATATAAGCAAAATGACTCAAGTGGTAGAGTGCTGGCCTTGAGCTGAAGAGCTGAGGGACAGTGCCCAGGCCCAGAGTTCAGGCCCAGGAAAAAACCTATTCAAAAAACGCTGCAAATTTGTCTAAACAGTTGTCTAGTTATCTTTTAGGTAATTGAACTGGGGAGTTCGACAGCCTGATGGAACAGTTCAGGGTTGCCATCGTCATGGTGAACTCGACCCGAGTGGATGCCGGATGGGCGGAGGGGTTATCTTCATGGATCTCCGCTGCTATGAATCATCTTAAGGAATGGGCGGGTTTGGGAGCCCTGATAGGCCTCCTGGTGTTAGCCTCCTTGGTATGTCTGTGGTGCATTTGCCAAATTAGAGGTTCTCAGCGTCGCAGTGCAGCCATGATTATCCAAGCCTTTACAGTCATTGGAGCAGGTCAGTCCCCTCAAGCGTGGCTTGCCACCCTAAAACAATGAACACAGATTGCAAAGCCAAAGTACTGCAGTCGAGAGGCATGAGTTTTGCCCTCGAGGAGAGCATGTTTGATTGCACACGGGTTCGATTCGCCTTTTCCCATCCTTGTGAAAAATGAATCAATGGACAGGCTGAGTCATCCCTAGAGAAGGTACCCTCTGGGAGAAGGCTTGTATGCAGTCCTTGCATTGCACAACAGGGATCAGACCTCTGTTCTCATCTGTGTTCTTTAAACAAAAAAGGGGGAACTGTAGAGAGCTGCGAGAGGCCGCACCTGGAAGATGGCGCCAGCTTCCGCCCTCCGCCTTCCCGATGCCGAGTGCTCTCTGTGGTAAACAACTCCTTAGATGGCTAAGGCAAAGAATCTGGCTTGCTTCCGCGCACCTGAACCTATTGGTGGTTCCCACGTGGCGTATCAGGGTTGGCTACCCAGCGGGTACTTAAGGCTGTGGGGAATTCTTCCCGGGGTTGGGGTCAGAAGATTACAAAAAAGGTCCTGAATAAACTGCAGAGAGAAGAGTTCGGTGTCGCGTCTTCCTTGCTGGTCGAGGCGGTAGCGACACCTAATATATGTATTTAAATGTTTTTTTTTCTTTCATGCATTTGTTTCTAACACATTTATAAGATTATTTCTTTGTTGCTTTTGTATGTCCCTCCCCCACAGTATAACTCCTGCTTTCACTGTATTTGATGTCGGTATAATTTGTGGAGGGGTAGGGGAAAAACAAGTCACTTAAATAAGGATACAGGTGGACCCGTTGCAACAAAGCGAAGTACAAGTTGTTATGTCGAAAATGAACTTCACAACTTTGGTGGGGGGGGGAGGGTTTTGGTGGGGGGGTAAGGAGGGAGGCTGGAAAGGGATAGAAAGGGGCAACAAAGGAGGAGGCTACAATGCTTGATAAGAAATGTACTCATTATCTTGCTCATGTAATTGTAACTCCTCTGTACAGTATTTTCACAATAAAAATAAATAAATATAAATAAATAAAAAAATAAAAACAAAAACACAGAAAATCCTACATTTCAAGTGATACTTTCTAGATGCTAGGTTGAAAAAAAAACTATACCATTTGTGGGTGGAGACTGGCGGGAGGAGTGGGGGAGAGCAAAGAAAGAGGTGACAATACAAAAAGAAATGTACTCATTACCTGGCTTATGAAATTGTAAACCTTCTGTTCCTCACCTTTAGAATAACAACAACAGGCTGGGAAGGTGGCTCAGTGGTAGAGTGCTTGCCTTGCATGCATGAGGCCCTGGGTTCAATTCCTTAGCACCACATAAAAGAAAAAGCCAGAAGTGGTGCTGTGCCTCAAGTGGTAGAGTGCTACCCTTGAGCTAAAGAGCTCAGGGACAGCGCCCAGACCCAGAGTTCAAGCCCCACGACTGACCAAAAAAAAAAAAAAAAAAAAAGAATAACAACAACAATATTTTTTAACTGGGAAAAAAGTTACATGTTACATGTTACATTACATTCCTAAACATTTTATATTTTTAAACTATATGCACTTTGATTCATAATTCATAAGAGAACTATATTTGAGAGTTTGCTGACTTTATGAAAGTCGTTGTTAGTTAGCCTATTATATATTATTTCCTTTCCTAAGAAAGTTTCTAGCTATTTATAGCCCTCTAAGAGTTTCATAAAGCCTGGATTGATTGAACAAATAAAAGTAAACCCTTACTTGAAAGGCAATTTCTAGTGGTCATGTTGTCATGAATTTAAAATTATATTTTTTAAAAATAACTTTTCTCAAGGGTAGCCAGTAACCTCTAATATGTAACCTATAAGGTTTATGGAGGGTGAAAAATCTAATTTCCTTAGTAAGGATTTTCTCTTGTTATGTGAGTATTTAGAATTAAGATGTTAATGCATATTATTAGAGTTGCATTTGTATTTCAATCAACAAACATTTCTTGTAATCACAGTGGTGTTGCCAGCAGTACTACGTGATCTGGAAACTGAGAGGTCTTGTTGAATGGAATCAATCCATTTTCTTAATGCTAATTGTTACCTGATTCCAGCAGATTACAAATGCTATGGTACATATATTAGTAATCAGAATACATGGATACACAAAGCTACTGTATATTATGAATAAAAATGAGATGTGCAAATCATAAGATTCTATACACACACTCCATATACACACATATCTGTATATGTATATATGTATGCACACATAGACACATACATACATATATATGCAGAGAGGATAATTGAATATGCATTTTGTGCAAACTTAATAATGCAAAGCATACATTGATTCCATATATAGGTGTCACCTGACAATTTCACAAATATTTTAATTTTAATTACTGTTGCAATTAGTAGTATCTTTGAAAATACTTATAATGAGCCGAAGTGATATGTTTTTCTTGTCACCCCAGAGTTTCAATGCACCTGCCATATGTTGTCTTTAGTAATTACAAGGCTTTTTTTCTCTCTGTAGCATAAGTACTTATTAAGTTGCAGGGTTTATACAATATATCCAAGGTTAGATTGCATCATCTTGAAAACTGCCTTAGAATGTTTCTCATTTCACTTAAAAATAACCACCCACCAACACAAAAAAAGACTCCAGTTAAAGAAAGTCATATGGAAAGCAATATAAGTGAATAAACAGAATCGTATTGAAGGGACAAGAACATTTAGTAAGATTTTACGTCTTTAGTTTGTGATTGCACAAATAACATTCAAGCTATTTCATACTGTGTCTTCCCATATCTCAAGCCCATCATAAAGGTTAATTATCCTTATGTGTAACGAAAGCACATCCTGCAGTATAAAAGCAAAGATTAAATAATATCTCTCTAAAATATCTTGTAATATATGAACTGATACAGCAGCTTAAAGGATTTCTTTTTTATTTTTTTTTTCAAGACTGTTCTGCTAACAGAGACATCAATTAGCTAAATACAGGCTACTACCCCTGGGTAAAGGAAATCCCAGGAACTGCATTGTAGGAGAGTTCTAGTAACATTTTAAAAGCATAAAATGAAAACATAATGAAACGTTTCTGGTGGTTCATGACTGTAATTCTAGATACCGAGGAAGTAGAGGTATGAAAGGTATTAGTTCAAAGCCAGGTCAGGCAGAAGAGTCAGAGAGTCTCCCAACTAATTATTAAAAGTTCAGAAGCAGAATTGTGGTACAAATGGCAGAGTGCCAACCTTGAGTAAAAATATAGTAGAGCAAGAGCCATAGCCCCTGAATTCAGGTTCCATACCAGCACCTAAAAGACAAGAAAAAAAGAAATCTTGTTCACTTTCCTTCAAAATTTTATTCCTGTGAAATGGAGAGAGGACACTATTTTCCCAACAACTTGCTTTCTCACTACCTAGTCTCTGGGTGCTAATACACAATAACAGTAAATGGTTAGGGATTCATTTGGTAGACTAGGATCATGTTTAATTTTCCGTATTAGTGATCCTTGTATCTGGGGACTTCCTTTGCTCAAGGTTTAGTTTCCTATAATACTCTGAATTCTCTGGATGTAGAAGTGCCCTCTGCTGTCACTCTGAAAGAAGTGAAGATTAAAAAGAGCAGTAAAGCATGATAACATTTAAAATAATTGGAAACCTATCTAATGCCAGCACCCTCTGCACTTCTACCACCTCCAAGCATTCATAAAACAGAATTTGCTCTTGAAAATGTTATACAATGAGAACCTTTCCAGTAATAAACCTTAAGAGAAGAAATCCTGTCTTCTAATACAGTATTCATCTTCATGAAAGCTCATTTAAAAAGTCCAAATATCTTTCTACTATTTGGATACTCCCTCTCTTATAGATGGAGAAGATGATTCCTAATTACCGAAGAAAACTTTACACTCTTATTTTTGTCATTATGGGCTAGAAACTTCTGGAAGCCCATACATAGTTCATGTTTTATTTTCTTGCTGCTCTAGGTAAATTATTTTGTGGTCTTTTTTATAATAAGGTGCTTCTAGACCAGCCACAAGCATACATAGGGAATTTGTTCCTCCTAAAGGCAAAAATCAAGGCTCAGGGAGCCAAAGTATGCATCTGTTTTTTTAAAGCAAAGTTACACAATGTATGACTGATTACTACTACACAATTAAAATAAATTAGGAGTCATAATCTTGTTCAATATTGCATTAATTTATTGATTTTTCGCAATAGCAGATTGAAGTTTACTTTAATGTGAACATACTAGGAAAGCAAATGTATTCAGTGACCCCAAGGTTGCCTTCAAAGTGCTTTTGAATTTTTTTGTTGTTTATGTATTATCTTAAATTATGTTTTATTATTCTTAAGTAGTTTAATGAAACAGTTATCATTCAGTTGATAAGATGATGCTTTATTCTTTTTGGTTCATTTCTAGGTTTTCTTTTGTTTTCATTGTATGTTAAATCTGCAGCTGTCAGGTGCTGGTGGTTCGTTCCTGTAATCCTTGCTACTCAGGATGTTAAGCTCTGTGGATTGCAGCTCAAAGCCAGCCTGAACAGTTAAGTACATAAGACTATTATCTCCAATTAACAATCAGTAAAAAAAAACTGGAAATGGAGTTGGGCTCAAAGTGCTAGAACACTAGCCTTAATCAACAAAGCTCAGAGTGAGCACCAGGTTCCTAGTTCAAGCCCTGCAAATAAGAAATACCTACAAATTGATTTCTCCCTGTTTTGTTTTACCAAAAAAATCAATAATCCAATAACCTTAAACTCACAATGATATTTTGAAAATACTCAAAGATTTGAGAAAATTTAAATTCTTTGTAACCTTTGAGAAAGCCAGTTGTATGATAGCTTTTATTTCAATTTCTTGATCATCACTTGATTATAATTTATCATTTTTGTAACTCAGAAATCAATTATTTAGCTTTTATAATAATCATCACATTTCACTTAAAAACAAATCTTTAAAGAGAATATCTTAAAATAATAAAATATTATTTATTCTAAATTTTTCACACCTTTAGCCTGATGAGTTATGTTTCAAGAAGTTATATGGCCAGGGCGCTGATGGCTCACACCTGTAATCCTAGCTACTCAGGAGGCTGAGAAGGGAGGATCGTGGTTCAAACCCAGCCCGGGCAGGAAATTCCGTGAGGATACATTTCTTTTGTTTCTGAATCCCCTAGTCTAAGATACTTTGTTACAGCTATTCAGGGTAAGATGCTGCACTGTTTCCATTTAAAGAATGTTTGTTTAACTTATTCTGGTTCATTCTCTCTGTATATTTTTCATACAGTTTAAGATTAAGTTGTTTATAGGAAGAAGAAGAAGAAATATAATATACATCTCCAAATGCATTTATTCCAAATTAAAAATTTAGGTTGGAATTATCTTCACTGATATAAATGAAAACAGATTTCCTCACAAAGTGGCTTCAATATCCCACAATGAAGGAAGGGAATTACTTTTTTTTTCTGTTCTTTTCCTTTTCCTTTCTTTTTTTTTCCTTCCTTTCATTTCTTTTTCTTTTCCTTACTCACCTTTTCTCTTCCTTCCTCTCCTTTTCTTTCCTTCTTTCTTTCCTTCCCTTCTCTCTCTTCTCTTGCTCTCTTACTCTCTTCCACTTTCCTCTCCCCCTCTGCCCCCATCTCTCTCTCTCTGTCCTCTTTCTATCCTACTCTCTAGTCCAAGACTGGGACTCTAAGTAGCTGATGCTTTCACTCTGAATAGAGCTCTACCAACTGATCTTTGCTCTTTCCTTCTGCTGAGATAGCAGATTATTAAATTATTACTTCTTCCTTCTTCCTACTTCAAATTTCAAACCTTAAATGTACCCTAGTTTTTGCCTATAAATTCGCATTACCATTGGGCCGGTGATTTCTGGGCATCTGCAATCCTCTGGACTTCTCATCTGACTTTGGGAATCTGAAAATTTGCCTTGGAAAACTTTTATCTTGGTTTCTTTTATGAAAGGAGTACTGTAAGTGAATCTCTCTCTTATACTCCTCAAAATAAATTAATGTACATTGCTCATGATTCATTTCTAGGTTTGTTGCTGTTTTCAGTTTCCCCTTTTTGTTTATTAAAAAACAAACTTCAATTTTCCTATTCTCACTTTTATGTAAGAATTATATCTACTATAAGCAGATAAATATTTTGATTAGATGTTGTACATCTCTGAGAAATGGTTTCAAATTCAGTACTGTTTTTATGTGTCCAAAAATTCTTTAAAATATACAGCGATGTTCAATAGACTATTTCTTTAGAAAAACAGATGTCAGTACATATGTGAAGGCAGTCTAAGGAATCTCAGGGAAACCTGTTGATTGAGAGAGTGGGGAAAGAAAGTGAAATGGAGAGATATATTCTGGGCAAAATATAATATATGCACATCTAAATTACCATAGTGAAATCCCTTAGTGGACTTAATATGCACTAGAGAAAAAAAGAGAAAGAAAAGAGAGAGAATGACAGGAAAGTAAAACTAGTTCCAGTGTGAGTGGAGGGATTACTGGGAGAGCAGAGAATTCCAAATAAAATTCCACAGTGATTCTAAATCAAGCACCAACATTTCTTTTGTTGAGCTGAAACCCCATTGTACAATTACTTGAAGATAATTCAGAAAAAAGTAAAAACGAAAAGAATCAGCTTTCACACATGCAAAAATTGCCTAATATTTCATAGCTTTTATGTTTTTATTGTCAGAATGGTATTTACCAGGGACCTTGTGTTTTACGCAATCTAAGTCCATTTCAACTGAAAAAATCCAAAGAAATGAATATCCTATCTGACTCTTTGTATATACACATGTGTATTAGCTAGGGGGAAAAAGCTCACATTTTATTGAAGAATACAATTTTTTTATCTTCTTTACACTTTGATGGATATAAATTATTCTCGTCTATGATCATGAGAAACATTCCAGCTCCCCACACTTTGACACCTTGCTCTTTGCAAACCTTTGTCCAATGTTTTTATTAACTCAATTTAATAGAACATTTTTATGGAGACCTTAAAAATTTAATAACTCCTCCATGCAAGGACAATACCACCTGCAGGCTCCACTGGGATTAAACTGTACTGATTCAATATGTCTGTTGGAACACATGAAAAAAGGAAGGGGGTAGGAGGGAGGGAACAGCAGCTACACTAATCAGTCTTTTCCCTCTCACCAACAAGTACTGCAGTTGCTTAGGACAGTCAATCCAAGCCATTTGCAGAGAATTTCGGTGGTTGCTAAGGTAATATGTAGCTCGCTCAAAACTTCTTAATAATATTAATCTAACTTTGATCATGTCAGAGGCTAGCAATCTTCAATTCAAAAATGTCTCCTCCTGACAGACATTCTGCATATTTTATAGATCTGATCAATATGTTATTAGTCAATAACCTGACGCTGGCTCATGAATTAATCCTTTTCTGTCAACCCAGCAGTTTATAGTCTTCTGTAACCTCATTCCCTCATTGAAGATGTTACCTGGCTTAATCCAATTAAGATAAAATTAACTTTCCCCCCTCGTGGTACTCTCCTTCTATGTTAATTTAAATCTCCAAGGACAGCTACTCCAGGCAAATAATTTTATGCTTGACCTTTTATGTGCAACATTAAAGTGGTATGGATATATGCATGGGAAGTCAATGAGCTGTCTCTCCATTTTCATCCTTCTTTAACAGTGCTGGAAAAATTCCATGTGAATGCAGAGGATTACTAAATGACAGTGATATATTTATTTAGGTTGTGAAAATAACTCTGTCACTTCAGCTTCGTATTTAGTATCTGTAGTGTCTTTGTCTTTTTTGAAAGGTAAATTAATAATAGGTGGTGGCAGCACTATCAGAGTTATTGTAGATATGGCACACCCAGGATGTTTTTAACAGTTTGCAATATGCAAAAGAAATCATCTATGCTCCTGCAACTCATGTGGCATATGACATTACCTGCTAAGAAAAAGAAAAAGGTGGGAAATATTATTTAACTTTGCATATGATCATTAATAGACTGCCTGTACTTCTGGCCAAATACAAAGATTCCACTTGGATAACAGAACAAGATTCCTTCGTAAATATCTAGCATACATTTCTTTGAGGTTCAGTTTTAAAGTCTAGTCATCTGCAGGCCAATATTTGAAAAGAATTTGTCTTTCAGGCAAAATGGTTTCTATTTCCTCTCCCTTCCTACCTAATCTCATCCACCTCCTCCACCCACCTGTCCACACATGCCTCCATACACACCCTTAGATGCCATTTTGGTATCTAACTTCTTTGAAGTCATTTAGGGGAGCTTATTTTTTCCTTTCCAAGTAACACCTAAGTCTGAAAAAATACATAAATGGCAAATCATTGCCACTGAATTGAAATGTAAAGAAATATATTGCCTACTCATAGACTTGTAAGTGTAAAATTCTTTGCCTATATAAGAGAGGAATGAAATGTCTATTAGAACACAATTATCATTTTATTTCTGTAAACATTAACTCTATAGGCTTTTGGTTGTATTTGATTAAGTATAATAAGCAATGTTTATTTTTGTTTTTGGTTTTTTGTCCGTCAAGAGGCTTGAACTCTGGGCCTGGGTGCTATCCCTCAGTATTTCAGCTCAAGGTGAGTGCTCTACCACTTGAGCCACAGCACCACTTCCAGTTTTCTGAGTGGTTTAGGGGAGATAAGAGTCTCACAGAATTTACTGCCCAGGCTGGTTTTGAACTGCAATCCTCAGATTTCAGCCTCCTGAGTAGCTAGGATGCAGGCGTGAGCCACCAACGCCGTCAATAAGCAACATTTTTACATTGTAATAGAGAAAAGAAATAATGTTCAGCAAAAACCCAAGAACGCTATTATATTTTTGATTGACTGACACATCACAATATATATTCTCTCTATGTTTCTACATGTTTTTTGTGTGTTTTGTTTTGGAGTTTGTGTGTGTGTGTGTGTGTGTGTGTGTGTGTGTGTGCATGCACACACACACCGCACCAATCCTGGGGCTTGAACTCAAGGCCTCAAACTCTCACTTGACATTTATGCACATGGGTGGCTCACTACCATTTGAACTTCACCTCCACTTCTGACATTTGTGGGTTAATTGTGCCCATTCTGTCTTCAGAACCGTGATCTCCAGTTCTCAATCTCCAGAGTAGCTAGGATTATAGCTTTATGCTATAAGTTTATTGTGAAATCTTTTGATCAAAGAGCAAAAATTTCTATATCCTCCATCCAGAGCTCATTAACAAGACAAAGGACTCTGTGAAATCCCTGAAACTGATTTCAAGTTTCCTCCACTTAAAAATACATTATTACTCTGTATTTTACCTCAATCAGTTATTTAATACTAAATATGATAAATATATTTGAATGAACTCATATACATTTTTATCTTCAATAATCATTCTTATATTTCAACCTTTGTAAGACTCACTTTTCTCTGTCTTCTTTAGTATTTCTATTTAAAAAACCTATTGTCAGGGTGATGTATAAAGGGGTTACAGTTACATAAGTAAGGTAGTGAGTACATTTCTTATTGAACTTTTTACCCCCTCCCTCATTTTTCTCCCACTTTTCTACACCTCTACTCACTCCCCCGACCTTGTACTAATCATTTCCAGCATATTGTCTTGGAGTATTGCCGTTGTATTATTTCCTTCCTTGTCCTTTGTCTTATGCAGAGCTTCCATCTAAATCTCAACATTTGACATCTTTCTTCAAAGATAGATTTGTTGTTAGACACCCTAATTAGGTGTTTTTTTTTCTTGGTCTATTAATTTCTTTCTAGGGTTATTTTGGTTTCCACTATGGTTATGACGCATTGAATATTAGGGCTGGGATCTGAAATATCTCCCCAACTCTCAGATGCAGCAGGTATTTCTTTCAATGAAGTAGTGTTTGAAGATGAAAACGTTAGGCGGTGGAATGATTGTGATGACTCTGACTCCATCTCTGGATATTTTTTCATTGATAGTTTCATAAGTTAATGGGATATTAGAGTTGGGGTTCATAGAGCTGTATTAGAGAATTTTGGAGGTGATGGAGAATTTCAGAGGTGGTGGAGACTTTTCAAAGTGGTGATGTTTTCAAGAGAGACCTAGCCAGAGGAAATGCGTAAATGACAGACATACCTTTGAAGTGTAATCTTTTCTATTTTAGCAGATCTTGTCAGGTGTTTTGGTTACAGCAAAGGCAAACTACCCAATCCATTGTCTTTCCTAACCCTCACAGTCAATATTTTCTCCCTAATATGTTACAAAACCTTTGTCATAATTTGCCTACAATTTCTTTTATTTTATTTTATTTTATTTTATTTGAGAACATACTGAACAGAGGGGTTACAATTACATGGGCAGGATAATGCATACATTTCTTACCAAGCATTGCAGCCACCTCCTTTGTTTACCCTTCACTTCCCTTCCCAGCCTGCCCCCTCCCCCCCCACCCAATCATACCCCCCTTTCCCCCCCACACATACAATGTAAAGCTTGCTTTGACATGACATTTTGTACTTCTCATTGTTGCAACAGGTCCACCTGAATACTTAAAGGACTTGTTTGTCCCCATCTCCTCCACATGTTATACTGATATCAAATATAGTGAAAGCGGGGGTTACACTGTGGGGGAGGGACATACAAAGCAACAAAGAAATAATCTTATAAATGCGTTAGAAACACATGCATGAAAGAAACGAAAACATTAAAATACATATTTAAGGGTTCGTTTTCCTAACATCACATTATCTGACCTTTTCCGCTTGACTCATACCTATACTAGATATTGCAAATAAGGGAAACCATGGGACCTATGTTTCTTTAGGCCTGGCTTACTTCACTTAATATAATTTTTTCCAAGCCTTTCCATTTCCTAACAAATGGGGAAATGTCATTCTTTCTGATGGAGGCATAGAATTCCATTGTGAATATATGCCACAATTTCTTGATCTATTCATCTACTGAGGGGCATCTGGGTTGGTTCCATATCTTAGCTATGGTAAATAATGCTGCAATAAACATAGTTGTGCTGGTAGCTTTAGTGTGGTCTTGTTTGTATACATTTGGGTAAATGCCCAAAAGTGGGATTGCTGGATCATAGGGGAGAAGTATGTGAACGCTTTTGAGGAACCTCCATACTGCTTTCCAAAGTGGTTGAACAAGTTTACATTCCCACCAACAATGAAGTAAGGTTCCTTTCTGTCCACATCCCCTCCAGCATCTGTTGTTGTTAGAGTTCTTGATTTTTGCTGTTCTAACTGGAGTGAGGTGATATCTCAATGTTGTTTTGATTTGCATTTCTTTTATGGCTAGGGATGTTGAACATTTCTTCATGTGTCTATTGGCCATCCTTCTTTCTTCTTCAGAGAAGCTTCTCTTTAAGTCTTTCGCCCACTTATTTATTGGGCAGTTGTTTGTTTGAGGATTTTTTGTTGGATGGTTTAATTTTTTGAGTTCCAGGTATATTTTAGATATGAGAACCTTGTCCGTTGTATGGCTAGTAAAGATCTTCTCCCAATCGGTGGGCTTTCTATTGATCTTGCTAGCTATGTCATTTGCCCTGCAGAATCTCTGCAAACTTTTGAAATCCCATTTGTCCAACCTTTCTTTGATTTGTTGTGTTTCCGGGTCTCTATTCAGAAAATTTCGGCCTGAGCCAAGGAGACCTAAGCTTTCTCCTATTCCATCCTATAAAGTTTTCAGAGTGTTTGCTTTGACTTCAAGGTCTTTGATTCATTTGGAGTTGATTCTGGTGCAGGGTGATATATAAGGATCTAGCTTTAGTTTTCTACATGTAGTTAACCAATTTTTTTTATTTAATTTTATTTGAGAACATACTGAACAGAGGGGCTACAATTACATGGGCAGGATAATGCATACATTTCTTACCAAGCATTGCAGCCTCCTCCTTTGTTTACCTTTCACCTCCCTTCCCAGCCTCCCCCCTCCCCCCACCCAATTATACCCCCCTTCCCCCCCCACACCGACATTGTAAAGCTGGTTTTGACATGACATTTTGTACTTCTCATTGTTGAAACAGGTCAACCTGAATCCTTAAACGACTTGTTTTTCCCCATCTCCTCCACATGTTATACTGACATCAAATATAGTGAAAGCAGGGGTTACACTGTTGGGGAGGGACATACAAAGCAACAAAGAAATAATCTTATAAATGCGTTAGAAACACATGCATGAAAGAAACGAAAACATTAAAATACATATTTAAGGGTTCATATTCCTAACATCACATTATCTGACCTTTTCTGCTTGACTAATACCTATACTAGATATTGCAAATAAGGGAAACCATGGGACCTATGCTTCTTTGGGCCTGGCTTACTTCACTTAATATAATTTTTTCCAAACCTTTCCATTTCCTAACAAATGGGGAAATGTCATTCTTTCTGATGTAGGCAAAGAATTCCATTGTGTATATATACCACATTTTTTTGATCCATTCATCTACTGAGGGGCATCTGGGTTGGTTCCATATCTTAGCTATGGTAAATAATGCTGCAATAAACATAGTTGTGCTGGTAGCTTTAGTGTGGTCTTTTTTGTAAACATTTGGGTAAATGCCCAAAAGTGGGATTGCTGGATCATAGGGGAGATCTATGTGAAGTCTTTTGAGGAACCTCCATACTGCTTTCCAAAGTGGTTGACCAAGTTTACATTCCCACCAAAAATGAAGTAAGGTTCCTTTCTGTCCACATCCCCTCCAGCATCTGTTGTTGTTAGAGTTCTTGATTTTTGCTGTTCTAACTGGAGTGAGGTGATATCTCAATGTTGTTTTGATTTGCATTTCTTTTATGGCTAGGGATGTTGAACATTTCTTCATGTGTCTATTGGCCATCCTTCTTTCTTCTTCAGAGAAGCTTCTCTTTAAGTCTTTCGCCCACTTATTTATTGGGCAGTTGTTTCTTTGAGGATTTGTTGTTGGGTGGTTTAATTTTTTGAGTTCCAAGTATATTTTAGATATGAGACCCTTGTCCGTTGTATGGCTAGTAAAGATCTTCTCCCAATTGGTGGGCTTTCTATTGATCTTGCCAGCTATGTCATTTGCCCTGAGAAGCTCTGCAATCTTATGCAATCCCATTGGTCCAACCTTTCTTTGATTTGTTGTGCTTCCGGGTCTCTATTCAGAAAATTCCGACCTGAGCCAAGGAGACCTAGGGTTTCTCCTATTCCATCCTGTAATGTTTTCAGAGTGTCTGCTTTGAGTTCAAGGTCTTTGATCCATTTGGAGTTGATTCTGGTGCAGGGTGATATATAAGGATGTAGCTTTAGTTTTCTACATGTAGTTAACCAATTTTGCCAGCACCATTTACTGAAGAGGCTGTCTTTCTTCCATTCTATTGTTTTAGATTCCTTATCAAAGATTAGATGGCTATAGGTCTGTAGGTTCATTTCTGGGATTTCAATTCTATTCCATTGGTCCTGAGGTCTGTTCTTATGCCAATACCAAGCTGTTTTGATTACTATGGCTTTATAGTAGAGTTTGAAATTTGGTATTGATATTCCTCCAACAGTGTTCTTTCCATTGAGGAGCGTTTTTGCTATTCGGGGTCTTTTATTGTTCCATATGAATTTTTGGATTGCCTCTTCTATTTCCTTGAAGAATGAGGGTGGAATTTTGATAGGTATCGCGTTGAATTTGTAGATAGCCTTGGGAAGTATTGCCATTTTCACAATGTTAATCTTGCCAGTCCAGGAGCATGGGAGGTTTTGCCATTTTCTAAGTTCTGTGTTGATTTCCTATTTCAAGATTTTAAAATTTTCATCATAGAGGTCCTTCACTTCTTTGGTTATGTTAATTCCTATGTATTTTATTTTTTGTGGGGCTATTAAATATGGAGTTGCTTTCCTAATTTCAGCCACACTTTTCTCATTGTTGGCATATAGAAAAGCCATTGATTTTGGGGGGGTTAATTTTATAACCTGCTACTTTGCCAAAGTTTTGAATCAGCTTGAGTAATTTGAGAGTTGAGTCTATGGGATTCTTTAAATACAAGATCATGTCATCTGCAAAGAGGGAGAGTTTTATTTCTTCTTTCCCTATTTTGATCCCCTTTTTGTCTGCATCTTGTCTTATTGCTGTAGCTAGGCATTCTAATACTAGATTGAAGAGAAGTGGAGAGAGTGGGCATCGTTGTCTTGTTCCTGAGTTAAGAGGACATGGCTTTAATTTTTCAACATTGAGTATAATGCTGGCTGTAGGTTTGTCATATACAGCCTTTATTGTATTGAGGAAGGTTCCATGGATTCCTAATTTTTCCAGAACCTTCATCGTAAAGGGGTGTTGGATCTTGTCGAAAGTTTTTCTGCGTCTATTGAGATAACCATGTGGTTCTTATTCTTGCTCCTGTTCATGTGATGAATAATATTAATTGATTTGCATATATTGAACCAGCTTTGCATCCCTGAAATGAATCCTGTTTGATAGTGGTGTATGATTTTTTGGATGAATTGTTGAAGTCGATTGGCCGAAATTTTGTTGAGAAGTTTTGCATCAATGTTCATCAAAGAAATGGGTCTATAGTTCTCTTTCTTTGATGAGTCCCTGCCCGGTTTTTGGATGAGGGTTATGATGGCTTCATAGAATGTGTTCGATAGTGAGCTTTCTCTTTCAATTTCATTGAAGATTTGGAGGAGAATTGGTGTGAGCTGTGCTTTGAAGGCCTTGTAAAATTCTGCTGTAAAACCATCTGGTCCTGGACTTCTCTTAGCTGAGAGGTCTCTTATTGCAGTTTCTATTTCAATGCTTGATATGGGCCTGTTAAGCTGGTTTAACTCATCGTGGTTTAGTTTTGGCATGTCAATATTTGCTAGGAAAAGGTCCATTTCTGTCACGTTCTCAAACTTATTAGCATAAAGGCTTGAGAAGTATTCCCTTATAATGTTCTGAATCTTGGTTGTTTCCGTGGTGATGTTTCCATTCTCATCTCTGAGTTTATTATTTGGGTGTGTTCTCTTATTTTTCTGATAAGATTTGCTAAGGGTATGTCAATTTTGTTAAGTTTTTCAAAGAACCAACTCTTTGTTTTGTTGATTCTTTCTGTAGATTTTTGGATTCTAATTCATTTAATTCTGATTTAATTTTGATTATTTCTTTCCGTCTACTGGATTGGGGTTTATCTTGCTGCTCTTTTTCAAGGAGGTTTAGATGTGTCATTAAATTGCTAGTTTCAGATCTCTCCAATTTGTTGATGTAGGAGCTCAGAGCTGTAAACTTGCCTATGAGTACTGCCTTTACTGTGTCCCAGAGGAGCTGGTAATTTGTGTGTTCATTTTTGTTGAATAGCATGAACATTTGAATTTCCTTTCTAATCTCTTCCATGACCCACTCATGATTCAACAGTGTGTTGTTCAGCCTCCATGTGATACCGGACTTTCTTTGGTGGCTTTTGGTGTTGAGTTCTAATTTTATTCCCTTGTGGTCAGAGAGAATGCAAGGTATAACTTCAATGTTTCTGAATTTAGACAAGTTTGCTTTGTGGCCTAAAATGTGGTCTATTTTAGAAAATGTTCCATGTGCTGCTGAGAAGAACATGTATTCTGATGCTGCTGAGTGAAATGTTCGGTAAATGTCTGTTAAGTCAAGTTGATCTATGCAGCTGTTTAGATCTGCAGTTTCTCTGTTGAGTTTTTGCCGAGTTGATCTATCTAGTGGGGAGAGTGGTGTGTTAAAATCCCCAACAATTAATGTCTTTGGATCTATATGGAATTTGTGGCAAAGTAGTGTTTCTTTGATAAATTTGGGTGCTCCATTGTTTGGCGAATAGATATGTAGAATTGTAATAATCTCCTGAAGGAGAGATCCTTTAATTAGTATGTAGCGACCTTCTTTATCTCTTCTCACGAATTTTAATTTGAAGTCTATTTTATGTGATATTAGGATTGCAACTCCCGCCTGTTTATGAGGGCTGTTTGCTTGGTAGATTTTGTTCCAGCCTTTAACATTGAAAATGTGTTTGTTTTTACGGGCAAGATGTGACTCCTGCAGGCAGCAGATAGATGGGTCTTGTTTTTTAATCCAACTAGAGAGTCTATGTCGCTTAATTGGAGTGTTAAGTCCGTTAACATCAAGAGATAGGACTTACAGGTATTTGGGAGTTCCTGCCATGTTATATACCTTCTTGGGGGCTGCGAAAACTGGTTTCTTCCTATGGTTCTTGGATTCTCAGTTTGGGTGCAGTTTGTTGGCCTTTATTGTGTTCTTGTTGGCTTTCTATGTGTAGGACATCTTTAAGAATCTTTTGTAGGGCTGGTTTGGTGGAGATGTATTGTTTCAATTTTTCTTTGCTATGAAAGGTTTTTATTTGGCCTTCAGTTATGAAGGAGAGTTTAGCTGGGTACAGTATTCTGGGTTGATAGTTGTTTTTTTTAGGGCATGGCATACATCATTCCAGGCTCTTCTTGCTTTGATTGTCTCTGCTGAGAACTCTGAGGTGATTCTAATTGGTTTCCCTTTATAGGTGATTCCCCTTTTCTCCCTGACAGCTTTAAGGATCTTTTCCTTGTTCTGAGTTGATCCTGTGTGGATTATAATGTGATGGTGGGATGTCCTATTCTGATCTGGTCTATTTGGGGTTCTAAAGGCTTCTTGTATCTGAATAGGCCTATCTTTTTGCATGTTTGGGAAGTTCTCTGCTTGGATCCTGTTAAACAAATTTCCTAGACCATTAACTTCTGTTTCTAGGTGCTCCTCTACACATATTATCCTTAAGTTAGGACTTCTGATGGTGTCTTCCAGGTGTTGAATAGATCTATCATATTTCTTGGACTTTTCTTGGATGGTTGTATGTTCTTTCTCTATAATATCTAGGCTGTCTTCAATCCCTGAGATTCGATCTTCTGCATGGTCTAACCTGCTGTCAAGACTCTCTACTTTGTTTTTTATCTCTTTTCCTTCTAATTGGTCAGCTTTGATGGCTTCAAGTTCTTTGTTGAAGCTCTGGTTTAGGTCTTGTATGAATCTCTTTACTTCCTTAATTTGGTGTTCAGTGTTTGTCCTCAAATCACTTAGTTGATTGGATATGGTTTCTTTGGACTCCCATTCCTTCTGTTGGGTTCCATTCAGCTTTCCCTTTGTGGTCTCCCTGACTTCCTTCAGCTCCTTGTTAATGGATTCTATGGATGCCTTTACTGATCTTTATGTGTTCTCTACCTGGTCTCTCAATTCCTGTATTACTCTTTGTTTACCTTCCTCACGTTCATGGGATTCCTGCAGTTCTCTTTGAGTGTTCTCAGCTTGCTCACGCCATTCCTCCCTTTCCCTTTGAGTATTCTCAAGTTGTTCACGCAAATCCTGTATCAGTTTTTGAGTAGCTTCCTCACGCTTATGATATTCCTGTATAAACTTCTGGGATGCCTCCTCTCTCTCCCTGTCACGCTCATACAGAGTCATTTGTAAGTTTTCAAACTTCTCATTTATCATGTTTGCCACCAGTGTTTGTAGAGCTATTTGGGAACTCTCCTCTGGATTGTTCATTATCTGATCTGACCCCTGATTATCAAGATTGGGAATTGAGATACCCGAATTTGCCATTTTTCTTGTGTTTTTCCGGCTTATTCTGGCATTTGAGATGAAGATAGCACCAGTTTTGTGCTAGAACACTATCTTAAGGCAACCATCAACACCACTTCCAGCTTTTTGGGGTGTTTAATTGGAGATAAAGAGTTCTCACGGGCTTTGCTGCAAAGTGGCATCCAATTGCATCCTCAGATTTCAGTCTCCTGAAGGGAGAGGATGACAGGAATCGAAAAGTTTGTTTGGCTGGGTGCCAATAGCTCATGGCTCTTATCCCAGCTACTCAGGAGGTGAGATCTGAGGATCACGGGTCAAAGCCAGCCTGGTCAGGAAAGACCCTGACACTCTTACCCAAAGGAAAGGCTAGAAAACCAGAAGCTGTGGTGTGGCTCAAGCAATTGAGTGCTTGCCTTAAGCTGAAGAGCTCAGGGACAGCACCCAGGCCCAGAGTTCAAGTCCCACAACATAAAAAAAAAGAAAGTAAGACATCTTTGCCTTCAAATGGTGGTGGAGGTGTGGGGTTGTGGGGAGGATGCTGTGTTTGGGAGACTAAGTGCTGGCCTCACTGTACAGATATTTGTAAGAATTCCCCATGTTTGCCCCAGTTTAAAGCCACAGCTTCAAGAGGACATGTCCTGTGACAGGCAGGGAGTGGGCGAAGGGGTGCAGGTGTGAGATTGTTGTGTCTTTATTTTCTCCTTTGAAGGATAGATTTGGATGCTGGGTATCAAAATCTGAAGTGAAGGGTTGCAAAAAGTTTGGGGCCTGACGATATGGATTTCCTCTCTGTATATGAAGGTGGCTGAAGCCGGAAGCCACCCGTAGCTCACAACTCTCATCCTAGCTACTCAGAAGGCTGAGATGTGAGGACCGTGGTTACAAGTCAGCTTGGGCAGAAAAGTCTGTGAGAATTGATGATAGACCACTAGAGAACAGGAAGTGTTGCTTTGGGTCCAGTGGGAAATTGCTCACCTTCAGCTGAATTGCTGAGGGACAGCACCTTGGCCCAGAGTTCAAACCCCTTGACCAACAACAAATAAAGAGGTGACTAAGTATTCCACTTAACAGTGTGTATGATAGGACATGCGATGCTGGTCTATGATACATTCCAGATATGTGTGAGGCTCAACGTTTTGTCTACAGTGGGTCTGATGTCAGTCCTGCCATCTTTTAAGGGGTGGGATCTGATCCTGATTGAGGGAGTTCATGTTTCTGTTCTTAGGGACTGCTGAATCCTTGGAATATCCTCTGTGTGTGTGTGTGTGTGTGTGTGTGTGTGTGTGTGTGTGTGTGTGTGTGTGTGTGTGTGTGTGAGTGTGTGTCTGTCTGTCTGTCTGTCTGTCTGTCTGTCTGTCTGTCACTCTGACTGTCTGTGTCTGTTTCTGTGTGTGTTTGGAGGTACAAGAACTGGGCCTTGAACTCAAGTCCTAGGTGCTGTCCCTGAGATATCTTACTCAAAGTAACAGCTCTGACAATTGAACCACAGCTCCACCTGTGACTATTTGGTGTTTCAGTGTAGACAGGAGCCTCACAAACTTTCCTGTGTGGCTGGATTTGTACAGTGATCCTTAGATCTCAGCCTCCTGAATAACTAGGATGACAGACAGGAGCCACCCGTGATGGCTCTGTGTGTGCGTGTTTGTGTGTGTGTGTGTGTGTGTGTGTGTGTGTGTGTGTGTGTGTGTGTGTGTAGAAGTTGGTTGTTACAAGGAGTTACCCTTTGGTAACTTCTAACCGCTGTCTATGGGGGGGGTGCATGGACTTTGTGGCTGAAGTCTGGGGGCCTGGAAGGCTGAGACATTTGAAGGGGACTCAGTACCTTTAAATTATAAGAGCAAGGGATCTTTGTGACCTTGGAACTGTCTACTCCCTTGGGCCTGGTTGGTGGCAGAGGGAGCACCGGAGGACCTGGGGTGGGGTCCTTATGGGTTGGCTCCCCATGTGGACAGAGTGCATGATCAGCACTTAAGGTTGTGAGCCCTGTTATTATGGACCTTTTTGGCATGGTTCAGACTCTGGGTCATCTCATCATATCATCTGATGGGCAAGGCCAACCCTACTTTAAATCTTGACCTGTGATCTTCAGATCTCAGCATCCAGAGTAGGTAGGATTATAGGCATGAGCCTCTGGCACCGGGTCTCAGATTCTTTTTGGTATATTAGTGTTTGAACTCAAGAGCTTAGGCTTTCCAGTCCGGTCTTCTTCCAAGGGAGCCAAACCTTTCTCTCTTGTGCATTTCTGAGATAGAGACTTCATATATTCTCAGGCTTGGCTGGATCATGGTCCTCCTGTGACAGGCATGTGCCACCATGTCTGGTCTTCTGTAGTTGGGATGGTAGATATGTATCACCATGCTCAGTCATCGGTTTAGATGACTGCCCCAAACTCTTAGTCCACAGCAGCCGATTTTTGACCACAGTTTTTTGAAGCTCGGGGTTCTGCTTGGAACCATTGGTCCTCAGTATCCTCACAGGACAGTTGTGAAGAAACAAGGGATCAAAACAAGGGGAACCCTGGGGCAGGTCCAGGTATAGAGGGAACGGTCATCAGATAAGTTTCATGGCAATTCTATGAGCATATAGTAAGAAGATACCTGGAAAGGACTAAGAAGGGGCCTGTTATTTATCATGCCACAGGTATGGGATTATGAAACAAAACATGGCTCTCTTTAATCCTTACCCTATCCCCATGAGGAAGGGGATACTTCACTGTTCAGCTTTGCAGCTGGGGAAAACGAGACATGGAAAAGCTGGGTGACCTACTCATGACCCCCAGGTGACAGGAAGCTTGGCCTGACTTCTCTGCCATGCTCCCTAGGACAATGGGTGCTATTCAGTCCATTTCTTGGGGTGGGAAGTCCACTTATTGTCAGTCGTGAGGCTTGACCTCTGGGCCTGGGCAATGTCCACAAGCTACTGAGATGAAATTTAGGGCTCTACCACTTGAGCCATATCTCCACTTCTGGTTTTCTGGTGGTTCTTTGGAGATAAGCATCTCAAAGACGTTCCTGCCTGGGCTGGCTATGAACCATGATCCTCATATCTCAATGTGTAGTTACCATTGTAGGCCTGTGTCATTGGCAGCCGACTTAAGTGTAATTCTCTCTCTCTCTATCTCTCTCTCTTTCTGTCTCTGTCATTGTCTCTCTCTCTGGAGGTAGGCTGTGTGTCAGGATCATTCTCGCTTGGACAGTGGAACTAGCTCTCTTAGGTAAGCCCCTCTGTGCCCAGAGAAGACTGTAATGGTTACTCATTGTCAGTCTGTCTGGTGAGTCCTTTTCCACTACCCTCATCTAAGACCGTTAAAGGAAAGTGGATAAGGAGGCATTGCATTGTCCAACTGCACAGCCCTGTCCCGAGTCTCTGATCCTCACTGCCACCTATGTGGCCAGACCCTGATTATAAGAAACTCAATTCACTCTATGTCTTCTTCTTGTTGCTGCAGTGTGTTGTTTCAGGGAGTGGAGGCAGTGTGCAGAGGAAAGACCCCAGATCCGACACCTCCTGGGGGACATTTGTTCTGTGACAGCGCAAAGTCATTGCTATGGATAAGGAGGAAGTCGGCATCAGACTTAGCCAGAACAATGCTCAAAGGTAGGTAGGCTATTGAAGTATCAAACCCATGCATGTCTACTTCCCACTCACAAAAATAAGGATGCAGTGCAGGTAGCCCAGAACTGGCCCTAGGAGACTATAAATGGATGGTGGCGGTCAGGTGCCAGTGGTTCTCGCCTGTCATCCTGGCTATTTGGGAGGCTGAGTTCTGATGGTCGTGACTCAGAGACAGCCTAGCTAGGCAGGAGAGTCTGTGAGATTCTTATCTCCCATAAACTACCCCCCCCCCGAAAAATGCCAGTTGTGGTGCTGTGGCTCAAGTTATAGAGCCTCAGCCTTAAGTAAAAGAAGCTCAGGGATGACACCGAATCCCTGAGTCCATAACCTGGGACACAAACAAAATAAAATAAATGAATCGTGGGCACTTGTTATCTTATTACATAAAAGGATGGATACATTCTTCTCTCCGGTACTTGTAGCCAAAGGTAAGGACTTCCGTTGATGTTCCTTTAAACCTCTCCTTCTCTCTATTATCTCTCCTGCCTTCAGTTGCAGGATAGAATTCAGATCATCCCACTTGATGTGACCTTAATTACCCTCCCCTACCCGACTTTCTTGGGGTGGGGATCCTGGATGTACTCACCTCTGGGTGAAAGAAGCAACAGAGAGATGGGGGTAGGTATCCCTGAAACTCATACACACACACACACACACACACACACACACACACACACACACACACACACACACACACACACACACAAAACAGACACTCACTCACCTAGGCCAACTCTGACTAGCCTTTATCTCCTTGGGTTAACTGACCTAGGAGAGGAACTTGATCCCCTATAAATGACTATTTTAACTAGAGCTTGCTAGTTGACATGAGAAAAAGAGAAGCCCAAAGGAAAGGTTTTGAAGCCTGTCTGGCTCAGGCTCACACTTGACATCCTGGTTCCTTGGTAGGCAGGAATCTGAGGATCAAAGATCAAAGCCAGTCATAAGCTGGAAAGCCGATAAGAATCTTCTCTGCATGGAACCACCAAAAATCCAGACGTGGAGCCGTGGCTCAAGTGGTAGAGTAGTAGCCTTGAGCATGAAAACTCAGAGAGACAGCTCCCAGATCCTCCGTTCAAATAACACAAGAAATGGCCCCATTTGTTGCCCCCAGACTGCCTGGGCCTCAAGTGCCCTCTCACAGGGTGTGATACTGCACTGGTCCCTGGGTAGTGTATCAGAGCCTTCAGAAATTGGGTGGTGAAAGCCAGGCCTTCTCCTTTGTGTGCTTTTAAACACACAAGTTGGAGGCAGAGCATGACAAGGCCAACAGTCTGCAGAGCGAAGAAGATCCCCCTCTGCCAGGGTGATTGGAGTGAGCTTCTTAAAGGCAGCACTTGAAAGGGGGTCTTGCTTAAGAAGGAGGATGTGACAGGAAGCACAGATAGATAAGATGCCATAGATAAAAGACAACATAGCAGAGCATGTTCTTTTCCAGACAAGGCTGCTGGTTAGATACTGGGTAAAGATATGCAAGACTGTCCCAAGATAGGCCCAAGGGGTCACAGAAGAACTGCTATCCAATGTTGGGATTGTGTCTTAGCAGTAGTGGGCTCACCTAGCACACAGGAAATCCTGGGTTCGATTCCTAGGTCCCACATACGCAGAAAAATCCAGAAGTGGTACTGTGGCACAGGTGGAAGAGTGCTCAAATCAAGCAAAAGAAGGTCAGGCAGAGCGCCTGTACCCTGAGTTCAAGGCCCAGCACTGTCAAGGTAAAACTTCACTCCAAAGGACCTGGGTGACAGGTGGATGGTGTGCCCTGTAGCACTTAGTAGATCCATCCATGCTTTGTGTCTCCTTCTTTGACAGAGGGCATCTGGACACTCTTCCTGCCCTGGGCACTCCTGGACCCGGTTATCAGCAACCCTCCCAACGTCTTCCACTGGGACATGGAGCAGCTGGCCACAGAAATTCTGTTACCAGTTGGGTGTGGCGGGGCAATACAGGGCAGGCCTAAGAAGTCCTAGTTGGTCTGATATGCCCCTGACAACCAAGCCATCCATAGAAAGTGGAGGGGAGCTTAGAAAGGAGTAGTGACGTGAAGGGGGCCTTTTAATGGCCATGGCCCTCCCCAGATTCTGAGCTTCCCTTTGCTGTCCCTGAGGGAGGTAGAGGAGGGTCTAGGGGTGTAGTGTCTAGTGGAAGACTAGTTGGAAATTGTAAAGAATGAGATACCATAGGCCATGTGCTGATGGCTCACGCCTGTCATCCTGGCTACTCGGGAGGCTGAGATCCAGAGGGTCTTGTTTCCCAGCACAAGGAGGAAATTCCGATGAGAGTCTCATCTCCAATCTCCAACCAGAAGTGGTGCCATGGCTCAAGTGGTAGTGCACTGACCTTGAGCAAAATTCAACATCAGGGAGAGTACCCAAGCCCTGAGTTCAATCCCCTCATCCAAAAAACAAGAACGAAAGACACCCCTTGCTTGCCAGAGATGGTGAAGGAGTGGGGTTGCTGTGGTTGGGACACCAGGTTCTGGCATCAGTGTACAGCCATTTCTAAGAACTCCCCATTTTGGCCAAGTGTGAAGTTACAACAGGCTGGGCGTTGTCTTACCATGAAGTCCAGTGGTTGTGGCCTATCGTAGTCAGGGAGTGAGAGAATGGGAGCAGGGTTGGAGGGTAGTGTCGATTATATTCTCCCCAACCAAGGAAAAATAGCTTTGGATATTGGTGTCAAAGTCTGAAAGTGAAGGGTTGCATGTGCTTTGTGGCCTGACAAGTTGGGTTTCCCCTGGTTGTAAGAAGGTGGCTGAAACCGGGCACTGCCAGTGTCTCACAACTCTCATTCTAGCTACTCATGAGGCTGAGATCTGAGGATCACGGTTCAAAGCCAGCTTGGGAAGGAAAGTCTTATAGACTTTAACTCAAGGGAAGCAACAGAAAACTGGAAGTGGTGCTGTGGCTCCAGTGGTAGAGCACACACCTTCAGCTGAAGACCTGAGGGATAGCATGCAGGTCCAAAGTTCAAACCCCATGACCGCCAACCAAAATAATGTGGCTGAGTTTTCTTCATAGTGGTGTGTACAGTAGGAAATGCCATGCTGTTTTTGAGCCATTCCAGATGTGTGAGAGGCTCTGAGTTTTGTCAACATTTGGTCTGAGGGTGGTAGTGCCATCTTCTTGGAGTTTGGGATGTTCAGTTGCTCAGGGACTGCTGACACCTTGGGCTACCAGTGTGTGTGTGTATGTGTGTGTGTGTGTGTGTTTGTGTGTGTGTGTGTGTGTGTGTGTGTGTGTGTGTGTATTTTTCCCTCATCATTCTCTGCCCACTTCCTGGGTGCTTGTCTGCCTCTTCCTGACCTTGGATGGTGCCCTTCCTCAATAGTAACCTTGTCTTCAGTCCCCTATCATGGTCTTCAATGAGTACTAAATTGCCAGAGACCTGCATATTCCAGCTTTTCCTTGGGACCCAAGTCTGGCTGTCCATATCTTTGTCCTCATCCAGGGGATTCTGGTTCCTCAGGGCTGGCTGGTATATGTGCTCTCCAGACTCTTGGAGCCAGGGTCAGTCATACTGTGTGCTGTCTTTTTCTCAGCTAGGCTACTGGCTGCATGTCCCACTCCCAGCAGGCTGGTAGAGGTGTGGTGGAAGGGTGGTTCCCAGTGGCTCTGGCCAACTCGACCTTGATAGCTGACTGAAGGCTTCCCAAACAAGGATAATCTGGGGCTACATGAGAGGTGAGGCTAAGGTGGCTTGGATGTATTGTTCGATGTCTAGGAAAGGTCAAAATAACTTACGTAGGCAAATCTATTTTCTGGCCCCAACTGGGCCTCTCGGGTACTCCTAGACAATTTTGGATTCCCAGAATACAGATGCATATACTTTAGATTCCAGGGCCAGGGAACTGGGGGATGAGAGATTGGTATGGCCAGTACCTCAAGGTTTTGAGGCATTAATTTCGACCTGTATGAACTGAGCTACAATTGGGGGCAGTCCTGAGTCATAGTTACAGTAAACTCTCAAAGCAGATCAAGTGGTTTCTCCCTAAGTCCTTCTTGGGCTGAGGGGTTTGGGCCATGGCAGTAAGTTCCATGGAACCTGGCCCTGGATGTCAACATGGAGCTACAGGATTAAGGGAAGTACAATAGGGTTGCTCCTTGGTAGTCGGCCCATGATTGCAGACCTTCATCTGCCCCCCTTCCCAAAGCACTGGTGAGGAAAGTAGGGGAGCGAGCCCTGAGACTCCTGGGATAGTGACTGCTACAAGTAGCAGTCAGTTGGCTGTGCATTCCTGAGCCTACAATACTTTCATGAACCCAACTCAACACCTGCCCAAAGTCTGACTAACAAATTTGCACTCTTGTGATACTCGTATGACTGGGCATTATCTGGTGTGACATCTTGTAGCTCCTGCCCCTCCTGGGCCAGAACTGTGGTCTGAGAAAGTAATTTACTGCTCTGATGCACATTGCACCCATGACAGATGCCATTCTGATGATCTTCATGCCTCAAGGCTCAATACTTCTCTGGTAGTGTGGCCTGCTCTGTAGGCAATGGCCTAGAAAGAGGCTGCTACCAAGACTTATAGGACACCTAGACATTAGGGGACCTTCAGGGGCCCACTAGAAAGAACTCTGCCTAGAGCTAAAGAGTAAGGTCTAAGCAGGCCAGGTGTTGGTCATGGGGCTTGAACTCTGGGACTGGGCGCTGTCCTCCAGCTCTTCACCTTACCACTTGAGCCACAGAGCAACTTCCGATTTTCTGTAGGTTTCTTGGACATCAGAGTCTCCCAGACATTCCTGCCTGGGCTCGCTTTCAAACATGATCCTCACATCTCAGCCTCCTGAGAAGCTAGGAGGACAGGCGTGAGCCACCTCTGCCTGGATGATCTGGCCTTACACCACAGTGGACTAGGAGCTCCTGAAATCTTTTCTTTAATTTTCCTGTGCTAGTATTGGGGCTTGAACTCAGGGTCTGGGCTCTGGTATCTAAACTTTTTCCTTCAAGGTTACCACTTTAGCATTTGAGCCACAGCTCCTGTTCTGGATTTTGGTAGATAATCAGCAAGAAGAGTATCATTAACTTTCCTCTCCTGAGCAGGCTTGACCCTCAATCTCTATCTTAGTCTCCTGAATAGCTAGGATTTACAGGGGTTGAGCCACTGGTGGCATTGGGCTAGAAGCTTTTCTTTCTTTTTTTTTGGGTCCAGTCGTGGGCCTGAACTCTGGGCCTGGGCGCTGTCCCTCAGCTCTTCAGCTCAAGGCTAGCACTCTACCATTTGAGCCACAGTGCCACTTCCAGCTTTTTTCTTTTTGCTTATGTGGTGCTGAGGAATCGAACCCAGGGCCTCATGCATGCAAGGCAAGCACTCTACCACTGAGCCACCTTCCCTGGGCTAGAAGCTTTTCTAAAGCAAGAGTTCTTCCCTGCATTTGCCCTGACTCTTCCATGCAAAGGAGGCCTAAGGGTCAGGAGCTATAAAAACAGGTTTCCAACCACAGGAAATGTCTTTGGGTCCCTGGCGAAAAGCCAAGTTAATCTTCCCCCTGGGCGCCATTCTGGAACCCCACCCTCTGCCCTGTGATTCAAGTCAACATTGACCCAGCCTTGAATTTCCTACTAGACTTTTCTGAAGCCATAGAACCTTCATACCACTCAGACCACCTGCTCTACAGCACACCTCAGGACCTTTGCCCATGCTATACCTTCTGTCTGAGGCTCTCTGTCTTGTACCCACATATTAGAACTACTGTGGAATTTTGGCACTGGCTATATCACTTCCTGGAGCAAATCTTTCCTTCCCTTCTACAGTTGGGATCTTCAGATCTCTTCCTCTTGAGTAGATTACAGGGGTGAGCCACCAGCACCTGCCCTCTAACCTACTTCTTATCTATAACCTTGGCCCTCCTCTGAGTCCCAGAAGAATATGTCTCACCAGGCTCATTTTTTTTTTTTGCCCATCTTGGGTTTGAACTCAAACCTCACATGTAGGAGAGACTCTAAACATGTGAAGACTGGGACAAATGCTTCCATTTATTACATTTGTATAGAAATATTTTTCCCATTGCAGGGCCTTCATTCAGGCCCTGGGAACATTTTCCTGATTTTCTTTTCCTCAAGGACAATGAGCTTCGCCTTCACCCATGGTGCAAAACAGTTACTTAGATGGTGAGTTCAAAAACTAGCAATGGCAGAAATACTGGCCCCAGTTCCAAGACAGTGACTTAATTTTTTTGATGGAAGCAGTTATGTTTATTCTGTTCCATACTGAACATTTAAAAAAAGCAGTGTAGAGTTTTTTACAGCTATTCAAACATCCTTCCCTTACCTGCAAAGTGCTTCTCTAAGAACTACATTGTTTCTCTTTTTTGTATGTTTTTTTTTTGTAAAAATATTCTACAGAGGGGTTACACTTCCAGGAGCAAGGTAATGAGAATAATTCCTATTGAGCATTGTTTACTCCTCCTGTGTTTTTCCCCTACCATCCTTCCCTCCCATCTCCACAACTATCTCCGCTTGCCGAGGTCAGTGGTGTAGTTTTTCATTTTTGGTTGGCATGGGGTTTGAACGCAAGTAATGACAACTCTTCACTCACATTGCTACAGATTTACCAAGACCCTGAGTTCAAATCCCTGTCTAGAAAAAAAAACTGGAAGAAATTCCAAACCAGGGAGCTTTATCTTTTTAATGTAGTGAAATTATATATATATATATATATATATATATATATATATATACATACATACATACATACATACATACATACATACATACATACATACATACATATATTGTTTTTTTGGACAAGCATGGGGTTTGAACACAGATCGTGGAAATTCTAATTCAGCTTGGATCTCCCTTGGCTGGGGTGCAGTCTCTGGACCCATAGCCAATACTTGGATCCTGGGCCCAGAGGGCTTTCAGGAAGAAACACAATTTGGAAAGCACAAAAATTGGTGAGCTGCAGAGAGCTGGGGTTTTACGATATTTTCCTTTGGACAGTGACCATCCTGGGTCCAAATGACAAAGCTGCAATGTGGACCTGACCTGCCATTTCTGGTGGCTGGTGAGCTATCAGTGAAGCCATAGACCAACCTGTCAACATAGGCCCTGGGTTCAAATCGCAGTCTTGACATCAATCGCTGGAGATCACAAGAGACTCATTCCTATGCATAGGAATACTGATTGAAAGAGTAGTTTAAACATCGGTCTAAGCTAAAATTGGATGCAATAATCCTGAAATGCTGAATGAGCTTAATTATTAGTTTATTAAGCATGAAAAGAATAATATTCCTTCAATGGCAGTATAATAAATACTTAAGAGTTGGTAGGAACATAGTAGGTGTCATTCTATCATAGAGAGATGATTGTAGAACTCTTTATCAATATATATATATATATATATATATATATTTATTTGTATTCCTTCATCTGTCTATCCATGTATCGCTGTTTTGGCCAAACCTGGGGGTCAATCTCTGAGCCTGGGAACCACCTGACATCTTCATTGGCTAGAGGCTGCCATGTTCAAACTCACCCAATCATAAATTGGGTCAATCTCTGAGCCTGGGAACCACCTGACATCTTCATTGGCTAGAGGCTGCCATGTTCAAACTCACCCAATCATAAATTGGGCCTGCTAGGCACAAAGCTCAGATCCTGGCACTGCCAGGCATGATGGAGAACACATCTAACATCTAGATGTTGTGTGATAGGATGTAAACAATGTAATAAATGGTATAGGTGTCATCAGAGTCAATAAAATAAATTCTAAATAAATGAATGACACAATAAATAAAATAAATAACCATAGCAAAAACAATATGACCTGACCATCTGTATGGAAGTATAAATCCTATCTTTAACATATATATAAGGATGGCTGGGAAGTTGGCTCAGTGGTAGAGCCCTTGCCTTGCATGCATGAGGCCGTGGGCTGGATTCCTCAGCAGCACATAAGCAGAAAAAAAGCTGGCAGTGGCGCTGTGGCTCAAGAGGTATAGCACTAGCCTTGAGATGAATATCTGAGGGACAACACCCTGACCCAGTGTTCAGGCTTATGAGTGGACCCCCCCCCAAAAAAAAGAACAAAAGAAAAGAAAAGTATATAACGAATATCTTTTCCAGGCCTGAGGCATGAATTCAGCCCCCCTATGCCGAGGGAATGCCTGGAGATCCTGAGATACTCGTTTCTGGACCTGGGATGAGTCATGGAATGTGATCTATCTCATCCTTGAATGAGTATTTCGTGCATGATGCAAGTAGGAAATTATAGGCAAGACTCATGGGGTATCGATTATTTGTAAAGAAGTTGATGAAGCATGACAATAATCATCACAGTCATGAAATGGAGGCATCAGGAAATATCCAAGAATTGGTAATCACACAGATTGGATTCTACCACAGGTTACCAACTCTCCTAATCTATACAAATATGTACTTATTTGCATAGTACCTTCAGCTTATGAATGGATGACTGTTGTGCTCCCCACTGTTCCCTCAGGGGCAGGGGCTCAATCGCAGGTCCCAAAGGCTGGTGTGCTCATGTGGACCCATTCGCCACTTGGTCCTGCTAGGTCCCGAGTTCAGATTCCCCGCCCTGCCAAAAGATTCATCTTGATGTCAGAAGTCACTCGTTGCACTTATTTTCTTTCCTGTGAAAGTCCTGTATCTCAGCGAGGATGGAGAATGCACGGCCTACCCTGTGGCCATGGGAATAAGTTGTTATTCATGTCAGCCCAGTTATACCTGTCATCATATACTCCAGAAAATACACAACACTCCCATGAATAGCATACAAAATAAAGATGTGAATATACATCCCATGTTTCAATGATCATTGAGGAATATTTTGGCCTCCCTGGGGCTTGATCATAGTTCCTGGAAACGGCCCAGCTCTTTAGTGGCTCACATTCTGGTGTGATCACGTGGACCCATTGGGTGGTTGGTTGGGCCTCCTAGGCTCAAAGTTCGAATCCCAGCACTGCCAAAAATTCACCCTGATGTGAGAAGCCAGTCGTTGCACCTGTTTTCCTGTACTGTGCAAGTTCTGGGTCTCAGCTAGGAAGGAGAATGTATATGGGACTCTATACTCATGGGAATAGATTGTCATCCAGTTCACCACAGTTGTATCTGTCATACTATACTCAAGGAAATACATAATACATCAACGAATAAGACACAAAACAAAGAGAATGACTACTCCAAAAGCAAGAGGCCTCCCACTCATGTTTGGAAATATATATTCACTCTTTAATTATGAATTTATGACTATATTGGCCTCCACCTGGGTTCCATCTCAGGTCCCAGGAATGGCCTAGTTCCTTAGTGGCTCAAAGCCTGGTATGCTCACCATGACCCATTCACCAATTGGGCCTGTTAGGCTTTGAGTTGAAATTTCAGCACTACCAAAAGATTCATTCTGATGTGAGAAGGCTATGGTGGCACATGTTTTCCTGTCCTGTGAATACCCTGGGTCTCATCGAGGATCGAGAATGCTATATTGGCAACTCTTACCATGGGAATAAGTTGTCATCCATGTCAGCACTGTTATATCTGTCACCATATGCAATAAAATACACAATACCTCCATGAATAATACACAAAATAGAATGAATAACTACATTAAATGCAAGATGCATACCACACCTGTAGGTAAAGAGAAATCCTACTTTTAAAAAAGGATGGCTTGTTATTTTGTTCAGTGCTGGGGCTTCAAATCAGGCCCTGCACAAGGCCTGACATTCTAGTCTTCAAAGATGGTGAGCTTCCTCTTCCCCGACAGTGCAACAGAGTTACCCAGACCTGAGCTCAAATCCCAGCACTGACAAAAGATTCATCCTGATATCAGAAGCCAGTTGTTGTGCCTTTTATCCTCTCCTGTGAGAGTCCTGGGTCTCAAATACGATGGAGAATGCATAGACAACCCTGTAACCATGGGAACAGGTTGTCATCCATGTCAGGACAGTTATACCTGTCACCATACTTATTAAAATACACAATACCTCCATGAATTAGAGACAAACTAAGGAAAATAATTGCACTTAACACAAGATGCTGTCCACACATGTATGTCAATATAGATCCTATGTTTAAATTATGAATTTCTGACTATAGTAGACCACCCTGGGGATCAATGTCAGATTCTGGGATTGGCCACACTCCTTAGTTGCTCAGAGGTTTGTATGATCACCTTGACTGATTGGCCAATTGGTTTTGCTCTCCCCAGAGTTCAGATCCCAGCACTACCAACAAGTGGATCGTGGAGTAAGAAGGAGAGTGTGAAACTTAATTTCCTTTTCTCTGAGAATCCTGGAAGTCAGGCATGATGGAGAACATTTCTACAGATCTAGATGTTCTGTGATAGGTTGTCATCAATGTAATAAACAGAATGGGTTTCATCATAGTAAAATCAATGGTAAATAAATGAATAAAACAAAAGATGCAAGGAACACACGAAACATGTATGTATGGGTAAGTATAAATCCTATCTTTACAATACATATAAATAGTATTTTTTCCAGGGCTGGGTCTTGAATTCAGGACTAGTGAACAGGCCTGACATTTTTATCTTCATGTAAGGTGACTTTCCTTGCCGTTTATCCACATTGCTGCAGATTTACCCAGATCCTGAGTTCAAATCCAAAGCCTGTAAGAATAAACTGTATGAATTGCAAGCCAGGGAGCTATTTTTTTTTCTCAGCATGAGGCTTAAACTCAGGTCATGGCAAGTCCACCTCAGCTTCGATCATACTAGGATGTGGTGAAGCCACTGGACACGCAGGTGCTCCTGTGATCCTAGAACCCCAGGTCTTACAAGAAAAACAATGCACAGAAAAAATGTGGCCTTTTATGTTTTCTTCCTTTGCAGTGACACTTCTGGGTCTGAATGAAACTGTTGCAAAGGGTACTTCACCTTGCACTGCTGAAGGCTGACAGACTATCAGGGAACCTTTATCCACGTGGCAACATAGGCCCTCATTTCGAATCTCCGTCCTGACACCAACCAATGGCAGGTGATACTAAGAAACTGGCTCCCATCCAAAGGAACAACATTGGAATTTTGTCAATGTCACAGTTGAATGAGTTCATCGTGCATGATGATCCTATAAAATTAAAAAGCATCATTTCAGAAGTCTGGTTGATTTTATTTAGTATTTATGAAGCATTAAAAAAATATTATTATTTACAGGAACACAATAATTTCAGGATAATGAGTGCTTTCTTTAATAGTTTAAGGATTTTAACAATAACATTAATTACATGGATGTATAATGAATACTAGGGATTTGGAAGGAATACAGTCTATATAACTGAATAATGTATAGACATCTCTGGAATTCTATTTAGATATATATTTATTAGCATACTGCCATCTGCATGTTAATCTGTTTTTAGTTTGTTAAAACCTGGGGCTTGTTCTCAAGTCTTTGGAATAACCTGTCAGCTCAAATTGCCCCAGTATGGACTATTGACACTCAGCAATTCTGCTTGCTTCACAGGATTCTGGCCACACCCCCATTCTTTCTTGTATCTTTCTGACCAATGGGATACAAGAATGCTGGCCACGCCCACATTCCATGCTGCCAGGTAGCACTGGGATTCCCTCTGTTTGTTTACACCACTAACAGTAGTTGAAAAAGGTAGAGGTGGCTAAGTGGTGAGGAAGAGACTCTAGGTGACTTTGGAGTATAGTAAGAAATTGATTCTCCCACCCCCACCCGGCCCCTTCCCTCCCTTCATGTGGTGCCACGTTTCAAACCTCAGGCAATGGCGTGCTGCCAACAGGTATAAATCCCAACCTGGTCCCTTCCCCTAGTCATCTGCTCTGGGCCCATGTGTCCGCAATGATGCTGCCATCGCTGCTGCCCCACTTGGGGCAGCTGCCAACAGTTTCTCTCAGCAGCACAGGAGAGTGGCTACCCCAACACCAACTCAATCCGGGTCAAACACTCCTCTGGGGGCACCATGACCCCCCTGCTTGTTTCCTCTCCAGGCTCTGATGAGCCACCTTTCTGCCTTGACCATTTCTGAGATAGAAACTAAATATTTGCTCAGGCTGGGCTGGATTGCATTCCTCCTGTGAAAGATATGCTCTACCAGGCCTGCTCCTCTCTAGTTGGGATGGTAGACATGTGGCACCATGCTCAGTCGTTGGTTTAGATGGATTATCCCAAGAATCCACAGCAGTGGATTCTTGACCACATGTGAAGCTCTTGGTAGGGCCTCAACCATTGGACTTCATTCTCCTCACAGGATAGTTGTGAGGAGAAAAGGGATTTATACAGAGAGATCACTAGAGAATGGCTAGGCAGAGAGGGAGGGGCCTTCACATAAGGTTTTGGCAATTCTGTGAGCTTATGACAGGAAGATACCAGAAAGGGCTCAGGTGGGGCCTGTTATTCATCGTGCATCAGGTGTGGGATTATGAACTGAAACTTGGCTCTCTTTCATTATTACCCTAGCCCCATGAGGAAGAGGATCCTTCACTTTGTTCAGTTTTGAAGCTGGGGAAACTGAAGCACAGAGAAGCCAGGTGACCTACTTATGACCTCAAGTTCACAGGAAGCTCGGCCTGACTTCTCTACCATGCTCCTTAGGACAATGGGTGATATTCAGTCCACTTCTTATGGTGGGAAGTCCACTTCTTTTCTGTCGTGGGTCTTGATCTCTAGGATTGGCCACAGTTCCTGAGCTCCTCAGCTCAAGGCTAGCACTCTATCACTTGAACCCACAGTGCCCCTTCCACTGTTCTGGTGGTTCTTTGGAGATAAGATTATCACAGCTGTTCCTGCCTGTGCTGTCTATGAACCATGATCCTCATATCTCAGCTTCCTGTTTAGTTAGGATTAGATTTCTAAGCCTCTGGCACCAGATTTAACTGTAATTCTGGTTCTCTCTCTCTCTTTCTCTCTCTCTCTCTCTTTCTCTCTTTCTCTCTCATTCTCTCTCTCAGGAACTAGTTGAATGGGTGCTATATGAAGTGGCCCAACGTCCCCTGGTGGCTGGAACCCAAGATGCCCTACTCATTCTGGTTCTGGAGGTGGGCTGTGGGTCAGGAGCGGTCTCACTCAGAGTGTTGATACATCTCCATGAAATAAGCCTTCTGTGCCCTTGCTAGACTGTGAGGATTATTCATTGTCCATCTAGCCTTACTGGATTTATTTTATTGTATTCTTTTCTACATTTTCCAGCACCTGGCCAATATTATGGTACATAGTTATGGAATGAAAATATAATGACAACTTAAGAAAGTCATTATGGCTCTGGGAATGTGGCTTCATGATATGGTGATTGCCTAGCATGCATGAAACCCTGAGTTCAATTCCTCAGTACCACATAAACAGAAAAACATTGGAAGTCGTGCTGTGCCTCAAGTGGTAGAGTGATAGACTTGAGCAAAAAAAAAAATTCAGGAATTATTCCCTAGCACTGAGTTTAAGCCCCTTGACTAGCAAAAAAGGAAAAAAACCCAAAAAACCAAAAAACACAAAAAACATTTAGTTAGTAAATACGAAATAAGGAACCTATACTTGGAATATATAATTGCTCCTGCCATACTGACACCTGACAATAGTCCCTAATTCATGTACTTTACTTTTATTAGGATATTGTGTTGAAAAAAAAAGTTTTGTTCATTAGGTCACAGAAATTAATGGCTTGAATGTGCTTAGATGTCCGGTGAAGATTAATTCTGGATATTCAAAAATTCCAGGTTTTTGAATGATCACTGCTAATCACAATGAGGATAATCTAAGTGAGATTTGGAAATATTTTTGGTCATTTATGGCACCAAAATGGCAGAGGCAAATTAACAGTTGTGTCAAAAGAGAAGGAACTCCAGAGTTAAGTAATAAATGTTAGTAACTACGGTATACCAGAAACTGTTTTAGAAAACCACTTTTGGTTATTGAACAAATAGTTATCAACTAGACTTATTCCTCATTACCTTTAGCATTCTAAATCTCTTAGGCTACTTGTAATCTGTGTGTAATAAATGTGTCTCCTTCTGTGTTGTTTTTTCTCACCTTCTTTGCTTTCTAAAAATTTCAGTCTTTCTATATTTCTCTATGAACATTTCCTGATACTAAATACACCTACACAGATGGCAGAGAATGCTAATTTAAGGGTCCCATAGCTCATGAGTCATTAATGAATCAACATGGAAAAAGAGGACACATTTATTGTTACCTCAAGTTTTCTGAAAAGCTGCAATGCCATCATTTGATTCAAATTTCCAATATTTGACTACATAGTGTCATTCAGTGCACATAAACGCAGATATGACCTAGGCTCTGGTGGTTCACCCCTGTAATCCTAGCTAGTCAGGAGGTTGAGACCAAAATATTGTGATTCTAAGCCAGCCTGGTCAGGAATGTTCATGAGACACTTATCTTCAATTAACCGCCTGAAACCCAGAAGTGGTGGTGTAGCTTAAGCGGTAGAGCACTCAACTTGAGCTGAAGACCTGAGGCAGTGCGCCCAAGATCAGAGATCAAGCCCCACAACCAACAAAAAGTGCAAATATTACCTTAAGTTTCCCCAAAAGGAAGGACAAGATCAATAATCTTCCCAAGCAGAAAAAAGAATTTCAAAATGATGCAGTGCACCTACTTTTGCTGAGTTATTTAAGTTATGCCTTCTTTGCTAGACATATTCTCTTCCTTTAAAAATTGTCAAATATTAGCTTTACAATAAACTTCATCTAATATTTCTTGTTTCAAAAGAGAAGACTATACAATTAATACCACTTAGCTTTCTTACTATCTTAATTCAAAGCCAAACCAGGCAGGAGAGTCTGTCAAACTCTTATCGCAAATTAAACACCAAAAAACCAGAAGTGGAGTTTTGGCTCAAGCAGTAGAGTACTAGCTTTGGGGGCAGGTGGGCAGGAAAGACAACTGTTCAGGGACAGGATCCAGCCTCTGAGTTCGAGCCCCAGAACTATCACAAACTAAAACAAACAAACAAAAATCCCAGATATTTCTTTGGGACCCTCCTTAAAGGAGTACTGGTCAGAGAAGAGGCTCCTTTTGCTGATCATACTCAATGCATCCTGCTTTTTTGGAATCCTTCTTGCTCTGTAGAACTCAGGACCAGACCCAAGGAATTGATAACTGACTCCTGCATCAAGAGAATCATCTCAGGGGTGAAATATCCATCCATAAGTCACTTTAAAACCTCCATGTCTTTGTTCCTTTGCAGGAGAACACTTTTAAAACAATGTTATTTCCTTTTGTTCTATGCTGGCCTTCAAATGGTACATTATTTCCTTTTGTAATATTCTGAAGTAGAAGTTTAGAGAAAAAATTTATATGAGTAAAGAGCACACTCGGAAAACCCAGGGACAGAGTTTCCTTCAAACCTTGGGATACTTTTCTTGTACAGTAAAAAGGAAATACAAGGTTATTGAACTTTGTTATTCCTCTATGTTCCATTCCCCTCCTGGTTTCAGTTTTCATATCCAGTAACGGTTACTTCCAGTAACAATCGATGGTGCTGCTTGAGGTATAATGAATGTTTTCTGGCTTCACTGAAATAACACTAGGACACCTTTGGACCTGAGGTAACACGTGTTTCAGAGACAACTTAGTAAAGAGAAAATATGAAATTTATATTGCTTAAAAATACATTATACATAAGTACATTGAGTTCAAACTTTTTAAGTTCTCTGTAAATTAAGGCGAATTTTAAATGGGAAGAAGATTCTCAGAACATTCTTTTTGTGAGTGTACGTGCTGTTCATTATTTCCCAAGTTTACATGTGCTAACAATAAGGGAAACAATAGCAATAATAGGAGAAAGAGAAGTTCTGAGTTTAAGTATAAGGGTTCAATACAATATAGAAGACTACAAAAAGACAACATTGAAACAATAAAGCCAAGTCCATTATGTAGATTTATGGGAGTGATATACAGAATGCAAGACTCCTACTTGGAACATGAAGTATGAGGCCACTCTCATTCTAAATCATGCTTGCTAATCATGCATCTTTGTAGAAAGTAGAATGGAAGAATAATCCTGTTTCCAAAGCAAATCAGATATAAGAGCATGGATGGTGTGATTGCTTACAGCCTGGCTTTCACTCCTGTGCATATAGACTGTTTTGCCATCGACATTGGGGGGTAGGAATGATTACTGTTTAGCCTTTTTTTGGGGGGGCGGTCTAGTCTGGGGCCTGAACTCTGGGCCTGGGTGTTGTCCCTCAGCTCTTCAGCTCAAGGCTAGCACTCTACCACTTGAGCCACAGTGCCACTTCTGGCTTTTTTATTTTTGCTTATGTGGTGCTGAGGAATCAAACCCAGGACCTCAGGCATGTAAGCCAAGCGCTCTACCACTGAGCAAACTTTCCATCTCTAGCCTTTTTTCTTAAAATAGTTGGTTTTTAAAGTTGATCTACTTATTTAATCTAGGAAATCAAAAGTTAATATTTGGGTTTTTTGATGAAATTTGAAACTAGGCAATTAAAAACACTCGTTGTCCTCAAATTCAACATTTAAAATTATTAAAACTTTGTTCATATGTTTTAGTTGTCAGAAATTTGAGCCATGCATGGGAGCTCATACTTGAAATGCTAGCTGCTGGGTCTTGACTGATACAGAGAGGATTATGATTTGACCCTAGCCCAGGGAAACATTCAAAATTTTGGATCTCAATCAATATCTGAACCCAATGCTTTGTGCTTTATATTTCATCTACTCAGAAAAGGTAAAAAGAAGGATTGTGGACCATGCTGGCCTGGTCATAAAGAGAAAACCCTGCCATAAAAATGGATAAAGTAGGGCTGGGAAGGTGGTTCAGTGTTAGAGCTCTTGCCTTGCATGCATGAGGCCCTGTGTTCAATTCCTCAGCACTACATAAGCAGAATAAAAAAAAAAGCCGGAAGTGTAAGTGTGGCTCAAGTGGTAGAGTGCTAGCCTTGAGCTGAAGAGCTGAGGGACAGTGGCCAGGCCCAGAGTTCAGCCCCCCCCCAAAAAAAATAAGGCTAAATCAGGGCTGGGTGCAGGTGCCTCATGCCTGTAATCTTAGCTACTCAGGAGGCTGAAGATCACAGTTCAAAGCCAGTCTTGGCAGGAAAGTCTGTGAGACTCTTATTTCCATTAAACCACCAGAAAATCAGAAGTGACAGTGAGGCTCAAACAGTAGAGCACTTGCCTTGAGCTGAAAATTTCAAGGACAGTCTCCAGGCCCAGAGTTCAAGGCACATGACCAACAAAAACAAAAGTGTCTAAAGCAAAAACAGCAGGCGTGTGCCTCACCTTTTAGAGGACGACCTTTAAGTGCATGAAGCCCTTAATTTAACTGCTAGTATAGAAAGGAAGAAAGGATATGAAGAAAAGAAGTAAGGGAGGAATTATGATATAATCAAATACTGGAATGATAAGTACTAAATAAAGGGATTACAGGTATTTTATATGAAAAGATACTGATTGTTTACTAAAAGGAAAATTATAAAATGTGGAATTCAGGCTGAAATACATGTACAACTTTTGTTTTTCTGTAAAATGATACTAATGTGCCCCTTTAGTTTTAAAGTAGTAAATGAGTTTAAAACAATATGAGTGGTTAGAAATGAATCATTATTTCTTATCACTTTTTCTGCTATATTCACCACTTACAAAATCGAAATAATGTTGATCATTTTAATTATTAATTCATTAATTTAATCTTTCATCTTTAGTGTATAGTCTATCGCGCACATCATTTAAATGTTTGAACTATCTTTGTTTGTTTGTTTTTTATCCACCATGGATCTTGGACTCTGGCCTGGGCACTGTCCCTTAGCTCTTTACCTTAAGGCTAGCACTCTACCACTTGAGCAACAATGTCACTTCTGGCTTTTTCTGCTTATGTGGTATTGAGGAATTGAACCCAAAGTTTCAACATGCAAGGCAAGCACTCTAGCACTGAGCCAAATTCCCAGCCTTGATTCCTATTTTTCCTTCAGTCATGGGACTTGAACACAGGCCATGAGTATTGTCCCAGAATTCTTTTGCTCTACCATACCAGTTTAAACCACAGTGCCATTTCTTGTTTTGTAGTGGATAATTGGAAATAGCAGTCTCATGGGAACTTCTCTGCCCAGGCTGTCTTTAAGCCACCATATTCATTTCTCAGCCTCCTGAAAAGGTAGGATTACAGGCATGAGCCAACTGAACCCAGCTGCTCATTTTTTGAAAAATGTTTAGTTCCCTCTCAAGTACGTACAAAGTGAGATGCAAATTAATTTTAAATGAACCACCAATTGAGGATGTTGAGATTACAAGTGATTGCAATTTTTTTTTACATTTTTTATATGTGTGGCTTGAACTCAGGGCCTGGCGGCAGTCCCTGTTCTTTTGTGCTCAAGGCTATCACTCTACCATTTTGAGCCAGTGCCCCTTCTGGTTTCTTGCTAACCAGTTTATGAGATAATAGTCTCACAGACTTTCTTACCCAGGTTGTCTTTAAACCTCAGTTATCAGATCTCAGCCTCCTGTGGTGCTACGATTACAGGCATGAGCCACTGGCACCAGCTTTTTTAAAAAGGGACAACAATTCATAAGCCATAAGCCTTGACTCATGCCTATAATACTACCTACTGCAGAGGTTAAGATCTGAAGATGATGATTTGAATCTAGAGGTGCAAAAATGTCTCTATGAATCTATTATCTCCCATAAACTGTTCAAGAAAACCAGATGTGAAGCTTTGGCTCAAGTGGTAGAGTGTACTCTTGAGCAAAAAAGAAACTCAGGGATAGCACCTAGATCCTGCGATCAAACTCCATTTCTTATACACACACACACACACACACACACACACACACACACACACACACACACACACACAAACACAAACACACCACAAAAAGTAAATAGAAAATATGAAGAAATGAATGAAAAATTTGAATATTGTAAGGACATTTGGGTTTAGAGTTATGACTCAGTGGGTAGGACAATAGCTATTGATTGAAACTGTCAGGTACCAAGGACATAAAAATGAATTATCTGCTCTGTATTTTCCTATTCTCATATGTTCTCATTTGGGAACTCTCTTCTTTTAAAAAAATTGTTTTAGCTGTGATATAGAGCAGGGTTACCTTTCTGTATGTCAGGTAATTAGTACATTTCCTTCCTTTTACATAATCTTATCTGTTCCCCCATTCTCTTCCATACCCTCCCTCCCATCTTGATCCTCGACTTGCATGGTTCACTTTCATCAATGTCCAGTACAGCCAGAGGGCTCTGCTGCTGCAATTTTTCACCCAGTTCCCACTAATTCTGTGCCCTTCCCCCATCTTCCGTGTATATTAGGTGAAGAATACAGACTCATCAGAAAATGAAAAGACAAGTTAAGAAAAGATCCTTTGTTTCCTTATCATTGCAATTCAATTCAGTATATATATATATATATATATATATATATATATATATATATATATATATATATATATATATATATATATATATATATAGTATTATATAGAAATGGTGCTTGGGTATTACAACTTGGTTATTTTCTCCAAAGGCTTCCTCTTCTGTTCTTACTGTATATGATGCCTAGAGTCCTGCACAGTATGTCATATCCCATTGTGTTTTAAACCTTTCTTCCACATATCAGGGGAACATGTACCATTTGTCAATTTGATGTTGGCTTAACTTTCTTAACATGATTTATTCTAGTGTCATCCATTTCCCTGCAAATGACATTATTTAATCCTTTCTAATGGCTCTGTAAAATTTCATTGTATATAGATAGCATAATTATTGGTTCCATTCATTTATTGTGGGGCATCTGCGTTGTGTACATTTCTTGTCACTCTGAATTGAGCAGCAAGAAACATGGTTGTGCAAATGTCCTTGCCATTTTCCAGTTTCTCCACTTCCCCACCAACATTTATTGCCTGAATTCAAGATATTTGGGTAAGATGGTATCTCAGGATTACTTTGATTTATATTTTCTTCATGGCCAGGGATGATGAACCTTTCCTGATATGTTTCTTTGCCATTTTTCCCTCTTCTTCTGAGAAGTCTCTCCTTAGATCCTCTGCCCATTTGGTGGTTGGTTTATTAGTTTTGGGAGGGGTAGTTTCCTGAGATCCATGTATACATTGAAAATTAGCCCTTTGTCTGATGTATTGCAGGTAAAAATCTTTCCCAATTTGTTGGCTGTCTTTTTAGTTTACTGCCTATTTCCCTAGCCTGTGTAGGTTTTTTCCTTTGATGTAGTCCCATTTGTTGTATCTCTTTCCTATCTGTTGTGCCCCTGGGATTCTATTCAGGAATTTCCTGCCTGTACCTATAAGTTCTTTTATTAAATTATTGTATTAATGGTAAAAACATTATTTGCTTTTATAAATACATCGCAAGACAAAACTTTTCAAAAATACTTTCCCCACCAAAAAAAATTTAAAAAATAAAGGAAAGCTTGTAATAGGTAGGCAGACTGTCTTGAGACCTGTTTTTGTTCTTAAGGAGATCAGTGTAGGGCAGGACAATCGCCACACCCCAAACACTGCCATGGGTTTGGCCTTGGGGATAGAAAAGCCCAGCCTGGACTGAGTCTCCTCTCCGTGTCACGGCCATAGTTACACCTTCTAGTATCTATAACACTATCTAGGATTATCTAGTATGGATCTTGTTATAATGGGGCTATGCTGTATACAATGTTAACCATTGAGAACATATCTCTCTCTCTGCATATATGTGTGAATTATAAAGTATAAGTTGGACTCCAAGTTCAACGAACACAAGTTATTCTCTATGTGTTCCCAGTGTCCCTATGAGGCTCTCTCAACAAGCTGTTCATCTTTCCTGTTTAGATAACATTAAACACCATTGTTTTGTTAGGTCAAGAATAAAGATGAGGGGTGAAAATAAACTTTTGCCTTTAAATAGCTTAGTATCCTCAACCCCAAACTATGAGTTAATTTAGAAAACATTTTGTTGTTATTGTTGTCTCCAGAGTGATTACTCCATTAGTGGTGAGGCCTGTGAGGTGTGGGTACATTCCCAGCCTTCCCCATGCCTTGCTGGACCACAGCCAAGGCAACCCTCGGCCTTCCACTGGGCTCCATCCTTGAAAAGCTGCCTGATGGAGGGAGGTCAGAAAGATCTGCATTTACAAGTTTCCCAGAATGTGCTAGAACTTTTTGGTCAGTTTTATAGAACTTTCTTGGTCAGTTAAGATTCCACCTCAATCTCTCTAGTATTTTCCAAGCAGATCAGGTCACTTGCAGAAAATGAAGAAGCTTTGTCGTCCAGGGTTCCAAGCCTTGGAATCAAAGATAGGACCAGGATGGCCAGGGGTCTCGTGTATGGTAGAGATGGCCAGGTGACTGGAGTTTCTGACTTTCCTGTTCTCCATGAGGCCTGAGCAGGATGGAGGGCAATGAGGAGGTGTCTTCTACAATAGCCACTGAAGTGAGGGGGGCAGAAGGTCAGGTGTTCCAGTGGGCAGATGTGGAGAGGATTCTAGAAGGGGATCAAGTCCGCTGCTTTGGGCAGGAGTATCAGTTATTTTTACAGAAAGAAACAGAGAAATTAATTTTCTTTTCTGACTACTGAAAACTGAAAAGATGCTCAATTTTACCATTTAAAGGAACAATAGACATTTCAAAAATCTGTCTAAACTTTGGTTTTCTTTAAAAAAAACACACAAAAAACCAGTTCATCACAAAAAGAAATATAAGTTGAAGCTGTAGCCAGGTGTTTTTCTGTCCGTGGCAGTGTTTTGTGCAAAGTAAAGCGTATTGGAGCTCCAATTTAACTGATGCAGTGGGGTTTACTGGCTCTGAATGCCGAGGCAGTGCATGTCGTGCATGCCCTTGCTGTCCCAGCCTGGGAGGGGCTGACCATACTTGTACACGCACCAGCAGAAACCCCGCTTTCTGCCTTTGGAGGGGCGACAATGCTTCTTCTTATAAAGTCCTTTCTTGTCGCAGTTGGGGATGTGCACACCCCTAGGACTCAGCACATTGAGGAACTTCAGGTGATTCAGGGTATCTTCCATCTCTCTAAGGCAGGGACCATATTCTGTCTCCCGTTTGGACTCTGAGGAGAAGTTCTGGGTGTCCGTGCTCTGGGACTCATAGTCGACTTTGTAGCGCTGGCTGTCCTTCACGTGACCTTTCTTGATGGTGTCTAGATATGAATGAATGGAATGATACTTGGAGTCAGACACCCTATGTGTGCTGGGCGGGGCATGGCTCTCCATGCTCCCCGTGCCTCGGTCCTCCTCCGACTCACTAGCATTTCCTGAGGCAGAGGGCACCGGCAGCAGGTTGGTGCTCAGGCGGCCAGGGGACGCTGGCATTGGCGCAGAACCCCCGGCAGTCCAGCAGCCCCTGCAGGAGGCGTGGCTCGGCCCGTGGCAGCTGGCAGCTGAGCCCCAAGTTGCAGCATTCTGTGTAGACATGACATAGCTGGCCCTCGCGCAGCGCTCAGGTCAAGCAGCAGCCACAGCCTGGCTCACGCACCAGCTCTGCGCACGTGGGTGTGGCAGGCGGAGGCATGCACTGGGCCAGGGAGTTCGCATCACAGGGCTCTCAGCGCACTAAGGGGCCGCGTCACCGGCGGCCCATGGAGCAGGGCCAGTGCGGTGAGCAGAGCTGCCCAGAGCGCGGGGTGCGCCCAATGCATGGAGCCTGTTGCAGGGGCCAACTGGAGTAAGCGGTTATCAGGTCGAGGCACACAGTGCGAGATTGCGGGATCTGGAGTGCAACTGCTAGGCGTGCAGCTGCCCAGCTCGCACCTCAGTACCTATAAGTTCTAATGTCACCCTTATTCTGTCTTATAGTAGTTTGGCTGATTTTAATGTAGTTAATCCATTTTGACTTGATGTTAGTGGAAGCAGAGATCCACTTCTAGTTTTCTGCCTATGGATGTCCAGTTTTCCCAACACCAATAGTTGAAGAAGCTATGATGCGTGTGTAAGTGGTGTGTGTGTGTGTGTGTGTGTGTGTGTGTGTGTGTGTGTGTGTGTATGTGTGTGTCAGTGTGTGTGTGTGTGTTTGTTGGTTGTGGGGCTTGAACTCTGGGCCTTGGAGCTACCCATCAGCATTTCATCTTCAGGCTAGTTCTTGAACCACAGTTCCACTTCCCATTTTCTTGTGGTTTATTGGAGCTAAGAGTCTCACTGACTTCCAGGGCCCTGCTGGCTTTCAACAACCATCCTCAGATCTCAGCCTCTGAGTAGCTAGGATTAAAGGCATGAGCCAAGGGCATCCGGCAAGGCTATGTTTTTTTTTTTTTTTCACATTACATCTTTCGCTCTTTTACCGAATATCAGATGATTGTAAGTATGTAGTTTTATTTCTGGTTCTTTTCATCTTTTTTAATATGTTTTTTATTGTAAAAATAATGTACAAAGGGGTTACATTTACATAAGGTAGGTAATGAGTTCATTTCCTCTCAAGCATTGTTACCTTCTCCTTTGTTTTTTCCCTACCATCCCTACCCTTCCACCTCCACAACTACTCCTCTCCATCCCCCCTCACACTCCCTGCCTAAATTGTACAGTTCGTTTTTGAACATAGTGTCTTGATCTCATTGTTAAAATAGGTCAAACTGTATCCCTAGTTAAGCATTTGGTTTTTTTCCCTTCACCTCCCAAAGCTAGAGGAATGTATATACAAGATACAGGGCACCAACATCAAAGTAACAAAAAAAACCCACATAACTTAGGTTATAAGATTGGGTGGGAGAATGATGACTGTTGATTTAATTTAATAAGTATTGATAGTTTTTAATGGTAAGGCTTATTAAATCAAAGGGGGAGCAAAAACATTCAGAATAATGGAATGTGGCTATTACTCATTTGATGTGTCTGGATAGATTATGATTAATAAAAATATATCTATTAATTCCCAGTGGTAGACTGCTATGCTAACTGGGAGGAGACTTTGGTAATACCAGGGATTTGAATACTGGTAATGAAGCAGAATATGAGGGGAGAGCATTTGCTAAGGATGTAACTTCCTAGGCTCATACCAAATACATTGAAGTAGAATGCTAAGTGATGATCGACTGAGCACGAAATTTTATTTGTTGACTTCTTTGTTTTCTGAAGTCCAGGGATTTGGACCTAAAGCCTGGGTTTTGTCCCTTAATTTTTTCTCAAGGCTAGTGCTCTAGCAGTTGAACCACAGCTTCATGTCCATAATTTTGGTGGTTAATTGGAGATTAGTCTTTCCAAATTTCCTCTTTGGGCTTGCTTCAAACCTGATCCTCAGATATCAGCCTCCCGAGTAGCTTGCATTCCAGTTGTGAGCCACTAGAGCCTGGCTAGAATCACATTTTAAAAGTATTCTCTAGGTGAATCAGATGTGTCTAGCTACTATTTGAGCACTTTGGTTCCAGTGGGTCATGTCAGATTTAGAATAACAGATTTTTTTTTCTTGTAACCAGCAGCATCCAGTATCTATATAATTTATTCCGATCTTCATGTCTGACTTTTTTTCTTTGTTGTGCCTTTTTTTCTTACTTCACAAGCAAGCACATCAGTGATGTTTTCCTTTTCTGAAGCAAGTTATGTCCTTTCCCATCACTGAGGGATGTACTTGCTGTTCCTACTGCCTGGAGTATCTGCTTCTAGTTAATTGCACGGATGATGGCTGTCAGATTAACTATCTCCTCCTCAGGGATATGTCCTCACATACCCACTTTGAAGTTGTTGCCACCAAACTACCAATGTCATGTCTCTGATTTATAGAAATTATCATTATGATTTCTGGTTTTCTTTTCAGCATGAAATTGATGAGGAGAGAACCACATTCAATTGTTTCTCCAACACCTATAATAGTGCCTGGTCCTTAGTGCTCAGGAGCCTTGTCTGGGGATCAGCCTTCTCCAGCTCAATTTATCCTAGCTTCTGGTCAGGACAGCTCTTGAAGCTGGTGTCTGGTGTCTAGCAGTCATTCCCTCTAGTTCTTTGTGCCTTTCTGTGTTGCTTAGTCCACCTCAGAGAAGGATCAGTGCCTGACACCTATTTGCTGTTATGGAAAGATGGCTATGACATCATACAAGTTATGGGCATTGTTTTGTGAAGCTGTGTGTGGAGACGCAACCCCACACAAGTTCTCAGAGGCAAGTGACACCCATGCCCAGGAGTGTATTCCACAACTCAGCATCCAAACTATCACCTACTCCCTGATGCACTCAGTGTATATTCCCATTTCCATTAAAAAAAAGAAAAATTCAAGATATGCCTTTGATGATTTGTCATTGAATTCCTGAAACAAAGTATATAATTTGGGGGCTGGGAAGGTGGCTCAGTGGTAGAGTGCTTGCCTTGCATGCCTGAGGCCCTGGGTTCAATTCCTCAGCACCACATAAGCAAAAAGAAAATAAGCCAGAAGTGGCGCTGTGGCTCAAGTGGTAGAGCACTAGCCTTGAGCTGAAGAGCTGAGAGATAGCGCCCAGGCCCATAGTTCAAGCTGACAACCGGAACCCCCCCCCCAAAAGTATATAATTTTATGTATTTGTAAGTCTTTGTCCATCTCTCTTTAGCCCTTGGCATAATTCTATTTGTTTGCAGGTTGGGAAAGGAAATAAGGTTTAATTCAGGATAGTGAAAAACATTTTGGGAGGGAATGACAACTTTCCATCTGATGTTCTACAGATGCCCATCTTGGCACAGGAACTGAGTAGACTGTCCTAACATAATAAGCTTGTCCTGATTTCTACTGACTTTCCTCTGGGGTCACTGAGTGTGATCCTACTACATATGTGTTGCTTGGCTACACTCGAGGGACCAGGTCTCCTCTGAAAATCTAATGGCATGGGGGTAAGAGAAACTAAAACTCAGAACCCAGCTTCCCACATAACTAGGATTACAGGCCTGAGTCTCATATACTAACTCATAACTGCCTTTTTATACATTGTGTAGCCTGTTTCATTATATTCACCTCATAGGCAGATATACAAATATATGTTTACATTTATTCATCTATTTATAATCAATGTTATATCTAGAAACACAAAAATATATGTTCATATAATTATAATCAAAGTTTTATTACCACGTTCCCCAATAATGTTTTACACTAATATTACGTGAAAAAAATACTTAAGATTAAAAATGTTAAAAGCCCTTGTAGTATGAAAAATCATATTCGATCTTATATATCATATATTATACTATATAAAATGTAATGAATATAACATGTATTTCCATATAACTGATTTAATTGCTTCCTGATTTTGTGTTTGTCCATCTATATAAGCCTTCTTTCTTCTATTGATGATAGTTTATAATTTCCAGTGTCGATATTTCCTATGTATTTTGTCAAATATATTCAGCCCTAAGTAGAATTTTTATGTTAATGGAGCTAAATTTTTCTTCAATATTTCCCAAAGCACAGTGAATATATATACAGATTTGAACTCACTGTTGGAAGAAAGTCCCACATACCACTATAAGTATTGTAGCATTTGTCCCAATTGACAGAACAGCTTTCTAAGTCATCTGATCTGGTATGTCCTAGAGCTTTTGTAGCCACCTTATCACCCCATGAAGGCATGGCCTGGCTTCCTCGCAACTCCCTGTGCATTTAACCGTTCCCTTTATGTCCAGTAGGCTCTCTTGTTCAGCCCCCCGTCACTCTGTGTTTTCCCACACACAGAACACATGTGCATGGTGCTTTATATTGTAGGTTGAAAAAAAACACATTTAAGATTCATGAATTGTATAACATAACATAAACACTGACATTTTAATAACGTTAGAAAAATAACTAGACTGATCATTTTACAACAACCAGGACCAAAAATAAATATAAATATTTTCTAAAGAAGGGGGGAAAAGCAATCTCTAAATATGGATTGTCTTCTAAGTTGCCTTCAGACACAAATTCTGCCTCAGAGTCCTCAAAAGGATCTACTTCCTTATTAAAGGCACTATTTTCTTCCTGAATCTAGGGAGGGACAGATCTTATTTCTCAATTGGAAATTGGATCCCCAGCAGCAGGACAAATTGGTCTGGATATTCTGTGAGGACAGATTCCCTTTCCTCAACTGAATCTAGACTTTGGACCTAACTTATTGGTTTTTCTGAACGTAGACTGGGGTCATTTTCCTTTAGCACATATTTATCCTGCACTCCAAGACCAATACTTTTTTACTGGTTTGGATGTGATCTATGTGAATTGTGAACATCAATAGAAGACATTCTGGATCATCTTCTTCCTTGGTGGTATGTGCAGGTTCACATACATCACATGTGGAGTTCAGAACTAGTGGGATGTCTACAGGACTCAAAACCTACTTGGTCTTTTCTATACATTGAAAAAAGCCTCTATGTTCACATGGTTTCTGGAGTCCAGTGTTAGCTTCCAATCTCCATCACTCACCATAGGACACATCTCTGATGGGTTCTTTATCTGGAGTTCAGCAGGAAGTTCTCTACAGTGACACAAACATAAGAATGGAAATAGGTACAAGAGTCTTAGAGTAGACTCTAGAAGTTAAAGTGTGAATAAACTTCTATGAGGATGTAATAGGGGAAGCTGTAGAACTTGAGTTTGGACTGAACACTGATGAGAAGGTAGAGTGTTTATAATGAGTGGTTATGTCCAAGTTCTTTTAAAAAGGGCACAGACATTACCCGGCATAGAACATCCATAAAAGGACATTTTGTCAAGCTGGATAGTACAAAGGGCTCTTGGCCAAGTAGGCCCATCCCTTGAGATCTAGGTTCCATCCCTACTCACAAGCTCTAAGGCATCTAAACAAGTACTACTTACTCTTTTTCTTGGTCTCATGGGTCATTCGTTGCTCCAGCTGGTCCAGAAGAATATGGAAGCAGAACAGCAAGTTTGAAGAGGGCGTGTTGAGCTTGTCATACTATGTAAGTGTTTTCAGGATGTCAAGTTTCTTGTGCTCATAAAAATCATCAGGGTAGAAGTCCATCCAAATAGTTAAGATGGAACAATCAATGCTGTGGGCAGATTGGTGACAAGGAAAATGAGAGTCTGCCTTCTCCATCCTGAGCCTTCTACCATAGAACCTTTCTGGCAGGACTAGAATGTTGGAAAGTGGGAAGAGACTCCTGGAAGCAGAATGCTCATCACAAACCACTCCTAGACATTTCTAATACAGTCCTCGAAAATTCTCCATGTGATGGACAGAGAAAGTTGTTTCCTCACTGTATCTGACTTGTTACACACAACCCTCCCTGTCATCGAGGGATTGTGATCCATGCTAGCCTGGTCATAAACAGAAAACCCTGTCATAAAAATGGCTAAAGCAGCGCTAAGCGCAGGTGGCTCATGCCTGTAATCTTAGCTGCTCAGGAGGCTGAGATCTGAAGATCCCAGTTAAAAGCCAATTTAGGCAGGAAAGTGTGTGAGACTCCTATCTCAATAAACCACTAGAAAACCAGAAGTGGCACTGTGGCTCAAACAGTAGAGCACTCGCCTTGAGCTGAAGAGTGCAGGAACAGTGTCCAGGCGCAGAGTTCAAGCCACATGACCAACAAAAAAAAAAGTGACTAAAGCGAAAAGAACAGGTGTATGGCTCACTTTGTAGAGCATCTACATAAAATGCATGAAGCCCTGAGTTTAATTGCTAGGATTGAAAGGAGGAAAGGATATGAAGGAATGGAAGGAAGAAAAGAAAGAAGGGAGGGGTTTTGTTATAACCAAATACTGGAAAGATGTGAAGTATTAAATAAAGGTATCACATGTATTTTATAAGAAAAGATACTGATTGTTTACTAAAAGGCAAATTATAAAATGTGGAATTCAGGCTAAAGCACATGTTCAATTTTGTTTTTCAATAAAGTGATACTTAAGTGCTTCTTTATTTTTTTTATTTTTATTTTTTATTTTTTTTTTGTCGGTCGTGGGGCTTGAACTCTGGGCCTGGGCGCTGTCTCTCAGCTCTTCAGCTCAAGGCGAGCGCTCTACCACTTGAGCTACAGCGCCACTTCCGGTTTTCTGGTGGTTTATTGGAGATAGGAGTGTCACGGTCTCTCCTGCCCGGGCTGGCTTTGAACCGCGATCCTCAGATCTCAGCCTCCTGAGTAGCTAGGATTACAGGCGTGAGCCACCAGCGCCCGGCGCTTAAGTGCTTCTTTAGTTTAAAATAGTAAATGAGTTTAACAAATGGAAGATTTGTTAGAAATGAATCATTATTTCTTATCACTTTTTCTGCTACATTCACCACCTACAAAATTGAAACAATGTTGATCATTTTAATTATTAATTTAATCTTTCATCTTTAGTGTATAGTCTATTGTGCACATCATTTAATTGTTTGAACTCTTTTTTTGTTTGTTTTTTGTCCGTCATGGGTCCTGAATTCTTGGCTTGGGCCCTGTCCCTTAGCTCTTCACCTCAAGGATATCACTCTACCAGTTGTACCACAATGCAACTTCTGGCTTTTCTGCTTATGTGGTACTAAGAAATTGAACCCAAAGGCTCATACCTGCATGGCAAGCACTCTACCACTTAGCCACCTTCCCAGCCCTGAAATCTTTTTTTTTTTTCCTTCAGACATGGGGCTTTAAAACAGGGCATGGGTGCTGTCCCAGAGCTTCTTTGCTCAAGGTTAGCACTCTACAATACAAGTTTAAACCACAGTTCCATTTCTTGTTTTTTAGTGGTTAATTGGAAATAGCAGTCTCATGGGAACTTTTCTGCCCAGGGCTGGCTTTAAACCACCATCCTCTTTTCTCAGCCTCCTGAGAAGGTAAGATTACATGCCTGAGACACCTGTACCCTTGTGTTCATTTTTTTTTCTTTTAACTGTTATATAAGTTTAGTTCCCCTACCCAAATACATGCAAACTGAGATACAAATTGGCTATAAATAAACCACTAGTTGAGGATGCTGAGATTACAAATGATGGCAAATTGTTTTTAACTTTTTTTAATATGTGAAGCTTGAACTGAGGGCCTGGTTGAAACCCCTGTTCTCTTGTGCTCAAGGCTATCACTCTACTAGTTTGGCCCCCAATGCCCCTTTTAGGTTCTTGGTAACTGGTTAATGAGATAATAGTCTCACAGACCTTCTTACCTGGCTGTTATTAATCCTCGATTATCAGATCTCAGCCACCTGAGTTGTTATGATTACAGGCATGAGCCACTGGCACCAGTTTTTTAAAAAGCAACAACAAATTACTTTAGGGGAGGATGGAGGAGAAGAAGCTAGAGGCTAAAAAAGCTGTCACATAGAAAATAGTTGTAGTGTTCCAGTGAAGAGTCCTAGGCCAGAGAATTACCAAGTGTGCCATCACAGTACAGAGATTTTGGCCAGAGAGAGAAAATCTAGGCAAGGAGACAGATCTGAGCTCTTGCCATTAGCTGCAGCTGCGGTGGCGGTGGTAACAGCAGCAGCCTAGCCACCAAGCGAATAACACAGAGTCTGGGACAATGGTGCCAGACACAGCAGGTGACCGGATTCTACTTAAAACCAGAAAGAACTGACAAGTAGCAAATATCTTCATCCTGCAGATCACAGACCAGAGACAACCAAGGAACCAAGACTCCAGCGTGAGTAGAATCCTGACATACTCACTCCTTCTCAGGGAGCAGAGGAGGGAAGGCCACCACTCCCGCCCTCACCCCCGGAGATCTCTATATTTGATATTGAAAAGGCCCAGCTGAGATGCTAGCTCCAACTCAGGCCTTGGAAAAAAAAACAAAAGTCATTTAGGAGGTCAAAGGCACTTGACCTGACTTGCCAGGCTCAGCTCCTCCCTGGGAAAAGTCACCCAGCCCAGGCAGAAAAAGCTCTGCCCCGAGGGGAGTGACTTTCTTCACTGGGTAAACAGAGCCAGAGGCTGCCCCTCTCTACAGCAGCCTAGACAATCAAGTGAAATTCAGTAAGCAGAAACCCTGAGAATGGCTCCAGGCTGGGCTCTGTGAGTGTCTCAGAGCTACCCCTCAGGGAAAAGCTACAATTTGTTGAAAGGCCTCAACTCTATCCAGAACCTAGCCTCATCAGAGCATCTTCAAACTAGAGGAAACAGCCATCTCCCTATTTTGTGAAACTCAAAGCAGATCTCCCTCTAATTGAACTAGCCTGGGAGGAGGATCACAAAATCCTGGGTAAAGCAAAGCATTTTTCTGCCTGCTCAAACAAATTGACTTAAGAAACCAATCAAGCCACAGGCAAACCAAACACCACAAGCAGACTAGAGACTCCACCAAGAGACTGGTTATATACACAGGGAGATACAGGATCTTCCCATCTACTTTCCCCCCCCAAAAAAGAACTCTTTTTTGTACTTTTTTTAATTTTTAGTTTTTAAAAAATATTGTTTTCTATTAATCTTTTTTCTCCCCTCCTAATTTTTATTTTAGGTGTGTGTGTGTGTGTGTGTGTGTGTGTGTGTGTGTGTGTGTGTGTGTGTGTGTGTGTGTGTGTGTGTGCTTTGTTTAAATCTCTACTGACCTTTTGGTCCTTTTTTTCTTTTTCATTCTTTTCATTTTTTCTTCTGTTTCCTTCTTTTTCTGTGACTTATTTGCTGTTCTGCTTATCCTCAGATATATGCTCATCCTCGAATATTAAACCTTACCCACATTGTATACACACTTAATCAAGAATTTTATTACTCAATTCAAAATTTCTTATCCTTAAATTCTGTAATAGCAGTATTATCTCTTTAAACCTATATAATTTTTGAGAATTTTTATTTTTTAGTATTTCATATCTCCTTTCTATCACTCGTATCCTTTTCTTCTCTCAATATCACCTTAAACTTAATTTTTAAGATTCATTTATTAAACTTAAGTATTTGTTTTTCCCATTTTTTCCTTGTCTGTTTTTTCTCTCTCCTACTATTCTGTCCAATCCATTTCGTTCTTTGAGATTAGAACTTGGTTAAATTCACTCTCCTTTTACCTCTCCACCTTCTTCTAATCCTATTTTTCCTCACATTTGTCCCTAAATATAATAATTTCTGGTTTGCCAAATAAGTCCTTGCTGTTGTTAGCCCATTAATCCATAGTTGTTTGATGTTGAATAGATTGTATCTGTTGAACTAGATTATATCTGCATCTTTTTGCCTGTGCAACTGCAGGACTTTGGTGGATGCATGACTTGAAAAATTATTCTAGCAGAAAATTGGTATTACTTTTATATCAAATGGGCAGAACCAGCCAGAAAAACACAAGAAAAATGCAAGTCCTGGTATCTCAACTTCCACTCATGATAACCAGGTGACAGAACAGATAATGTGTATTCCAGAGGAGAGTTCCCCAAAAGCTCTATAAATATTACTGGGAAACATGGTGAATGAACAGATAGAAAACCTGCAAAGGACTCAGTGTGAACATGGTAGGGAGAGAGAGGAGGTAAACCAAAGATCAATACAGTAATCTCATGAGCATGAGGAAGCTACTCAAAGATTGATACAGAATTGCATGAACAGGATGAGAACACTCAAAGAGAATTAAAGGAATTGTGTGAGCAGGCTGAGAACCATCAGAGAAATACAGGAATTGCATGAGCAGGCTGTAAACAGACAAAGAGAATGTCAGGAATTGATTGAGCAGGCTGAGAACAGTCAAAGAGAACTACAGGAATTGCATGAACATGAGGAAGCTAATCAAAGAGTAAAACAGGAATTGCAAGGGAGGGATGAGAATAAACAAAGATTAATAGAGGCATTCATGGAATCCATAAACAGACAGCTGAAAGAATTCAGGGAGACCACAAAGGGAATGCTGAATCTAACCCGACAGAAGGAATGGGAGTATAAGGAAACCATAACCAAACAACTAAGTGATTTGAGAATAAGCACTGAACACCAAATTAAGGAAGTAAAGAAGTTCATACAAGATCTAAAACAAAGCTCCAACAAAGAATACGAAGTCATCAAAGCCACACAATTAGAAGGAAAGTGAATAAAAAACAAAGAAGAAAGTCTTTACAGTAGGTTAGACCATGCAGAAATCGAATCTCAGTTAATGAAGACAGCCTATATATTATAAAGAATGTACACTTATCCAAGACAAATAAAGAAATATGATAGATATATTCAGCAACTGGAAGGCACCATCAGAAGGCCTAATCAGAGAATAATGGGTGTAGAGGAACACCTAGAGTCAAAAGGTAATGGTCTAGGAAATTTGTTTAACAGGATCCTAGCAGAGAAATTCCCAAACATGCAAAAAGATAGGCCTATTCAGATACAAGAAACTTTTAGAACCCCAAATAGACCAGACGAGGGCAGGACATCCCACTGTCACATTATAATATGCATAAGATCAATTCAGACCAAGGAAAAGATCCTTAAAGCTGTCAAGGAGAAAAGATCAATAATCTATGAAGGGAAACCAATTAGAATAACTTCATTTTTTCAGCAGAGAAAATTAAAGCAAGAAGAGCCTGGAATTATGCATGCCATGACCTAAAGACAAAGTGTGATACTGTAAATACCGTAAACAGCTAAATTCTCCTTCATAACCGAAGGTGAAATAAAAACCTTCGATAGCCAAGAAAAACATAAAAAATATATCTCCACCAAACAGATTCTACAAAAGATACTTTAAGATGTCCTACACAGACAGAACCAACAAGACCACAATAAAGGCAAAGAAAGGCATCCAAACTGAGAATCCAAAAACCAAAGGAAGAACCAAGTTGTCACAGCCCCCAAAAAGGTGGATAAAATGGCAGAAACTACCAAACACTTCTCAGTCCTTTCTCTCAACATTAACGGTCTTAACTCTCCAATTAAGCAACATAGACTGTCTGGTTGGATTAAAAAGAAATATTCTTTTATCTGCTGCCTACAGGAATCACACCTTGCCCATAAAAACAAACACACTTTGAAAGTGAAACTCTGGAACAAAATGTACCAAGAAAATGGCCCCCATAAACAGACGGGAGTTGCAGTCATAATATCAGATAAAATAGACTTCAAATTAAAATTCGTGAGAATAGATAAAGAAGGTCATTACATAGGAATTAAGGGATCTTTTTTCAGGAGGTTATTGCAATAATAAATTCTATTCGCCAAACAATGGATCACCGAAATTTATCCAACAAACACTAGTTTCCCCAAAGTCTCAAATTGATCCAAAGACAAGAATTGTTGGGGACTTTAACAGACCACTATCCACACTATGTAGATCAACTCGACAAAAACTCAACAGAGAAACAGCAGATCTAAAGAACTGCCTAGATCAACTATATCTAACAGACAACTACTGAATATTTCACCCAGCAGCATCAGAATACACTTTATTCTCACCACTACATGGAACATTTTCAAAAATAGACCCCTTTTTATTGTGAAAATACTGTACATAGGTGTTACAATTACATGGGCAAGACAATGAGTACATTTCCCATAAAGCATTGTAGCCTCCTCCTTTGTTTAACCTTCCCATCCCATCCTCCCTCCGTCCCACCACCCAACCCTCCTCCCCCTACCAAAGTTGTAAAGTTCATTTTTGACATAATGACTTGTACGTCTCCTTGTAATGGGTTCACCTGTATGCCTATTTAAACCATTTGTTTTTTTTCCCATCCCCTCCACAAATGATAGCAACATCAAATACTGTGAAAGCAGGGGGTATACAGTGGGGGAGGCACATACAAAGCAACAAAGAAATAATCTTATAAATTTGTTATAAACAATTGCATGAAAGAAAAAAAACATTTGAATAAATATCTTAGGGTTCATTTCCCTACCATCAACTTATCTGACCTTTTCTGCTTGACTCAGACATATACTAGTTATTACAAATAGGGGAAACCATGGGACCTATGTTTATTTGGGCCTGGCTTACTTCACTTAATACAATTTTTCCCAAGTCTTTCCATTTCCTAACAAATGGGACAATGTCATTCTTTCTGACGGAGGCATTGAATTACATTGTGTATATATACGACATTTTCTTGATCCATTCATCTGCTGAGGGGCATCTGGGTTGGTTCCATATCTTAGCTGTGGTAAATAAGGCGGCAATAAACATAGTTGTGCTGGTAACTTTCTTGTAGTTTTGTTTGTGAACATTTGGTTAAATGCCCCAACGTGGAATTGCTGGGTCATAGGGCAGCTGTATGTGGAGTCTTCTTAGGAAACTCCATACTACTTTCCAAAGTGTTTGTACAAGTTTATACTCCCACCAACAATGCAGTAAGGTTCCCATCTGTCCACATGCCCTCCAGCATCTGTTGTTATTAGAGTTCTTGATTCTAGCCATTCTAACTGGGGTGAGGTGATATCTCAATGCTGTTTTGATTTGCATTTCTTTTATGGCTAGAGAGGTTGAGCATTTCTTCATGTGTCTATTGGCCATCCTTCTTTCCTCTTGAGAGAAGTTTCTCTTTAAGTCTTTATCTCATTTTTACTGGGCAGTTTTTTCTTTGAAGGTTTGTTGTTGGGGGGTTTAATTTTTTGAGTTGCAGGTATATTTTAGATATGAGACCCTTGTCCATTGTATGGCTAGTGAAGACTATCTCCCAATCTATGGGCTTTGTGTTGATCTTGCTTGCTATGTCCTTTGCCATGCAGAATCTCTGCAACTTCATGCAATCCCATTTGTCCAACCCTTCTTAGGTTTGTTGTGTTTCTGGGTTTCTATTAAGAAAATTTCGGCCTGTGTCTTTGGATATATGTGAGATTTGAGGGAAAGTAGTGTTTCTTGGGTAATTTAGGTGCTCCGTTGTTTGGCTAATAGATATTTAGAATTGTAATATCCTCCTGAAGGAGAGATCCCTTAATTTCACTATGTGGCGACTTTCTTTATCTTTTCTCACTAATTTTAATTTGAATTCTATTTTATCTGATATTATGATTGCAACTCCTGCCTGACTATGGGGGCCATTTGCTTGGTAGATTTTTTTTCTACCTTTCAGATTGAAAACGTGTTTGTTTTTACGGGAAAGTGTGACTCCTGAAAGGAGCAGATAGAAGGATGTTGCTTTTTAATCCAAGTAGACAGTCTATGTCTTTTAATTGGAGAGTTAAGTCCTTTAATGTTGAGAGATTGGACTGAGGTATTTGGGAGTTGCTGCCATTTTTTCCTCTTTCTTGGGGGCTGCGGCAACTTGGTTCTTCCTGTGGTTCTTAGATTCTCATTTTGGGTGCGGTTGCTTGGCATTTATTGTGATCTAGTTGGCTATGAAGAAGAGTTTATCTGGGTACAGTATTCTTGGTGGATAGTTGTTTGTCGTTAGGGCATGGCATACATCATTCCAGGCTCTCTGGAATTAATCATCTCTGCTGAGAAATTTGAGGTGATTCTAATTGGTTTCCCTTTATAGGTGATTGAGCTTTTCTCCTTGACAGCTTTAAGGAACTTTTCCGTGGTCTGACTTGATCCTGTGTGGATTAAAATGTGACGGTGGCATGTCCTATCCTGGTCTAGTCTATTTGGTGTTCTAAAAGCTTCTTGTATCTGAATAGACCTATGTTTTTGCGTTATTTGGGATGTTCTCTGTTAGTATCCTGTTAAACAGATTTCCTAGACCATTAACTTCTGTCTCTACACCTATTAGCCTCAGACTAGGCCTTCTGATGTTGTCTTCCAAGTGTTGAATAGCTCTATCATATTTCTTGGGTTTGTCTTGGATGGTTGTATGTTCTTTATAATATCTAGGCTGTCTTCAATCCCTGAAATTCGATCTTCAGCATGGTCTAACCTACTATCAAGTCTTCCACATTTTTATTTATTTTCTTCTAGTTGGTCGGCTTTGATGGCTTCATATTGTTTGTTGGAGCTTTATTTTAGATCTTTTATGCACTTCTTTACTTCCTTAATTTGGTGTTCAGCATTTATTCTCAAATCACTTGATTGATTATGGTTTCCTTGGACTCCCATTCCTTCTGTTGGATTCCATTCAGCATTCCCTTTTGTGGCCTCCCTGACTTGTTTGAGCTCTCTTTTTATGGATTCCTTGAATGCCTTTAGTGATCTTTCTGTATTCTCATCCCACTCTCTCAATGCCTCTATTACTCTTTGATTAGCTTCTTTACATTCACGCAGTTCCTATAGTTCTCTTTGAGTGTTTTCAGCCTGCTCACGCCATTCATGACTTTCCCTTTGACTGATCCCAGCCTACTCACGCAATTCCTTTATTTCTCTTTAAGTGTTCTCAAGCTTTTCTCGCAATTCCTGTATCAATCTTTGAGTAGCTGCCTCACACTTATGATATTCTTTGTTTTGCCTCCTCTCTCTCCTTATCACGCTCATACAGAGTCCTTTGCAGTTTTTCAATCTTTTCATTTACATGTTTACCAGTAGTATTTTTAGAGCTTTTTGGGAACTCTTCTATGGATTATTCGTTATCTTTTTTGTCCCCAGATTATTATGAGTGGGAGTTGAGATACCGGGACTTGACATGTTTTTGTGTGTTTTTCCTCATTGCTCTGCCCATTTGAGATGAAAATAAACCAGTTTTGTGCTAGCACACTATTTTAAGGCAAGCATCAACCAAAGTCTGTAGTTGCACAGTCAAAAGTCAGCACATACAATATATTTCAAGAGATATATCTATTCAACATCAAACAACAAGTATTAATGGGCTATGAACCGCAAAGAAGAATTTGGCAAACAGAAATTATTAGGTTTAGGGAGAGATGTGGGTTAAAATAAGCATAGAGGGATGTGGAAAGGCAGTGGGAGAGTTAACTTAAATAAATCCTAATCTGAAAGCGGGACATAGGTTGGATAGAATGATAGTATAGAGAGAAAAAAAGAAGAAAGAAAGAAAATAAGAAAATAAAAAATAGGAAAACAAGCATTAAAAATTAAGAAGTGAAACACTTAAAAATTATGTAAAATGAAAACATAGTATTCAGAGAAGAACATGGATAAGACAACGGGAGGGGGACTAGGGAAGATGGCGGAGGAGAAGCTGGAATCTGAACAAGCTCTCGCATAGAAAGCAGTTTTAGAGTTCCAGTGAACAGTCCTAAGCCAGAGAATCACACCAAGTGTGCCATCACAGGACAGAGAGTTAGACAAGAGAGGGGAAGCCAAGGAAACATATCAGCTGCCGCTGCAGCGCCAGGGTCGCGGCGGCGACCACTGTCGCGGGGTCATACCTGAGACACAGAGAGTCCGGGACAAAGGAGCCAGATGCAGTGGACGAGCGGTTTCTACTCAACACCAACAAGAACCGACAAGGAGCGGACATCTTTATCCTGCTGTTTGCAGACCAGAGACGACCCAGGATCGAAGACTCGGTGTGAGTACAAGCCCTAAGTCCTCACTCCTTCTCAGGGAGCAGAGGAGGGAAGGCCACCCCTCCCCCCCCAGCACCGGTGATCTCCATCTTGGATACCAACAAAGCTCGGAGGAGCTGCTAGCTCCAGCTCAGGCCTTGGAATAAAACGAGTCATTTAGCAGGTCACAAGAACTTAACGGCGAAGTGACCTGCCAGAGTCAGCTCCATCCAGGAAAAAGTCACCCAGCTCAGGCGCCAGCCATTGGAGTGCCTTACCTCACTGGGTAACCAGAGCTGCCCCTCCCTCTAGCAGCCACCACAATGAATTGAAAAACAGAAACCCTGAGAATGGCTCCAGGCTGGGCGCTGTGAGCTTTATCACAAAATAGTCCCAGGGAAAAGCTACTGTTTGTTGAAAGGCCTCAACTCTACCCAGAACCTAGCCTCATCACCACATCCCCCTGTTTTGTGATTCTCAAAGCAGATCACCCTCCCAGAAAACTAACCTGGGAGGGGGATCTCAAAATCTTGGGTAAAGCAGAGCATTTTTCTGCCTCTTCCAACCAACCGACTTAAGAAACCAATCAAGCCACAGGACCTCAATCTAACCAGAGACTCCAACAAGAGACTGGTTACAGACAAAAGGGAGATACAGGATTCTTTCCACTTCTCCCCCCCCCCAAAAAAAAATCAAAAGACTTTTTTTCTTTTTTTTTCTTCTTCTTTTCTTTTTTTTGCTTGTTTTTTGTTTTTTGTTACCATATATATATATATATATATATATATATATATATATATGTATAATTTTTTTCCCTTCTAAAACTTTTATTAATCTTTAATTTTTGCCTCTTCTGAAAAAATAATTGTTTTCCAGTAACTTTTTTTTTTTCTCATCTCATAATTTTTATTTTAGGAATATGTGAATGAGCGTTTTCCTTTCTTTTCTTGTCTTCTTTCTCTTTTTCTTTCTTTCTTAATTATCTTTTTTTTTTTGTCTAGCTCTACTGAACTTCTGATCTTTTCTTCTCCCTTTCCCATCCTTAAAGTTTTTCACATCTCCTCTATGTCCCTCCCCTTCTATGAACATATTCACATTCCTCTCTAAATAGACGGTCTTTTAACCTCTAAAATAACATTAATTTTTACGTTTCTATTTTTTTCTGGTCTCTCTTCATTCCCCTTTCCGTCTCTTCTTTTTCTCTCTCTCTCTACTTGCATCCTACCCAACCCATTTCCTGCATTGTGATTAGGACATAGTTAACTCTCCCTGTGCCTCCCCACACCAATCTATTCCTATTTTTTACCCACACCTCTCCCTAATCCTAATAATTTCTGGTTTTCCAAATTCTTTTCTGCGGTTCGAAGTCCTTTAACATATAGTTGTTTGATGTTGAATAGATGTATCTGTTGAACTAGATTGTATCTGTAGACTATTGACTGTACAAACGCAAACTTTGGTTGATGGTTGCCTTAAGATAGTGTTCTAGCACAAAACTGGTGCAAGCTTCATCTCAAATGGGCCGAGTAAGGCGGAAAAACACAAGAAAAATGGCAAATTCGGGTATCTCAATTCCCAATCTTGATAATCAGGGATTAGAACAGATAAAGAATAATCCAGAGGAGAGTTCCCAAATAGCTCTACAAACACTAATAGCAAACATGATAAATGAGAAGTTTGACAATGTACAAAGGACTCTGAATGAGCGTGATAGGGAGAGAGAGGAGGCATCTCAGAAGTTTATACATAAATATCACAAGCGTGAGGAAGCTACTCAAAAACTGATACAGGATTTGCGTGAACAACTTGAGAATACTGAAAGAAAAAGGGAGGAATGGCGTGAGCAGGCATAGAACACTCAAAGAGAACTGCAGGAATCCCACAGATGGGAGGAAGCTAATCAAAGAGTAATTCAGGAATTGAGAGACCAGGTAGAGAATACACAAAGATCACTAAAGGCATTCATGGAATCCATTAACAAAAAGCTGAAGGAAGTCAGGGAGACCACAAAGGGAATGCTGAATGGAACCCAACAGAAGGAATGGGAGTCAAAAGAAACCATAACCAATCAACTAAGTGATTTGAGAACAAACACTGAACACCAAATTAAGGAAGTAAAGAAATTCATACAAGACCTAAAACAGAGCTTCAACAAAGAACTTGAAGCCATCAAAGCTGATCAATTAGAAGGAAAAGAGATAAAAAACAAAGTAGAGAGTCTTGACAGCAGGTTAGACCATGCAGAAGATCGAATATCAGGGATTGAAGACAGCCTAGATATTATAGAGAAAGAACATACAACCATCCAAGACAAGTCCAAAAAATATGATAGGTCTATCCAACACCTGGAAGACACCATCAGAAGGAACAATCTAAGGAGAATGGGTGGAGAGGAGCACCTAGAAACAGAAGTTAATGGTCTAGGAAATTTGTTAAACAGGATCCTAGCAGAGAACTTCCCAAACATACAAAAAGATAGGCCTATTCAGATACAAGAAACTTTTAGAACCCCAAATAGACCAGACCAGAATACGACATCCCACTGTCACATTATAATCCACACAGGATCAACCCAGACCAAGGAAAAGATCCTTAAAGATGTAAAGGAGAAAAGGGTAATCACCTATAAAGGGAAATCAATTAGAATTACCTCAGATTTCTCAGCAGAGACAATCAAAGCAAGAAGAGCCTGGAATGACGTATGCCATGCCCTAAAAACAAACAACTATCAACCAAGAATACTGTACCCAGCTAAACTCTCCTTCATAACTGAAGGCCAAATAAAAACCTTCCATAGCAAAGAAAAATTGAAACAATACATCTCCTCCAAACCAGCCCTACAAAAGATTCTTAAAGATGTCCTACATATAGAAAACCAACAAGACCGCAACAAAGGCCAAGAAACTGCACCTAAACTGAGAATCCAAGAACCTTAGGAAGAACCCAGTTTTCGCAGCCCCAAGAAGGTGGATAACATGGCAGGAACTCCCAAATATCTCTCAGTCCTATCTCTTAACGTTAACGGACTGAACTCTCCAATTAAGCGACATAGACTGTCTAGTTCGATTAAAAAAAAAGACCCTTCTATCTGCTGCCTGCAGGAGTCACATCTTGCCCATAAAAACAAACACATTTTCAATGTTAAAGGCTGGAACAAAATCTACCAAGCAAACGGCCCTCATAAACAGGCGGGAGTTGCAATCCTAATATCAGATAAAATAGACTTCAAATTAAAATTCGTGAGAAGAGATAAAGAAGGTCGCTACATACTAATTAAAGGATCTCTCTTTAAGGAGATTATTACAATTCTAAATATCTATTCGCCAAACAATGGAGCACCCAAATTTATCAAAGAAACACTACTTTCCCTCAAATCCCATATAGATCCAAAGACATTAATTGTTGGGGATTTTAACACACCACTTTCCCTACTACATAGATCAACTCGGCAAAAACTCAACAGAGTAACCGCAGATCTAAACAGCTGCATAGATCAACTAGACTTAACAGACATTTACCGAACATTTCACCCAGCAGCATCAGAATACACGTTCTTCTCTGCAGCACATGGAACGTTTTCTAAAATAGACCACATTTTAGGCCACAAAGCAAACTTGTCTAAATTCAGAAACATTGAAGTTATACCTTGCATTCTCTCTGACCACAAGGGAATAAAATTAGAACTCAACACCAAAAGCCACCAAAGAAAGTCCGGTATCACATGGAGGCTGAGCAACACACTGCTGAATCATAAGTGGGTCATGGAAGAGATTAGAAAGGAAATTCAAATGTTCATGCTATTCAACAAAAATGAACACACAAATTACCAGCTCCTCTGGGACACAGCAAAGGCAGTACTCAGAGGCAAGTTTATAGCTCTGAGCTCCTACATCAACAAATTGGAGAGATCTGAAACTAACAATTTAATGACACATCTAAACCTCCTTGAAAAAGAGCAGCAAGATAAACCCCAATCCAGTAGACGGAAAGAAATAATCAAAATTAAATCAGAATTAAATGAATTAGAATCCAAAAAAACTATAGAAAGAATCAAGAAAACAAAGAGTTGGTTCTTCGAAAAACTTAACAAAATTGACAGACCCTTAGCAAACCTTATCAGAAAAAGGATAGAACACACCCAAATTAATAAACTCAGAGATGAGAATGGAAACATCACCACGGAAACAACCAAGATTCAGAACATTATAAGGGAATACTTCTCAAAACTTTATGCTAATAAGTTTGAGAACTTGACAGAAATGGACCTTTTCCTAGCAAATATTGACATGCCATAACTAAACCAAGATGAGTTTAACCAGCTTAACAGGCCCATATCAAGCATTGAAATAGAAACAGCAATAAGAGACCTCCCAGCTAAGAAAAGTCTAGGACCAGATGGTTGTACAGCGGAATTTTACAAGGCCTTAAAAGCAGAGCTCACACCAATACTCCTCGAACTCTTCATTGAAATTGAAAGAGAAAGCTCACTACCGAACACATTCTATGAAGCCATCATAACCCTCATCCCAAAATCAGGCAAGGACTCATCAAAGAAAGAGAACTATAGACCCATTTCTTTGATGAACATTGATGCAAAACTTCTCAACAAAATTTTGGCCAATCGACTTCAACAATTCATCCAAAAAATCATACACCATGATCAAACAGGATTCACTTCAGGGATGCAAAGCTGGTTCAATATACGCAAATCAATTAATATAATTCATCACATCAACAGGAGCAAGAATAAGACCCACATGGTTATCTCAATAGATGCAGAAAAAGCATTTGACAAGATCCAACACCCCTTTATGATGAAGGTTCTGGAAAAATTAGGAATCCATGGAACATTCCTCAACACAATAAAGGCTGTATATGACAAACCTACAGCCAGCATTATACTCAATGGTGAAAAACTAAAGCCATTTCCTCTTAACTCAGGAACAAGACAAGCATGCCCACTCTCTCCACTTCTCTTCAATCTAGTATTAGAATGCCTAGCTACAGCAATAAGACAAGATGCAGACATAAAGGGGATCCAAATAAGGAAAGAAGAAATAAAACTCTCCCTCTTTGCAGATGACATGATCTTGTATTTAAAGAATCCCATAGACTCCACTCCCAAATTACTCAAGCTGATTCAAAACTTTGGCAAAGTAGCAGGTTATAAAATTAACCCCCCAAAATCAATGGCTTTTCTATATTCCAACAATGAGAAAAGTGTGGCTGAAATTAGGAAAGCAACTCCATTTGTAATAGCCCCCCAAAAAATAAAATACCTAGGAATTAACTTAACCAAAGAAGTGAAGTACCTCTATGATGACAACTTTAAAATCTCGAAAGAGGAAATCAACACAGAACTTAAAAAATGGCAAAACCTCCCATGCTCCTGGATTGGCAAGATTAACATCGTGAAAATGGCAATACTTCCCAAGGCTATCTACAAATTCAACGCGATACCTATCAAAATTCCACCCTCATTCTTCAAGGAAATAGAAGAGGCAATCCAAAAATTCATATGGAACAATAAAAGACCCCGAATAGCAAAAATGCTCCTCAACGGAAAGAACACTGCTGGAGGAATATCAATACCAAATTTCAAACTCTACTATAAAGCCATAGTAATCAAAACAGCTTGGTATTGGCATAAGAACAGACCTCAGGACCAATGGAATAGAATTGAAAACCCAGAAATGAACCTACAGACCTATAGCCATCTAATCTTTGATAAGGAAGCTAAAACAATAGAATGGAAGAAAGACAGCCTCTTCAGTAAATGGTGCTGGCAAAATTGGTTAACTACATGTAGAAAACTAAAGCTAGATCCTTATATATCACCCTGCACCAGAATCAACTCCAAATGGATCAAAGACCTTGAACTCAAAGCAGACACTCTGAAAACATTACAGGATGGAATAGGAGAAACCTTAGGTCTCCTTGGCTCAGGCCGAAATTTTCTGAATAGAGATCCGGAAGCACAACAAATCAAAGAAAGTTTGGACAAATGGGATTGCATACGGTTGCAGAGCTTCTGCAGGGCAAATGACATAGCTAGCAAGATCAATAGAAAACCCACCGATTGGGAGAAGATCTTTACTAGCCATACAACGGACAAGGGTCTCATATCTAAAATATATTTGGAACTCAAAAAATTAAACCACCCAACAACAAATCCTCAAACAAACAACTGCCCAATAAATAAGTGGGAGAAAGACTTAAAGAGAAGCTTCTCTGAAGAAGAAAGAAGGATGGCCAATAGACACATGAAGAAATGTTCAACATCCCTAGCCATAAAAGAAATGCAAATCAAAACAACATTGAGATATCACCTCACTCCAGTTAGAACAGCAAAAATCAAGAACTCTAACAACAACAGATGCTGGAGGGGATGTGGACAGAAAGGAACCTTACTTCATTGTTGGTGGGAATGTAAACTTGTTCAACCACTTTGGAAAGCAGTATGGAGGTTCCTCAAAAGACTTCACATAGAACTCCCCTATGATCCAGCAATCCCACTTTTGGGCATTTACCCAAATGTTTACAAAAAAGACCACACTAAAGCTACCAGCACAACTATGTTTATTGCAGCATTATTTACCATAGCTAAGATATGGAACCAACCCAGATGCCCCTCAGTAGATGAATGGATCAAAAAATGTGGTATATATACACAATGGAATTCTATGCCTCCATCAGAAAGAATGACATTTCCCCATTTGTTAGGAAATGGAAAGATTTGGAAAAAATTATATTAAGTGAAGTAAGCCAGGCCCAAAGAAGTATAGGTCCCATGGTTTCCCTTATTTGCAATATCTAGTATAGGTATGAGTCAAGCGGAAAAGGTCAGATAATGTGATGTTTGGAATATGAACCCTTAAATATGTATTTTAATGTTTTCGTTTCTTTCATGCATGTGTTTCTAACGCATTTATAAGATTATTTCTTTGTTGCTTTGTATGTCCCTCCCCCACAGTGTAACCCCAGCTTTCACTATATTTGATGTCAGTATAACATGTGGAGGAGATGGGGACAAACAAATCGTTTAAGGTTTCAGGTGGACCTGTTTCAACAATGAGAAGTACAAAATGTCATGTCAAAACCAGCTTTACAATGTCGGTGTGGGGGGGGAGGGGGGTATAATTGGGTGGGGGGAGGGGGGAGGCTGGGAAGGGAGGTGAAGGGTAAACAAAGAAGGAGGCTGCAATGCTTGATAAGAAATGTATGCATTATCCTGCCCATGTAATTGTAGCCCCTCTGTAAAGTATGTTCTCAAATAAAATAAAATAATATTAAAAAAAAAGGAGAGAACAGGAGGTATAGAATGGATATGTGGAAAACTTAAAAATAAAAATGCTTAAAATATACAAGTCTTAAGAGGTAGTACTGCTATTAAGGAAGTAAAGTCTAAACAGTTTTAAATTGAGTAATAAATTTCTGGATTAAGTGTGTATACAATGTTGCTAAAGTCAAAATATCAACTACGGGTATATATGAGGTTGCGAACAGCAATTAAGTCATGCAAAGAAGGAATAAGAAGAAAATGTGAAAAGAAGGGCAGGAAAGAAAAAAAAGGATCAATTGGTCACTAGAGATAAACAAAAAATGTATTTTAAAAGAAAAAAAGTAAAAAATACACACACATATAACCCCCAAATAAAAATTATAAGAGGAAGAAAAAAAAAGTTAATAGAAAACAAAAATTTTTAAAGTTAAAAATTTTTTAAAATGTTTAGAAAAAAATTTATAAAAAGTACAAAAAAAGAGATCTTTGATTTTTTTTAGGGGGATGGGACGATCCTTTATCTCCCTTGTGTCCATAACCAGTCTCTTGTTGGAGTATCTGGTCTGCTTATGGTGTTTGATTTTCCTGTGGCTTGGATGGTATCTTAAGTCAATTTGTTTGAGCACACAGAAAAATGCTCTGCTTTACCAAGGATTTTGTGATCCTCGTCCCAGGCTAGTTCAATGGGACAGAGATCTACTTTGAGTTTCACAAAAGAGGAGATGGCTGTTTCCTCTAGTTTGGAAATGCTGTGATGAGGCTAGGTTCTGGGTAGAGTTGAGGCCTTTCAGCAAACAGCAGCTTTTCCCTGAGGAGTTAGCTTCTGAGAAACTCACAGAGCTCAGCCTGGAGCTATTCTCAGTGTTTATGTTTACTGAATTTCAATTGATTGTCAAAGCTGCTTTACAGAGGGGCAGCCTCTGGCTCTGTTTACCCAGTGAAGAAAGCCACTCCTGGGGCTGCCTGCCCAAGCTGGGTGACTTTTCCCAGGGAGGAGCTGAGCCTGGTAGGTCAGGTTAGATTCCTGTGACCTGCTAAATGACTCTTGTTTTCTTCCAAGGCCTGAGTTGCAGCTATCAGCTCAGCTGTGCCTTTGTCAGTATCAAAGATGGAGATCTCCAGTAATGGGGGGGGAGGGTTGGCCTTCCCTCATTTCTCCCTGCGAAGGAGTGAGGATGTCAGGCTTCTACTCATGCCAGAGCCTTGGGTCCTGGGTCATCTCTGGTCTGCGAACTTCAGGATGAAGATGTCTGCTCCTTGTCAGTTCTTGCTGGTGTTAAGTAGAAACCGTTCACTTGCTGCGTCTGGAACCTAAGTCCCGGACTCTCTGTGTTGCAGGTATGGCAGCTGCCGCCACTGCCGCCACATCCGTGGCTACTGGCAAGTGCTCATATTTGTCTCCATGCCTGGATTTTCCCTCTCTGGCCTAACTCTCTGTACTGTGTTGACACACTTGGTGTTATTCTCTGGCTTAGGACTGTCCATTGGAACACAAAAATTGCTTTCTATGTGAGAGCTTGTTTATCCTACAGCTTCTCCTCTGCCATCTTCCCAGAACTCATCAGAAAATAACATTTAAAGGCAAGCCCATGCAGGAAAGTACATGGGATATTTTTTCTGTGTGTGCCAGTCATGGGGGTTGAATTTGTTCTACTTTACTCAAGGCTGGTGTTCTACTCTCAGCTAATTGGTGGGATCACTACCAGCTAATTGGAGTTAAAGAGTCTCATGGAATTCTCTGTGCAGGCTGACTTCAAACTGATAATCAGATCTCAGCTTCCTGAGACATTCTGTGCTTTGCATGAGACACTTATCTCCAATGAACCACCAAAAAGAAGAAAAAAATACACCTGGGGTTGTGCTGTGGCTCCAATGGCAGAAATGAGACAATGATTTCTGGGACAGCACCCACACCTTGAGATCAAGCTCCAGGACCAGCACACACAAGAATAAAATAAATAAATGAAAAGAAATGTGGAACAAGAAAAGGGAGAGCCTATTTCAGAGGTTAAAATGAGCAAAATTGAGTTAGCTTACACTTGTTACTTTACTTACTCAAGGGTCTCCCATCTGAGGGTCAGTGTTCAAGGCCAGCCAAGGCAGGGGAGTCCATGAACTACTGTAATTAGCTAACTACAGTTTTTTTTTAAAGCTTCACATTGTGCTGTGGCTCGCATATTAGAGGGCTAGTATTAAAAATGTTCTGGGACGGGTCTGGGAAGGTGACACAGTGGGGGAGTGTTTGCCTTGCATGCATGAGGCTCTGGGTTTAATTCCTAAACAACACATGAGCAGGAAAAGCCAGAAGTGGCACAGTAGCACAAGTGGTACGGCTCTAGCTTCAAGCTGAAGAGCTGAGGGACAGCGCCCATGACAGACAAAAAAAAAAAAAAAAAAAAAAAAAAAAAAGAACTGGGACAATTCCTAGGCTCTGATTTATAGCTCAAAGCCCAGCATACATATGGAAATAAAAAGAAATTTAAAAATGTATAAGAAAATGCAAGTAAATTTTCAAAATGAGTCATGAGTTTTTGGGTTTTGTGTGTAATACTCTTTTTTTGATCAGTTGTAGGGCTTGAACTCTGGGCCTGAGCTCTGTCCCTCAGAACTTCAGTTCAAGGCTAGTGCTCTACCACTTAAGCTACAGTGCCACTTCATTTTGTGTGTAATCCTAAATACTAAGATTAAATCTCAGGGCTATGGTCTCTCATCTTCAAATCACCAGCAAAACAAATAAACAAGAAAACAGTAGTGAATCCGTGATAGAGTTGTAAAGCACCAGGCTGAGTGAGAAAGCTATGAAACAGTGCCCTGGCTCAGAGATCCAGCCTCAGGATCACAAAAATGTAAATAAGAAGAGAACCTGGGGCTGGTGACTCATGCCTGTAATTCTCCAGGAGGCAGAAATATGGGTATCCATTGTAAAGGCCAATTCTAGCAGGAAAGTCCAGAAGACAGTTACTTGTGGGCCATCCTGGGGCTAGAACTGTAGTACTCCCAGATTTTTGGCAGTTAATTGGAGGTAAGGATCTTAGACTTTCCTGCTCAGCCTGGCTTTGAACCATGATGGTCAGATTTCAGCCTCCTGAAACAGGCCAGGCCTTGCATGAGTTCTGGCTCCAGCACTAGCATACTCACAAAAAAATGAAATGAATAGATGCAAAGAAGACTAGATGAGAAAGAAGAACCAATAACTGAGGCTGCAATGAGCCAATCAGCCCAACACTGGTGGCTCATAATTGTAATTCTGTTTACTCAAGAGGCTAAAATGTGTGGATAATATTTAAAGGCCAGAACAAGTAGGAAAGTCCATAAGACTTGTCTGTGTGTAAGTATGTCTGTGTGTGAGTCCTGTTGCTTGAACTTGTACTGTTTTGCACAAAGCTCTACTAATCTCAGCTTTTTAGTGGTTATAATTGGAGATATCATGTGCTTTCTTGCCCAGGCTGGCACCAGCTTTGATTCTCAGATTTCAGCCTCGTAAATCTGGTCTGGCTCTACATTATATTCATTTCTAATTAAACACCAAAGCAGAAAAAAAATCCTGGAGTTTAGCTGTGGTTCAACTGGCAGAGCTGGGAAAATTTCTGGGACAGCACCCAGACCCTGAGTTCAAGCTGGAGGACAAACACAGAAGAAATAAAAAGAGAATAGAAGTACCAAAGGAAGAGTCAGTGACAGAGGTTGAAATGAATCAAACATTGGTTTCTCTCACATGTTGTACAAGGTACTCAGGAGGGCAGGAGGGTCCATGAGACTCATATAACTAATTTCCCACAAAAAATAAGATACAATTTGTACTTTGGCTCATTCAGTTGAGTGCTAGTCTCAAATATAAACTTTGGGACAAAACCTAGGCCCTGAGTTGAAGTCCTAGACATACACTGCAAAACAAACAAAAAAAATACCCTCACAAATTAAAAAATGATGGGAAAAAGAAAACTAAGGTTTAAAATGAGCCATGGTTTTTGGTTCATGTGTGTATTCCTATCCATTCTAGGTTCAAAGCTAGGAAGGAAAGTACATGAAACTGTTAACCCCAACTACCCAGCCAAAAGCTGGAAGTGTAGATATGACTGTAGATGTAAAGCACTGTATTTGGTGCTAAAGCTAATTAAAAAAACTGCTGACCCAGAGTTCAATTCTTAGTGCTAAAAAATTTTAGGAGAAATGAAGAAAGGCCAATTTTAAATTTAAATATAAGCCTGGTGTTTGTTGATCATGGCTGTAGTTGATCCCTGGCTACAAAAATCTTAAGCAAAGTCCAGGAGACTTATGTGTGTGTATGTGGGAATGTGTGTGTGTGTGTGTGTGTGTGTGTGTGTGTGTGTGTGTGTGTGTGTGTGTGTGTGTGTGTTACTATGTGTGATGTGTGTGTTTCTGTAGTGTCCTTTGCCTAATGCCCTAGCACTCTCAGCTTTTGGGTGGTGAATTGGAGATAAGAGGGTCATGGACTTTCCTGCCCAGGCTGGCTTTGAAACATGGTCCTCAGATTTCAGCTACCTTATTTAGCTGGAAGTTGAGCTGTAACTTTAGTGGCAAACAGGGCAAATATTTTCTGAAACTGCATGCAGACCCTGAGTTCAAGCCACAGGACATGCACAGAAGAAATAAAGAAGAGTAGAAGTAACCAATGAAGAGCAAGTGACAAAGGCTTAAATCAATAAAGCATCCGTGGCTCATACATGTTTTACTACCTATTCAAGAGCCTGAAATTTGAGGATGATGGTTCATGGCCAACCTAGGCAGGAGAGTCCATGACTCTTGTCTCTAATTAATCAACCCCCCCAAAAAGTGCCAAAAAGTTATGATGTTTCTCATGTAATAGAGGATATCCTTGGATACAAATTTCTAGAGAAAATTCGTAGACCCCCAATTCGTAGACCCAGGAACAGCACAAACATGCAAAAAATAAAAAGTAAACAAAAGAAGGAAGTGGCAAGCATATATTAAAGTTTTAAAATGAGACAAGGGTTGTTGGTCCTGAGTATAATCCTAACTACACAAGAGCCTGACATCTGAGGATTGTGGTATCAAGTCAGCCTGAGTAGGAACGTGCTTGAGATGCTTATCCCAGCTACCTAGCACAAAGCCCTAAGCTGGAGCTGAGGTGGTAAAGCAACAGCCTTCAGTTAAAAAGCTAAGAAACAGTCCCCAGAACCAGAGTTCAATCTGCAGGGCCACTAAAAATTACAAATAACAAACAATCAATACAAAGGAGAGTGGAAAATGAGAGACTGAAATCTGAGGATCCACATTTCAAAGTTAATGCATGCAAGAAAATCCATGAGACATCCTATGTATGTGTGCATCTGTGTGCCATCTTACAGCTTGTGTGTGCCTTCTTGAACGTGTGCTGGTTTGTTCAAGGACAGAGCTCTACCACTCCAAGATTTTCAGTGGTTAATTGGAGGTCATGGTCTCATGGACTTTCCTTCTCAGCCTGGCTTGATTCGTGGTAGACTTTCCTCAGACTCTTATCTCCAATTGTCAAAAAGAAAAAAACAAAAAGCCAGGGAATTGAGTTATGGCTCAAGTGGCAAAATTGGGCAATCCGTTTCTGGGACAGCAACCAGGCCCTGAGTTCAAGCCCCAGGACAATCACAGAAGGATTAAAGAAAGAGAGGCTAGAAGTGCAGAAGGAAGATCCAATGACAGAGGTTTAAATAAATCAAGCATTGGTAGCTCACCGATGTTCTATCAGCTACTCAGGAGGATGAAATCTGAGTATCACCATTTTTTGAAGGCCAGCCCAGGTAGGAGAATCCATGAGACCCTTATGTCTCATTTGTCACCGAAAATATGACACTAGCTGTGCTCTGGTTCATGTAGTATATTCCTAGTCTTAAACAGAAAACTCTGGTACAGCACACAGGCCCTGGTGTTGAGGTCCCAGCACAAAAATATACAAAGACAAAGAAAAAAGAGCACAAATTATTAAAGATGAGAGAAAGAGAAAATTAACATGTCAAAATGAGCCATGGGTTGTTGGTTTATTTGTGTATTCCCAGCTACTGAGGAAATTGAAATATGAGGATCACAACTCAAAGCCAGCCTGGGTAGGAAAGTGATTGAAATTCTTATCTTCAACTACCCAGCTAAAGCTGGAAATTAAGGTGTGACAGTAGTTGTAAAGTACTGAAATTTGGCGAAAACCTGGGAAACAGATTCCTGGTGCATAATTCAGCTCAAAGTCGACCAAAAACAAAACTGAAAGAAGAGAAGAAATGACCATATGATATTTAAAAATAAGCCTGGCGCTGGTGATTCATGCTTATAATTTTAGCTTTCAGGAGGCTGAAGTTTGAGGATAGTATTTAAATTCCAGTCCAAACAGGAAAGGCCATGGGTCTTTTTTTCTGTGTGTGCCAACCTAGGACTTGAATTTGTGTAAGAGGTCTACCACTACCAGCATCTTGGTAGTTGATGAAAAGAATCTCATGAACTTTCCTTCTCAGGCTGGCTTCAAACTATGATACTCAGATTTCAGCCTCCTGACTCTTGCTGGGCATTACATGAGACTCATCTCCAAATGGAAGAAAAATGAAACCTGGCTATTGAGGTGTGGCTCCAATGGCAGAAATGAGAAAATAATTTCTGAAACAGCACCCAGACCTTGATATTAACTTCAGGGGCAACACACATACAAAGAATGAAAAAAATGTGGAGGAGGGTGGGAGAAGAAAGAGCCAATTCCAGAGTTTAAAATGAACCAAGCATAGGTGGCACACACCTGTGATGGTAGCTACTCAGGAGTCTCAAATCTGAAGCTTACAGTTGAAAGCGAGCCCAGATAGGAGAATTCATATACTCAACTCTAAGTAGCTACTTAAAACCAAGCAACATCAAAAAATAGCCAAAGTTGTGCGGTGGCTCATGACTTAATTTGCTAATCTTGAGTAAACACCTCGGGGATAGCACCGGGGCTGATTTGTAGACCCAGGACTAGCATACACAAGGAAATAAAAATACAAATAAAAAGGTGTAAGAATGGCAGGAAATATGGTTTAGTGATAGAGTGCTTGCCTAGCATGTTTGATTTCCTGGGTCTGTTTCCTCAGTACCACACAAATAGGAAAGGCTGGAAGTGGCACTGTGGCTCAAGTAATAGAGTCCTCACCTTCAGTAAAAGAAGCTCAGGAACAGAGCCCAAGCCCTGATTTCAAGCCTCAAGGCTAGGGAAAAAAAGATGTGAGAAAATCCAATTAAAGTTTCAAAATTATCCATGAATTTTTGGTTAATGTATTTAATCCTAGTGATTCAGAAGGCTAAAATCTAAAGGTTGTTGTTCGTAGCTAACCTAGGCAGGGAATTGCCTAAGTCTCCAACTAATCAGCAAGAAAAGCCAGAAATGAGGATGTCTTTGTAGTTGGAAAGCACCAGCCCTGAGGAAAAACCTATGAAAGTGCCCTGGCTCAGAGATCCAGCCTCAGGATCACAGTAAGAGAATTAAATGATTGGAAGTACAGAACCTTGGACTGTTGGCTTATGTCTGTAATTCTACAAATGCAGGAGGCTGAAATAAAAGATCCAGTGTAAAGGCAAACCCAGTCAAGAAATTCCAGGAAACCATGGGACCTATGTTTCTTTGGGCCTGGCTTACCACTGAATATATTTTTTTCCAAGTCTTTCCATTTCCTAACAAATGAGGCAATGTCATTCTTTTTGATGGAGGCATAGAATTCAATTGTGTACTGAGTCAAGCAGAAAAGGTCAGATAAGGTGATGTTAGGGAAATGAACCCTAAGATATGTATTCAAAAGTTTTTTTTTCTTTCATGCGATTGGTTCTAACACATTTATAAGATTATTTCTTTGTTGCTTTATATGTCCCTACCCCACAGTATAACCCTTGCTTTCACTGTGTATTTGATGTTGGTATAATTTGTGGAGGGGAAGGGGAAAACAAATCGTTTAAACAGGGATACAGGTGGACGCATTACAACCATGAGATGTACAAGTCGTTATGTCAAAAACGAACTTTACAACTTTGGTGCATGGGGGGGAGGGGGAGCGGGGAGGATTGGGTGGGGGGCAGGGGGAGGATGGGAAGGGATGGGAAGGGGAAACAAAGGAGGAGGCTACAATTCTTGATAAGAAATATACTCATAATCTTTCTCATGTAATTGTAACCCCTCTGTACAGTATTTTCACAATAAAAAAAGGAAAATAAAAAAGACATTCCAGGAGACTGTTTTGTGTGTGGTAGCCACACTGGAGATAAGATTTTTTTGATTGAATGGAAGTAAGAGTTTCATGGACTTTCTTGCTCAGGCTGCTTTCAAACTATGATGGGCAGATTTCAGCCTCATGTATCAGACCAGGCCTTCCATGAGTTCAAGCTCCAGGACCAACAAACACAAAAATAATGAAACAAATGAAAAGAAGGGTAGAAGAAGAGAAGAAAGAGGCAATATCAGAGGTTTCAATGAACCAATCATTGGTGGTTCATATCTGTGATTCTTGCTACTCAGGCTGAAATTTGAGGATAATGTTTAAAGCTCAGCTCAGTTATACGAGTTCATAAGATCTCTCTCTCTCTCTCTCTCTCTCTCTCTCTCTCTCTCTCTCTCTCTCTCTATCTATCTATCTATCTATCTATCTCTATCTCTCCCTTTGTCTCTCTCTATATCTCTCTCTGTCTCTCTTTTCCTCTGTGCCAATCCTGGTGTTTGAACTTGCACCCTTTTCTTCAATGACCTACTTACTTTCAGATTTTTAGTGGTTAATTGGAGAAAAGAGTATTAAGGACTTTCCTCAATTTTCAGCTTCCTGAATCTGGCCTACCTCTACATGAGTCTCTTGTCTCCAATTAACTTCCCCTCAAAAGCCAACTGTTATGGTTAGTCCCATATATGCACTGAGACAGCATCTGAGTTTCAATTTCTACTCCTAGGACAAGAAAAAATGAAGAAAATAAGAAAAGAAGGTGGAAGCAAGCACATATTAAATGTTTTAAATGACCCAAATGTTGCTGGTCATGTGTGTAATCCTTACTATACAAGAGGCTGACTTCTGAGGTTTGCAATGTCAAATCAGCCTTGGCAGGAATGTGCTTGAAACTCATCTTCAGCTACACAGCACAAAACCTTGAGCTGTGGATGAGGTTGTAAAAGCATCAGCCTTGAGTATAAAAGGTTAGATATAGGCCCCAGAGTTAGAGGTCAAGCCACAGGACCAATAAAATTTTCAAAGAAGAGAAGATGAAGACAGGCTGAAATCTGAGGATCATGGTTCAAAGCTAGCCCATGCAAGAAAGTCCATGAGCCTTTCTCTGTGTGTGCATCAGTGTGCTGTCCTATAGCTTGAACTTCTGCTGTTTTGTTCAAGGATAGAGCTCCACCACTCCCAGCTTTTCATTGATTAATGGGAGCTAAGATTCTCATGGACTTTCCTGCCTTGGTTGGCGTTGAACCATTATCCTCAGATTTCAGAAAACTGATTCATTCTGGGCTTTGCATAAGACTCTTATCTCCTATTAGCTACCAAGATTTAAAAAGAAAAACTGGAGTTGGGCTGTGACTCAAGTGGCAAACTGGGCAATCACTTTCTTTCTTTCTTTCTTTTTCTCTCTGTCTTTCTTTCTCTGTCTTTCTTTCTCTCTCTCTCTCTTTCTTTCTTTCCTTTCTTTTTCTTTCTTTCTTTCTTTCTTTCTTTCTTTCTTTCTTTCTTTCTTTCTTTCTTTCTTTCTTTCTTTCCTATCTTTCTTTCTTTCTTTCTTTCTTTTTTCTTTCTTTCTTTCTTTCTTTCTTTCTTCCTTCCTTCCTTCCTTCCTTCCTTCCTTCCTTCCTTCCTTCCTTTCTTTCTTTCTTTCTTTTTTTGGATCGGGTTATGGGGCCTGAACTCTGGGCCTGGGCACTATCCCTCAGCTCTTCAGCTTAAGGCTAGCGCTCTACCACTTGAGCCTCAGCGCCCCTTCCAGCTTTTTTCTTTTTGCTTATGTGGTGCTGAAGAATTGAACCCAGGGCGTCATGCATGCATGGCAAGCACTCTACCACTAAGCCACCTTCCTAGCCCCTGGGCAATCACTTTCTAGGACAGCACTCATGGCCTTATTTCAAGCACCAAGACAAAACACTTATAGCAACAAGTTATATGTTGGCTCATGTGGTAAAGCACCAGTCTTGAAGTAAAAGCTATGGTTTTGTATCCAGGCCCTGATTTGTAGCCCCAGGACTAGCATATAAACCAAAATAACAAACAAGGAAAAATTTAAAAAGAAAAATTGGAAAAAATAACATATTAACGTTTTAAAATAAACAATCAGTTTGTGGTTCATGTGTATAATCGGAGCACTTCAGGAAGCTGAAATCTGAGGATCATGGTTTGAAGCCAGACTCCCCAGAAATGTACATTAAAATCTTATGTTCAATAAGCCAGCAAAAAGCTAGGAGTGGAGCTATGGTTGAGTTGTAAAACATAATCCTTGAGTCAAAAACCTAATAAACATAAGGGCGCTGAGACTCTAGCCTGTAATCCTAGATATTCAGGGGTTTGAGATATGAAAATCATGGTTCAAAACCAACCTGGGAAGGAAATGTAATGAGAACATCTCCAGTTCACCACCTGAAAACCTGAAGTGGTGCTGTGGCTGAAATGGTAGAGCATTCGCCTTAAGCTGAAGAGCTCAAAGATAGCACTCAGGCCGAGGGTTCAACTCCACGTTCCTTAAAAATAGGTAAGAAACAGCAATGAGGCCCAGAGATCAGGTCCACTGACCGCAATTAAAAAGCATTAAGGTTGAAGGCAAGAAAGAGCTAAGTAAAATATATTAAAATATCAGAGGCTGGTTGCTCATGCATGTAGATTCCAGCTACCCAGGCTGCAGTTCAAAGCCAGCACAAGCAAGAAAGTCCATGAGATTTGTGTATGTAATTACCAGTACTAAGGGTTGAACTTGCCTTGTTTTACTCAAGTCTAGAGTACTACAACCCCCAGCTTTTTGGTAATTAATTGGAGATAAGAATCTCAGACTTCATCTGTGAATTTGGCTCAGTGGTAGGGTGCTAGCTTTGCATGCATGAGGACCTGGGTTTGATTCCTCAGAACCACATAAGCAGGAAAAGGCAAAAATGTTGCTGCAGCTGAATTGATAGAGCACTAACCTTAAGCTGGAATGCTGATGGACAGCGCCAAAGACTTGTTTTCAGGCCCACAACCAGTGGCAAAATAATAAACAAAACCCTCAGACTTTGCTGCTCATACTGGCTTCAAACCAAGATCCTCAGATTTCAGCCTCCTTAGTAGTGCTGGGGTTCATATGAGACTCTTCAAAAAGAAAGAAGCTGGAAGTTGAGGTATGGCTCAATTGGCAGAACTGAGCAAAATCTCTGAGACAGTGGCCAGTCCCTAGATGGAGAAAAAAACATAAAAATTTCAAAAATAAATAATAAATTGTAATACAGAAAAAATCATGTATAATATGAACAAGGAAAACAGTTATTTTTTAAGTGCAGCAAATGAGAACATACTACAAAGTTTCAAAATGACATACTGAGAGTAAGGGGAAAGGATTTTTTTTTAATTCATGTAAATATTAAATCCAAACTGACATGACCAAGATCTAATATGATCAGAAACTTATCTCTCAGTTGTAATTGCTTACAAATAATTGTCCCTCCAGTTTCAGCAATAGCATGGGGATTTAGGAAGGACCTCTCTATGCAGCCTTGACTGAATAGGGATCTTCCTGCTTTAGCCTCTGGAGTTAGAAATACAGGCTTTGCCTTTACTTTAACACACAAATTACACTTTAAAACTCAACATCAATATCCAAATAACGGATTATGTGTAAAAGCATGAATAAACATCCACCAGAGAACCTCTGAGCAATACAATCATAACAGTAGAAGAGCACCTATCAATTAAGTTAGGTAAAAGAAGGAAGATTTAACATTTTTTTGGAAGTGCAGGGGTTTGAACACAGGGCCTCATGCTTGCTATGTATAAAATTCAGTGACATCAATGATATCCACACTACATTTTAACCATTATCTCTGCTTGTGAACATTCTTTTCAATACTGATGGAATCCACACAATGACCTGCACCAGAAACTTTTGTTTGGTTTTATTTGTTTTTGGTCCATCATGGGGCTTGACCTCTGGGTTGGGCACTGTCTCTCTGCTCTTCATCTCAAGGTGAGTTCTCTATCGCTTGAGCTACAGCGCCACTTCCGGTTTTCTAGTGTTTTATTGGAGATAATATTCTCACATACTTTCCTGCCCGGGCTGGCTTTCAACTGTGATCCTCAGATCTCAGCCTCCTGAATAGTTAGGATTACAGGTGTGAGCCACCGGACCCCAGGCCCAGAAACTTTTAATATTCCCCTTTTCCCTTATGAAATTGTTTAGTCAATATATTTCACATAAATAGATAATTTTGTGTCCATCCATGACAGAAATATATTAATTGCAGCTTTTTGTGGATGAGTCATAATTTATGCACACCTCACATTTTATAAACCTATTCATCTGGGCCCACATTCAGCAGCTTGTTCTGAGAAGAATGATAGCTATTTTGCTAGCCAAATCTATCCTATTCCATTTCCTACTCAAATTAGTCTTTGGTATCAGTTTGAGTCTGCTCAGAGGGTAGAGCCATTCGGGCTGGCTTTGAACCATGATCCTCAGATATCGGTCTCCTGAATAGCTAGGATTACAGGCATGAGACACCTGCACCAGGCCATTATTTCTTCCAAGAACATTTCAGGGGGATAGAATAGCACTGCACCACATACATTCATTAGCAACTGCCCAGGGTGAACCAGATGCTCAGAACAAATCCACTGACCTTGATATTGTCTTTTTTGTCCAAAGGGATATTGTTGGACTTACGGTCTTCATGTATGATTTTGTTTGGTGTAAGTAGTGAACAGCACTTACATGTGTGACAAGCCCCCTGGCTTCATCCTCATATAGGCGGCAGAATTTTCAGATCCACCCCAGAAGGTATCCCCTAGTGGCCAGTTCCATGATGAGATACACATATTCTTCCTTCTCCATTACCTGGTACAAACTGATGATGTGTTTGTGCCATACCTTCTTAAAAATGTCCACCTCATTCTTTATCCAATGATGAGGACTCTCACTTCCAGAGTGTTTTAAATGCCACATCCTTGTCTGTGAGGAGGGAATGGGCCAGCTTCACTTTTCCATAGGTACCTGTGTCGAAGAGTTCTTTCTTCTGGTATTGTTTGAGGATCTCCTCTTTTAAGGGGCTTGAGTTTGCTTCTTTCTGTACTTCCATCCTTCTGCTACAATGGCAGGTAGCAAGTCTAAGTAAAATAAAGGAAAACCCAGAAAGAGTAAAAAGAAATACCAAAATCCAAATAACAGCCCATTCCCACTACCAAAAAAATCACTTAACTTTGATTCAGTCCAGCGGGTCATCAAGCAAGAGCTCCAAGCTCTGTTAACTGACATAGGTTGGAGCACAGTGGCTTCCTATATATCCTTCATGACCTCACACAAGGGAGCAATAACAACCAGGCATAGTGATGTCATAGAAGAAATGGACCAATCAGTGTCTGGTCCAGTGAGGTCAGAGAAATAGTGGACCAATCACAGCCTGCTAGCATTGACATTCTAGCTCTTAGACCTTAAAGACTGTTGCTAAGGAATCCATGTGGCTTGAGGTTGCTCTGGTCATTCTCGTGGCATTTCTGAAACCACTAGAACAGTGGTCAAAATCCTCTGATTTTCTAGAGGACTACTGAATCTTATAAATTACTTCTCTGGAGACACTAGCTGATAGCTTCCATTATTCTTTTTTTTTTTTTTGGGTCCGGTCATGGGGCCTGAACTCTGGGCCTGGGCGCTGTCCCTCAGCTCTTTAGCTCAAGGCTAGCACTCTACCACTGGAGCCACAGCGCCACTTCCAGCTTTTTTCTTTTTTCTTACGTGGTGCTGAGGAATCGAACCCAGGGCCTCATGCATGCAAGGCAAGCATTCTACCACTGAGCCATCTTCCCAGCCCGATAGCCTCCATTATTGATGGCCATCTTATCCAATGTCTTTTTCCAGCAATAGCACTACACAAAGGCCTCCGTCCTTCTCAAGGACAGCTGTGTCCTACAACTTCCTCCTGAGGGGACAAGTTCCAGGGTGGCTTTGAGCCATCACCCTCACAATTCACCTTCCTGAGTAGTCAGGATTATAGGCCAGAGCCATCTGTAGGTACTTAGCTCATCTCTTACATTTGGAGGAAGTATGTTTGTTAGAAAGTTGGGTTTTAGATATGTCCTTTTAACACTTTAAATTTGTTGCCCTTGCTATCTAATAGTGAATCTAGTTTCTGATGAGAAATTTGTCTTAATATAATTGAAGATTACTTGTGTGATGAGTTGTGTCTTTTGGCTATGGGAGGTTTTCTGTTTTTGTTTAATTAGAATGTGTCTTAATGTGGACCTGTGTAATTATGTTAATTGACTTTTTTGAGCTGATAGATTTCTGCATGGAAGGGTTCATGCTTTCAATAAAAATTGGGAAGGTATTGGTTTTTTTCCTTCAAATACTATGTATTTCTATTTTTCTCTCTGTATATATATATATATATATATATATATATTATACATTATATATTCACACTGTATATGTGAATATACATATATATGCCTACATGTATATATTATATATACATTTATATACATATATTTCACATAATTTCCACTTTTGTGATTGTTTATGGTAGAAAGTTTGGATTGATCCTAGCTACTCCATCAGAGTTAGTGTTTGAAGTTTTCCTCTTTATTTCTTGATAAAAATATGCATTACTCGTCAAGGATATTGAAATAGGCATTAAGCACAGATAGCTTCTCTCTCTTTCTCTCTCTCTCTCTCCCTCTCTCTCCTCTCTCTCTCTCTCTCTCTCTGTCTCTGTCTCTCTCTCTGTGTCTCTGTGTCTCTGTCTCTCTGTCTCTGTCTCTGTCTCTGTCTCTGTCTCTGTCTCTGTCTCTGTCTCTCTCTCTCTCTCTCTCTCTCTCTCTCTCTCTCTCTCTCTCTCTCTCTCTCTCTCTCTCTCTCTCTTTTATTTCCTGCCTTGGTTAGGTCTCTGAGCACAGGGACATTGTTTGTTGGGTTCTTCTAATGTGCTGTGAAATTTTACAGTGTCATATGCTGCTTCAAAGGCCACCAGGCAGGCCTGCACTTGGAAGAGGAGCTTCTCAAAGGCAGCCTGCATGGGTGCACCTTCCTGCTTCTGGCTTGATGTCAGAGCCCCAAAGCTACTTGGGGTGTCCTTAGCAGATGCCCTTTTGCCTGGACTGCTGACTGGTGACTGTGCCAGCCCAAGCACAGCCTCTTTTTATTATACATCAGATGTCTGTGGAGGATCCTGGGGGTGTTCCCTTGTTGGTGGCTATGCTTGGAGCAAGGCTGGGAGCTGCAGAAGCCTCACTGTGTCCTGAATTCTGGGGCACAACAAATGCCAAGGGTTTCTCTGGGCTCTTTACAGAATACATGGGCAGGTTCAGGAGCAGAAGCTGAGCTCATGGGTCCCCTAAACACAGGGAGGGCTTTAGAGCCAGGCATCACAGATCTTTTTGACGGGCTGTAGACACCATCTGGAAGCTGTTGGACCTTTAGGAAGTCTGAGTACATCATGAGATTAGGTGTGGGCCTCTGAGCTTCATCCATTGTTTGCAATAGGGCCGAGCCCTCCTTCCCGTATTGTCCTGGTGCTCTCAGAGTGTGTGCTGGTTTCTGGCAGTGAGAAAAGTTTAATGTGTCTTTTATTTCCTGAGCCTCACTAGGAAGTTCTATTGTTGGCAGGGATGATTCTGTCATTGGGATGTCTGTGTGTTCTCTGAGTAAGGGAATCTACAGACCTCATAGCACATCTTGGCTTTCTCTCTGAATATTTAGTTTCGGTGAAAGACTGGTCTCTGAAAGGCATAAGTTTTAAGGCTTCAGGTGCTTTATAGGTTTCCAGACATATCCAGGGTTTGTTCTTTTTGATCTTTCAATGACAGCTCTAATTTCCTCCCTTAGTCATGGTCTATTGACCCCTTTGACTCTGGCATAAATGAGGGAAGACAGGCAGGGCTCCTGTGTTGCTAAGTAAAGCAGACAGGGCTGCTTTGTTGCTGAGCAAAAGCAGGCAGGCCTGTCTTGTTACATAGTTTCATTTTATTCCCCGATGTTGGTAAATAAAACCTCCAGATTAGACTTCAGGAGCTGCCCATGATCATTGCTCCATTCCTTTTCCCTGCTCTTATCAAAATGCCTTTCTATTTGAATTCATTTTTACTTTTACTTTTTGTCAGAAAAAAAGAGGCAATTGAAAATCTATATGTAATGTTAATTTTTATTCTTGAATTACTAAAATACATGAAGAACATGTCAATTAAAGCAGCATAAAATGGCAGATGGCGTGAGCTTGATCAATGTCCCTCTACTCTGTTTCTCTTGCTCTACCCTGGGGTGACCACTGTGACCAGTTAGTTATGTATCCCTGCATCTAAACCAAATGTGCACAAAGAACAGGCTATTGAAAAAGAGACTTGCCCACAGTTATCCAAGTCCCTCAAAATGCTATCTTAGTAGGAGGCCAAATTTCCATTCACACTATGGATATTCAAACGTCTACACTCGGGTTCACAGTCCTGAGCCAAGTCTGTGCTGGAACCAGGACCAGAGGTGGTAACTTATTATTCACTAAGGGAGAAGTCTGCAATAGCTAGAAATCTGCCCTTTGCCTTTCCCACTAAGTCACAGTATCCGACATGAGGACCAAGGAGTTACACAGGCCTTTTAGAGGTTACTAGACTTTGGGTTTTAACTTTTGTAATTCCAAGTTTCTTTTCAGATCAAATATTGGGCCTGCAGAAAAGCAGCCCATGAGGAAGTGATGTCCAGAACTTGTGCAAGTGTCTCAGACTATTTGAATTTGTTCTTATTGAATTGTCTTTTTTTCTACAATCCACACCTATGGCCAAATAGGGTGTACAAAAACAAGGCCACTTCCACTAAAACAGATTGTTGATGTTCAAGACCTAACTTGAATCCACTCCATTTGATACAATACTGTTCCAAGGAACATTCATTCAGTGAGGAGTAAAATATTGTACATCTGTCAGAGATAGATGTTAACCCTTGACTTTTAACGTTATAAGTGGTATTTGGGCCAGATGCTGGTGGCATATACCTGTAATCCTGGCTACTCAGCATTCTAGTTTGAAGCCACCCAGGTCCAGAATGTCTGTGAGACTCTTTCCTCCAATTAACCACCAATAATCCCGAAGTAGAGTTGTGGTTCAAGTGGTAGAGCAATAGTCTTGGACACAAAAGCTCAGGAACAGCACCCAGGCCCTCAGTTCAAGTGCCAGGGCTAGCAAACACATACCAAAAATGCGGTATTTGCAACCAAAGAATAAATTTTAATTTGATCTCTTTTTAGCCAATTTAATGTCTGAGCTCTTGATCTCCAAGCTTCTTGGCCACTCTACTCCTGGAGAATAACAATTATTCAAGTGGAAAAGAAGGATCTGGAATGATTCTCCATTAGAGATGCTGATGTTTGAAAGACTATGCGAAATAAAATACTTCAGTCTCTAAAAAAATATAGCAGTCACAGTGGAACCTCTGAATTTGTTAATTGATGGTCAGTATCTAGGCTTGAACTCAGAACCTGGGCTTTGTCCCTCAAGGCTAGCACTCTACCACTTGAGACACATCTCCACCTCTAGCTTTTTTTGGCAGTCAATTGGAATAAGAGTCCCATGGATTTTCCTATCTGAGCTGGCTTTAAATAACGATCCACAGATCTCAGCCTCCTGAGTACCTAGGATTACAGGCTTGAGCCTGTGATGGCTAATTGAAATTTAATGGTACCTACTACCAGAGATGGTAGTTAAGACATTTACATCCACCACAAAAGTCCAAGTTAATTTCAGCTTTGATTTCTCCAACACACTTAAGAGAAAGATCAGTAGAGATATAAAATTAAACCTTAGTAGTAGAATTCAAATATTCTTGGCTTATTTTATATTTTTTAATTGTGAGAATACCACATAAAGGAGTTACAACTACATGGGCAAGATCTTGGTTTATTTTGAGTCCTGCTAAATCCTAGATGTCCACAGACAAATCCCAAAATACAAGTGTTAGGAGGTCAGAGACAGGAGAGTGCCCTGAAATTGCATTAAAATTAATATTAACAATAGTATTATTTATTTAACTACCAATCTAACAAGTACACTTAATATAATTTTTTCCAAGCCTTTCCATTTCCTAACAAATGGAGCAATGTAATTATTTCTGATGGAGGCATATAATTCCATTGTTTATATATACCACATTTTCTTGATCCATTCATCTACTGAGAGGCATTTGGGTTGGTTCCATATCTTACTTATGGTAAATAATGCTGCAATAATAAACATAGTTGTGCTGGTAGCTTTAGTGTGGTCTTGTTTGTGATCATTTGGGTAAATGCCCAAAAGCGGGATTGCTGGCAAATAGCGGAGCTCTATGTGGAGTCTTTTGAGGAAACTCCATATTGCTTTCCAAAGTGGTTGAACAAGTTTATACTGCCACCAATGTTCACTTCTCTCCGCATCCCCTCAAGCATCTGTTGTTATTACAGATCTTGATTATTGCCATTCTAACTGGGGTGAGGTTGTATCTCTATGCTGTTTTGATTTGCATTACTTTTATGGCTAGAGAGGTTGAGCATTTCTTATGTGTCTATTGGCAATCCTTCTTAACTCTTCAGAGAAGTTTCTCTGTAAGTCTTTAGCCCACTTATTTATTGGGCAGTTGTTTCTTTGGAGATTTGTTATTGGCGATTTAATTCCTTAAGTTCCATGTATATTTTAGATATGAGACCCTTGTCGGTTGTATGGCTAGTGAAGATCTTCTCCCAATCTGTGGCCTTTCTATTGATCTTGCTAGCTATGTGCTTGGTCATGCAGAAGCTCTGCAATTCTGTCCAATCCCATTTGTTCAATCTTTCTTTGATTTGTTGTGTTTCTAGGTCTCAATAAAGAAAATTTCGCCCTGTGCCAAGAAGACCTAGGGTTTCTCCTATTCCATCCTGTAATGTTTTCAGAGTGTCTGCTTTGACTCTGAGGTCTTTGATCAATTTGGAGTTGATTCTGGTTCAGAATGATATATAAGAATCTAGCTTTCATTCTCTACAAGTACTTAACCAATTTTGCCAGCACCATATACTGAAGAGGCTGTCTTTCTTCCATTCTATATTTTAAGCTCCGTTATAGAAGATTAGTTGGCTATAGGTCTGTGTGTTCATTTCTGGGTTTTCAATTCAGTTCCATTGGTCCTGAGGTCTGTTCTTGTGCCAGTAGAATGCTGTTTTGCTTACTATGGCTTTGTAGTAGAGTTTGAAATTTGGTATTGCTATTCCTCCAGCCCTGTTCTTTCTGTTGAGGACTGTTTTTGCTATTTGGGGTCTTTTACTGTACCATATGTATTTTTGGATTGCCTCTTCTAATTTCTTGAAGAATGAGTTTGGAATATTGATAGATATTACATTGAATTTGGAGATAGCCTTCGGAAGTATGGCCATTTTCACGATGTTGATCTTTCAAATCGGAAGTATGGTCATTTTCACTATGTTGATCTTTCAAATCCAGGAGCATGGGATTTTTTGCCACTTTCTAAGTTCTGTTTTGACTTCCTTTTTCAGGTTTTCAAAGCTTTCAGCATAGATATCCTTCACTTCCTTGGTTAAGTTAATTCCTAGGTATTTTATTTTTTGTGGGGCTATTACGAATGGAGTTGCTTTCCTAATTTCAGCCTCACTTTTTTCATTGTTGGCATACAGAAAAGCCATTGATTTTTGAGGGTTAATTTTATACCCTGCTATTTGCCAAATTTTTGAATCAGCTTGATTAATTTAGGAGTGGTGTCTGCGGGATTCTTTAAACACAATATCATGTCATCGGCAAAGAGGGAGAGTTTTACTTCTTCTTTCCCTATTTGGATCCCCTTTATGTTTGCATCTAGTCTTATTTGTAGCTAGGCATTCAAATACTAGATTGAAGAGAAGTGGAGAGAGTGGACGTCCTTGTCTCATTCCTGCTTTAAGAGGAAATAGCTTTAGTTTTTCACCATTAAATAGAATGCTGGTTGTTGGTTTGTCATATATAGCCTTTATTGTATTGAGGAATGTTCCATGGATTCCTAATTTTTCAAGAACCTTCATCATAAAGGGGTGTTGGATCTTGTCGAATGCTTTTTCTGCATCTATTGAGGTAACCATGTGGTTCTTATCCCTGCTCCTGTTGATGTGATGAATTATACCAATTGATTTCCGTATATTGAACCAGTTTTGCATCCCTGAAATAATCCTGTTTTATCTTGGTGTATGATTTTTTCGATGAATTGTTGATGTCGATTGGCCAAAATTTTGTTGAGAAGCTTTCCATGAATGTTCATCCAAGAAATGGGTCTATGGTCCTTTTTCTTTGATAAGATCCTGCCTGGTTTTGGGATGAGGGTTATGATGACTTCATAGAATAAGTTCCATATTGAACTTTCTCTTTCAATTTCATTGAAGAGTTGGAGGGGTATTAGTGTGAGTCCTGCTTTGTAGACCTTGTAGAATTCCGCTGTGAAGCCATCTGGACCTGGGCTTTTGTTAGAAGAGAGATTCCTTATTACTGTTTATATTTCAATGCTTGATATGGGCCTCTTAAGGTGATTTAACTCATCATGGTTTAGTTTTGGCATGTCAGTATTTGCTATGAAAAGGTCCATTTCTGTCAAGTTCTCAATCTTATTAGCATAAAGTTTTGTGAATCTTGGTTGTTTCTCTGGTGATGTTTCCATTCTCATTTCTGAGTTTCTTTATTTTGGTATGTTCTTTTCTTTTTCTGATAAGATTTGCTAAGGGTCTGTCAATTTTGTTAGTTTTTTCGAAGAACCAACTCTTTGGTTTGTTGATTCTTTCTATGGCTTTTTTGATTCTAATTGATTTAATTCTGATTTAATTTTAATTATTTCTTTCTGTCCATTGGGTTGGGGTTTATCCTGCTTGTCTTTTTCAAGGAGGCTCAGATGTCTCATTAAATTGTTGGTTTCAGATCTCTCCAATATGTTGATGTAGGAACTCAGAGCTATTAACTTGCCTCTGAGTACTGCCTTTGCTGTGTCCCAGAGGAGTTGGTAATTTGTGTGCTCATTTTTGTTGAATATCATGAACATTTGAATTTCATTTCTAATCTCTTCCATGATGCAATCCTGATTCAGCAGTGTCTTGTTCAGCCACCATGTATTACAGAACTTTCTTTAGTGGCTTTTGGTGTGGAGTCCTACTTTTAATCCCTTGTGGTCTGAGAGAATGGAAGGTATAACTTCAATGTATCTGAATTTGGACAAGTTTGCTTTGTGGCCTAAAATGTGGTCTATTTTGGAAAATGTTCCATATGCTGCTGAGAAAAACATGTATTCTGATGCTTCTGGGTGAAATCTTCAGTAGATGTCTGTTAAATCTAGTTGATATATGTAGTTGTTTAGATATGTGGGATCTTCATTGTGTTTTTGCCAAGTTGATCTATCTAGTGGGGACAGTGATGTGTTAAAGTCCCCAACAATTAATGTCTTTGGATCTATGTGGTATTTGAGGGAAATTTTCGTTTCTTGGATAAATTTGGGTGCTCTGTTGTTTGTTGAATACATATTTAGAATTGTAATATCCTCTGAAGGAGAGACACATTAATTAGTATGTAGCAACCTTCTTTATCTGTTCTCACTAATTTTAAATTGAATTCTATTTTATCTGATTTTAGGATTGCAAATCGTGCCTGTTTTGGGGGCCATTTGCTTTGTAGATTTTGTTTCAACCTTTCACATTGAAAATGCGTTTGTTTTTATGGGCAAGATGTGACTCCTGAAGGCAGCAGATAGAAGGTTCGTGCTTTTTAATCCAACTAGACAGTCTATGTCTCTTAATTGGAGAGTTAAGTCCGTTAATGTTGAGAGAGAGAACTGAGAAATATTTGGGAGTTTCTGCCATTTTATCCACCTTCTTGGGGGCTGTGGCAACTGGGTTCTTTCTATGTTTCTTGGATTCTCAGTTTGGTTGTGGTTTCTTGGCCTTTTTTGTGGTCTTGTTGGTTTTCTATGTGTAGGATATGTTTAAGAATCTTTTGAAGGGTTGGTTTGGTGGAGATATATTGTTTCATTTTTTCTTTGCTATGGAAGGTTTTTATTTAACCTTCCTTTATGAAGGAGAGTTTAGCTGAGTACAGTTTTCTTGGGTGATTGTTGTTTGTCTTTACGGCATGGCATACATCATTCCAGACTCCTCTTGCTTTGATTGTCACTGATGAGAAATCTGAGGTGATTCTAACTGGTTTCCGTTTATAGATGATTGATCTTTTCTCCTTGACAGCTTTAAGGTTCTTTTCCTTGGTCTGAATTGATCCTGTGAGGATTATAATGTGATGCTGGGTTGTCATGTTCTGGTCTGGTCTATCTGGAGTTCTAAAAGTTTCTTGGATCTGAATAGGCCTATCTTTTTGCATGTTTGGGGAGTTCTCTGCTAAGATCCTTTTAAACAAATTTCCTAGACCATTAACTTCTGTTTCTAGGTGCTTCTCTACACCCAATTTCCTCAGATTAGGCCTTCTGATGGTGTCTTCCAAATGTTGAATAGATCGATCATATTTTTTGGACTTTTCTTGGATGGTTGTATGTCCTTTCTCTATAACAAGTCTACAAATCTAGATGCAATGTGATAGTATGTACACAGTGTCATACATGTATAGGTGTCCTCACAGTCGGTAAAATAATTGGTAAGTAAATGAATAAAACAACAAATACAATGAATAAACACACCAAACATGATATAGACTGAACATGTATATGGAAGTTCAATCCTATCTTTAAAATATATATAAGGAGTATGACTGGGGCATGAATTCAGGCCTAGGGAACAGGCCTGAATATCTGGTCTTTAAGCATAGTGAGCTTCCCCTTCCCCCACAGTGCAACATAGTTACCCAGTCCCTAAGTTCAAATCCCAGGCCTCGCAGATAAAAAATCGCACATTCCAAGCCAAGTAGTTTCATTAGCATTTTTAATATTTTTTTAAAGTTCACTTTGCCTTTATTTGAAACATTTTTATTTTATAACATGAGAGTTTTTTTAAAAAGGGGGTTTAAACTTTTACATTTCAGCATAGCAAATTGGTGTTTTTGACCATCTGCCATGAAGAGTGAGAATGAAAATGAGGATATCATTTCTCCCTAGGAGGTTGGGACAGTTGATGTTATTTCTTATTTTTTCTATTTTTTTTTTAATTTTTTGTCAGTCGTGGGGCTTGAACTCTTCACTTGGGTGTTGTCGCTGTGCTCTTCAGCTCAAGGCAAATGCTCAAGCACTTGAGCCACATCACCACTTCCAGTTTTCTAGAGGTTTATTGTAGATAAGAATCTCACAGACTTTCCTCCCTGGCTGGCCTTGAGTCTCCTTCCTCAAATCTCAGCCTCCTGAGTAGCTAGGATTATAGGTGTGAACCACCCGTTCCCAGCAGTTGATAATATTTCTATTTAGAGTTATTTTTATAATTATAAAATGTTTGCAATTGTGTACTGTGAGTTTTCCTCAGTGCCTACCACAAAATAAACTAAGGGAGTCCTCATATCACCAAAGTTTGAGTTTCTGAATAAACACTCACTTCTGTGAGGGCAGTAGGTACTTGTAAACATTTTGGGAATAAACTGGATTCTAAAATGAAAAACAAAAACATTGGTACTACGATGTAGCTCAGTAGTGGAATATTTGCCTGAAGAGCATAAGACCTTGGAAGAAAAGTTTCCTAAAGCTCAGAATGTTAGCATTTTGTATGAACAAACTTCTTTCCTTTTTTTTTTTTTTGTCGGTGGTGGGGCTTGAACTCTGAGATTGGGCATTATCCCTGCGCTCTTCAGCTCTTTGCGAGCACTCTACAGCTTGAGCCACACCTCCACTTCTGGTTTTCTAGTGGTTTATTGAAGGTAAGAGTCTCCCGGGGTCTCGCCTTGAACCGCCATCCTCAGCTCTCAGCCTCCTGAGTAACTAGGATTATAGGTGTGAGCCACTGATGCCTGGTCCATGAACAAACATTTTAAGATTGATTCTAAAGAAAGAAACTTCGAACATACATTTTGTATAAATAATTTATAATGCCATAGTTAAGGCACTAATTCAGAAGTATTTGTTCATTGGCTGGTTTCTTAGTTTATTTACATATATATATATACATTATAAATATATATATATACACATATTATTAAAAACATAGCTTTGAATTATACCTAAGAACATATGTGCTCATGTAAAATTATACAAATGCACAAGTTTGATTTTTTTTCAGTTTGTTGGTACCATAAATTAGGTGGGATTTGTGTACTGTTGTTTTGTTCTCTGTTTTTAGAGGATTTCTCTTCCCTTTATCCCCCTACCCCCCTCTCCTCGCACTTGAACTCAGCTTGCTCTTTCTTGGCTTAACCAAGAAAGAGCTGATTTTCTACCACTTCAGCCATACCTGTAGACTGGCTTTTTGCCAGTTAATTGGAGATTACATCTCTCAGGCTTTGCTGCCTGGATTGGCTTTGAAACTTCATCTTCCAGTTCTCACTTCCTGAGTAGCTGGGATTACAGATGTGAGCCACTGGGGTGCCTGGGGATAAATTAATTTGATTGATGTATTCTTTCTGTTTTTCTAAGCATGGGATGATCTACTATAGAATTTTAATGATTGTCCTTGGTCTGAAGTAAGATATATAATACATATGCAAATCTGTATACTTCTCTTAAGATGTAATCAATTTAGTACATGTTATAAGTGTAATAATAGTCAATAAAATAATGAATGAATAATACAAAAAATAAAATAAATACACTCAAAGCAAATTGCAATAAACATAATTATGTAGATATAAATCATTACTTCAAATGTGGATGAATATTACATTAACAGGGCTGGGGAATCAATTCAGGCCCAGGGAACAGGCCTGAATTGCTTGTTTTCCAAGAGGGTGAGTTTCCCCATCCCCTCTGTGAATTAAAGTTACCCAGACTATGAGTTCAATTCCCAGGCCTGGCAGAAAAAAAGGGCATGAATTGCAAGCCAGGGAGTTTCATTAGTATTGTATGCATGTATGTATGTATGTATGTATGTATATATATATCATGGGACTTGAACTCTGGCCTTGGGAGCTGACCTTGTGCTCTTCAGCTCAAGGTGAGTGCTATAATTCTGTTTTTCTAGTGGTTTATTAGAGATAAATGTCTCACAGACTTTCCTGCCCTGGCTGGATTTGAACCGTGATGTTCAGATTTCAGCGTCTTGATTAGCTAAGATTACAGGCGTGAACCATAGCTGGTGCCAGGCTATTTTTAATATTTTTAAAATTATTTATTTATTTATTTATTTATTTATTTATTTATTTATTTATTTATTTATTTATTTATTTATTTATTTATTTATTTTTGCCCAGCACTGGGCTTGAACTCATATTGTGGCAACTCTGCCTCAGGTAACATCAATCTAGATTTGGATGGTGCAGCCTCTGGACCCACAGCCCATCCTGGGATACGAGGTTTCAGGGGCTGACAGGAAAACAAAATGAAAACGGCACCAAAAAAAATCCAGGAACCACCTACGGATGGCAGTTTCTTGGTTTTCCTTCATTTCATGGTGACCATCCTTGGTACAAATGACACTGCTGCAACCTGTAGGTCACCTGGCATTGCTGAAGGCTGACGGGCTGTCAGCGAAGCCATTGGCCAACCTGAACACCTAGACCCTGAGTTTCAATCCCAGTCATGCTACTTACAAAGGGCTGAAGAGCCTAAGAAACTATTGCTTGTCCATAGGAACGCCAGAGAAATGTGATCAATATCATGTTTGGCTGAGTAGTTCATCAATCAGTCTAGTATAAATTTAGACCCAATAATTACAGAACACTGATTGATTTTAATTCATAGTTTATTATGTATTAAAAGAATACTATTCATTAAATGGAGTGTTCACTAAAGACCTGAGAATCTGTACGAATGTAGTATATGTCATTTCATTCCACATAGTCATCATTGGCAGTATCAAAATATCTAAATATATATTTATTTTTATACCATTGTCTGAATAGAAAGGTACTGCTATTTTGGCCAAACCTGTGACTCCATCCTAGGTCCTGGGATCCACTTGGCACCTGAATGGACTAGGGGATGCCATGCTTACACTCACCCATTCATGAACTGGGACTTCTAGGCCCTCCGTTCAGGTACCAGCACTGCCAAAAATTTCATCTTGGAGTAAGATTCCAAGTGAGACATCTGTTTTCCATTTGTGTGCAAGTGCTGGGTGTGAGATATCATGTACATAATATGTGTGCAAAGCTCCATGCTACGGAATAGATTGGAATAAATGTAACAAATGATATAGCTGCACTCACAGTCCATAAAATAAATGTTAATTCAATCAATCAATAATAATATATAATGAATCACTCCAAGAAACACCATACAGACTGAATATATGGATGTAAATATGAATCACATATTTAAAATGTCTATAAATGTTACAGTATTCGGGCTGGTGCTTGAATTCAGGCCTAGGGAAGAGTTGAGAAGTTCATGCATGATTCACATAGGAAATGCTAGGCAAGACTTCTGTCACAACAATTATGTTTAATTAAGTCTTCACGAAATGTGACAATAATAATTACATTCAGGAAATTGAAGCATTGGGAAAGATCCCAGAATTGGTAGTCACATGGTAGATAGGATTCCAACACAGTTTGCCACATCTTCTCTATACAAATAGGTATTTATTAGCATAATAGCTTCAGCTTATGAATGGATGAATATGGTGCACAAACCCCACCCCGAGCATAATCTCAGATCCTGGGTAGGACCTAGATCATTAGTAGCTCAAAATCTGGTGTGTTCATATGGACCCATTAGAAAGTTGGGTCTGTCAGGCCCAGAGTTCAAATCCCAGCAATGACAAAAGGTTCATCCTGATGTAAGAAACCAATCCTTACAGCTGTTTTCTAGTCCTGTGAAAGTCCTGGGCCTCATCAAGGATGGAGAATGCTATATAGGCAACTCTGTAGCCATTAGAATAGGTTGCCATCCATGGCAACACAGATATACCTGCTACAATACTCAATAAAATACACAATACATCCATGAATATGACTCAAAATTTAAAAAATAACTACATTGAAAGCAAGATGCATACCATACCTGTATGTAAATAGAGATCCTATGTTTAAAAAAGGTAACCTTGTTATTTTGTCCACTGCTGGGACTTCAAATCAGGCCCTGGACCAGGCCTGACATTCTAGTCTTCAGGGATGATGAGTTTCCCTTCCCGCACAGTGCAACGGGGTTACCCAGATCTGAGTTCAAATCCCAGGCCTGACAAAAGATTCATCCTGATGTCAGAAGCCAGTCTTTATACCTATTTTCCTCTCCTATGGAAGTTCTGGGTCTCAGCTAGGATGGAGAATGAATACATAGGCAACCCTATAACAATGGGAACATGTCATCATCCATGTCAGCAGTTATACCTGTCACCATAGTCAGTAAAATACACAATTCCTCCATTTATTAGACACAAAATAAGGAGAAGGATTGCATCGAATGCAAGATGCTATCCACACATTTATGCCAATATACATACTATGTTTCAATTATGTATTTCTGCCTATCCTGGCCCTCACTGGGGCACAACCTCAGGTCCTGAGAATGACTTAGCTCCTTATTTGCTCACAGGCCGGTGTACTCACCTTTACTCCTTTACCAATTGGGCCTGCTAGGCTCTCAGTTCAAATCCCAACACGGCCAAAACATGAATCCTGATGTTAGAAGCCCATTGATCCACCTCTTTTACTGTCCCGAGAATGTCCTGAGTCTCAGCTAGGATGAAGAAGGTCTAGGAAACTCTATAGAAATGGGAAAATGTTGCCATCCAAGTCAGCACAGTTATATCTGTCATCATATGCAATAAAATACAAAATGCATCCCTAAGACATACCATAAAAAGAACAGCTACACTGAAAACATGATGCATTCCACACATGTATGTAAATAGAGATCCTATGTGTAACATAGGTGGGCATATTATTTTTGCCTGAGCTGGGGCTTCATTTCAGGCCCTGGGACCAGGCCTGACCTTGTAGTCTTCAACGATAGTGAGTTTCTCCTTCCCTCACAGTGCAACAGAGTTACCTAGACCTGATTTCACATCCGAGCTCTTGCAGTAAAATGGCACAACTTCTGAGCTAGGGTGCTTCATTAATAATTTTTCAATTTTTTAATATTTTTTGCCAGTCCTAGGGCTTGAGCTCAAGTTGTGGCAACTCTGCCTCAGGTCTGATCATCTTAGGTTGAAGCCTCTGGACCCACAGCCCATCCTCGGATCCTAGCATCCCAGGGTTTGTAGGAAAAAATAAAAAGCCGGAGGAGAAAAAAACGGTGGGAAGTTCCACCTGGTACTTTTAGCTTTATTTTCATTTGAATGTTGACCATAGTGAGACGGAACCCGGTGGACTGCAGATTGAAGGTGACCTGGTGTGGCTGAAGGCATGCTGGCTGTCGGGGAAGCCACAGGACAACCGGGCAACCGAGGCCCCGAGGTCGAATCCTGGTCAGCCATCCTACATTGAGGGAATGGCAGGAGTTCCTGAGATACTCAATTCTAGACCTAGGAAGAGCCATGAAATGCGATCAATCTCTTCCTTGAATGAGTAGTTCCTGAGAATTCGCGTAGGAAATGATAGTCAAAACTCATGGGGTATCGGTTATTTTTAGTGAAGAGTTGATGAAGCATGACCATAATCATCCCAGTCATTAAATGGAGGCATTGCAGAAGATCCAAGAATCGGTAGTCACAAGATAGATTGGATTCCATCACAGGTCACCATCTCTCCTACTCTATAAAGATATGTACTTATTTGCTTACTACCTTCAGCTTATCAATGGTTGACTATTGTGCTTCCCCTGCCTTACCCCTGGGACTTGATCTCAGGTCCTGGGAATGGCTTAGGTCCCTAGTGGCTCACAGGTTGTTTTGCTTATGTGGACCCATTCGCCTATTGGGCCTGCTAGGTGCTGAGTTCAGATCCCAGCAGTACCAAAATATTCATCATGTCAGAAGCCAGATGTCTCACCTGTTTTCCTTTCCTGTGTGAGTCCTGGGATTCAGCTAGGATGGAGAAGGCATGGGTGACCCTGTGGCCATGGGAAAATGTTGTCATCCATGTCAGCCCAGTGACACCTGTCATATATACTCAAGAACATACATAATACATCCATGAATAGCATACAAAATAGAGAGGATATCTATGCTCAATGCATGAGGTAGTCCACACTCGGATGTGAATATACATCCCGTGTTTCAATGATGCATTGAGGACTCTTGTGGCCTCCCTAGGGCTTGATCTCAGCTCCTGAGAACAGCCCAGCTCCTTTGTGGCTCACAGGCTGGTTTGCTCATGTGGACCCATTGGGCAGTTGGGCCTCCTAGGACCCGAGTTCGAATCACAGCACTTCCAAAAATTCACCCAGATGTGAGAAACCATTCGTTGCACCTGTTTTTCTGTGCTGTGCAAGTTCTGGGTCACAGCTAGGATGGAAAATGCATAGGCAACTCTATTCTCATGGGAATAGCTTTTCATCCAGGTCACCATAGTTATATCTGTCATTCTATACTCAAGAAAATACACAACACATCAATGAGTAAGACACCAGATATAGACAATAACTACACTGAACCCAAGATGCCGCCCACCCATGTATGGAAATAGAGATCCTTTGTTTAAATTCTGAATTTATGACTACTATAGCTCCCACCGGGGCTTGATCTCAGGTCCCAGGAAAGACCTAGATGCTTAGTGGCTCACGTGGTGGTGTGCTCACCATGACTCATCCACCACTTGAGCCTGCTAGGCCTTGAGTTCAAATCCCAGCACTACCAAAAGATTCATCCTGATATGAGAAGCCAATGGTTGCACCAGTTTTCTTATGCTGTGAAAGTCCTGGGTCTCAGCTAGAATGGAGTATGCTATATAAGCAACTCTATACTCATGGGAATTGGTTGCCAGCCATATTAGGATAGTTATAACTGTTATCACTCTCAGTAAAATACATATCGCATCCATGAATAAGACACAAAATCAAGAGAATGAGTACACTGAACGCAACATACCACCCACCCATATATGGAAATATAGCTCCTGTCTTTAAATTATGATTTCATGAGTAGATTGACCCCTGCTGCTGGGCACGAGCTCAGGTCCTGTGAACGGCTTAGCACCTTAGTGGCTCACAGGCTGGTGTGCTCACCTTGACCCATTCCCCAATTCTGCCTACTAAGCTCTGAGTTCAAACCCCAGCACAGCCAAAAGATTCATCCTGGTGTGAGAAAAAATGGATCCACATGATTTCTTGTCCTGTGAAGTTCCTGGGCCTCATCGAGGAGGGAGAATGCTATATAGGCAACTCTATAGCCATGGGAATAGGTTGTCCTCCACTGCAGCACAGATATACCTGTCACCATACTCAATAAAACAAACAATACATCCATGAATAAGACTCAAAATTAAAAAAATAACTACATTGAAAGCAAAATGCATAAAACATCTGTATGTAAATAGAGATCCTATGTTTAAGAAAGGTAAGCTTGTTATTTTGTCCACTGCTGGGACTTCAAATCAGGCCCTGGACCAGGCTTGACATTCTAGTCTTCAGGGATGATGAGTTTCCCTTCCACCACAGTGCAACAGGGTTACCCAGACCTGAGTTCAAATCCCAGGCCTGACAAAAGATTCACCCTGATGTCAGAAGTCAGTCATTGTGTCTGATTTCCTCTAATGTGGAAGTCCTGGGTCTCAGGTAGGATGGAGAATGAATCCTTAGGCAACCCTATAGCCATGGGAACAGGTCATCATCCGTGTCATCACAGTTATATCTGTCACCGTACTCAGTAAAATTCACAATACCATCATGAATTAGACACAAATTAAGGAGAAGAAATGCACCAAACGCAAGATGCTGCCCACACATATATGTCAATACAGATCCTATGTTTCAAGTATGAATTTATGCCTATCCTGGCCCTCCCTTGGGCTCATTGTCAGGTCCTGGGAATGGCCTAGCTCCTCAGTTGCTCACATGCTGGTGTCCTCACCTTGACTCTTTCACAAATTGGGCCTGCTAGGCTCTCAGTTCCAATCCCAACACTGCCAAAACATGAATCCTGATGTGAGAACCCATAGGTTGACCTGTTTTCCTGTCCTGTGAATGTCTTTGGTCTCAGCTAGAATGGAGAAGACATAGGCAACTCCATGGACATGGGAATACGTTGTTATCCATGTCAGCACAGTTATATCTGTCATCATACTCAATAAAACACAAAATGCATCCCTGGCTAAGACACACAATAAAAAAAAACTACACTGAAACATGATGCATTCACATATGTATGTAAATAGAGACCCTATGTGTAAAAGATTTGGGCATATGATTTTTGGCAGTTCTGGGGCTTCAATTCAGGCCCTGGGACCAGTCCTGACCTTGTAGTCTTCCAAGATGGTTAGCTTCCCCTTCTCCAACAGTGCAAACAGAGTTGCCCAGACCTGAGTTCAAATCTCAGTTCTGGCAGTAAAATAGCGCAAATTCTGTGATAGTGTGCTTCCTTCCTTCCTTCATATATATGTATATATATTTTAACCAGACCGGGTGCTCGAACTCAAGTAGTGGCAACTCTGCCTCAGCTCCGATCATTCTATGCTGTGGCCTCTGGAACTACAGCCCATCTTTGAATCCTAGGACCCCAGGGCTTGCAGGAGAAAAGAAAGCTGCGAAGGGACAAAAAGCGGTGGGAAGTTCCACCTGGTGCTTTTATGTTCATTTTCCTTTGTACGGTGACCATGTTGGGTCTGAAACCGACGACCTACAGAGTGAAGGTTACCTGGAGTGGCTGAAGGCCTGCATCTCTTGGGGAAGCCCCAGGCCATCCAGGCCAAAAGGCCCAGAGGTCGAATCCCAATCAGCTCCCCTACATTGAGGGATTGGTGTGAGATCCTCAGATACTTGTTTCCGGACCTAGAAAGACTAGTGGAATGTGATCAATCTCATCCTTGAATGAGTAGTTCCTGCAAGATGTGAGTAGTTAATGATAGGCAAGATTCCTGGGGTATCGAATATTTTTAATGAAGAATTGATGAAACGTGACCATAATCATCACAGTCATAAAATGGAGGCATTGGGAAAAATCCAAGAATCAGTAGTCACACGGTAGATTTGATTCCATCACAGGTCGCCATCTCTCCTACTCTAAACAAATACGCATACTATCTTCAGCTTATGAATATGTGACTATTGTGCTCTCCACCTGCCCTATCCCCAGGGCTCAATCTCAGGTCCTGGGAACAGCCTAGTTCCTTAGATGCTCACATCATGGTGTCCTCACTTGACCCTTTCTCCAATTGGGCCTCTTAGACTCTGAGTTCAAATCCCAACACAGCCAAATGTGGAATGCAGGTGTGAGAATCCAATCCGTCCACCTGTTTCCTGTCCTCTGGAAGTTCTGGGTCTCAGCTAGGATGGAGATGGCTTAAGCAACTCTATAGACATGGGAATAGATTGTCATCCATGCTAGCACAGTTATATCTGTCATCATGCTCAATAAACAAGATTCTGAACTAGGGTGCTTTATTAGTTTTTAGGTGGGTTTTGTTTTTGTTTTTGTTTTTTGTTTTTTTGCTAACCAAAGGATTTGAACTCACTTCATGGCAACCCTGCCTCAGCTTCGATCGGTTTAGGATGGTGGGCTGCCATAGGCCCATAGTTGACCCTGTGATCCTAGGCCCTGAAGCCTTGCAGGAGTAAAAAAACACCCACACAGAAAAATAGCCAGAGGATGGATTTTTTACATTTTCTTCCTTTGCATGGTGACCAACATGGGTCCAAATTACATGGCTACAAAGGGTACTTCACTTTACATTGGCAGCAGCTAGCAAATTATCAGGGAAGCCACGGGCCCATATGTCATCATAGGCCCTGATTTTGAATCCTGGTCCTGATAACTACCAATAGGGGGACTTCCCACGAGACTCGTTGCTATGCATGGGAATAACGATGGAATGTGGGCAAAGTCATGAGTGATTGAGAAGTTTTTGCGGGCATTGTTCTAGTCTAAAATTAGATGCAATGATCTTAGGATGTTGATTGATCTTAATGAATGGTTTATTAAGCGTGAAATCAATACTATTCCTTCAATGGAGGCATAATAAATACCTAAGAGTTAGTAGGAACGTAGTTGATGTCATTGAATCCTAGGTACATGTCTCTGGAATTATATACAAATATATATTTATTGATATATACCACCTGCCTATCCATGTATGGCTATTTTGGCCATCCCTGCTGCTCAATCTCAGGGTCTGGGAACTGACTGGCAGCTTCCTTGCCTAGAGGTTGCCGTTTTGACACACCCATTCATGAATTGGGTCTGCTAGGCCCTGAGTTCAGATCCCAGCACTGCAAAAAATTGGATCATGGAGTAAGAAGCAGAGTGTGACACCTGTTTTCCTTTTCTCTGAGAGTCCTGAGTGTCAAACATAATGGAGAACATGTCCACAAATTTAGATACTATGTGATGGGATGTCATCAATTTAATAAATGGAATGTGTGTCATCACAGTCAATAAACGGTAAATAAATGAATAAAACAAAAATACAATCAATAACAACAATATGGAATGAACATCTATAGGTAAGTACATACCTATCTTTATAATGTATATAAACAGTATGTTTTCCAGGGCTGGGGATTGAATTCAGGCCTAGGGACCAGGCCTGACTTTCTTGTCTTTAAGCATGGTGAGCTTCCTCTTCGTCCACAGTGCTGCAGAGTTTCCCAGACCCTGAGTTCAAATTCAAAGTAGAAATAATGGCGAGAATTGCAAGCCAGGGAGCTAAATTTTTTGTGGGGGGGAGGGATTTTTTTTTCGAAGCAAGGTCTTGAACTCAGGTCATGGCACTCTGCCTCAGCTTCTATCACCCTAGGCTGCACTGCAGCCACTGGAGCCACAGCCGATCCTGGGATCCTAGACCTCCAGGCCTTGTGCTGGGAAAAAATATGCACAGAAAAAAAGTGGCAGAACTGGGCGCTGGTGGCTCACACCTGTAATCCTAGCTACTCAGGAGGCTGAGATCTGAGTATCTCGGTTCAAAACCAGGAAAGTCCGTGATACACTTATCTCCAAGAAAACTGGAAATGGCGCTGTGACTCAAGCGGTAGAATGCTTACCTTTAGCTGAAGACCAAAGGCACAGCACCCAGGCCCAGAGTTCAAGCCCTATAACCGACCCCCCCCAAAATAAATAGTGGCAGGATTGCATTTTTACATTTTATTCCTTTGCACTGTGACCATTTCGGTCTGAATGACATGACTCCAAAGGGTACTTCACCTTGCATTGCTGAAGGATGGCAGTCTATTGGGGAAGCCATAGTCTCGCATGGCAAGGTAGGCCTAGAGTTGAATCCCAGTAATGCCACTTCCAGATGGCGGAGATCCTAAGAGACTCCTTCCCATCCATAGTAATAATGATGTAATGTTATCAATGACACGGTTGAATGAGCTGATCCTGAATACTACTCATATAAAATTAGACATCATGATTTCAGTAGACTGATTTTATTTACTATGAAACATTAAAAGAATACTATTTCTTACAGAGACACAATAATTTCAGGACACTGATTTACTTAATCATTTATTAAGGATGAAAACAATAACATTAATTAATGGAGGGATAATAAATACACAAGAATTTGTAGGAAGGTAGTCTACATAACTGAATAATGTGTAGACATGTCTGGCACTCTATAAAGACATATTTATTAGCATACTACCAACTGGGTGTCACTCTGTTCTTATTATGTCTAACCCTGGGGCTCGATCTAAGGTCCTTGGAACTGCCTGTCAGCTCAATTTGCCCCAGGATGGCATGTTGACACTCACCCATTTATGAATTGGGCCCTGTAGGCCATGAGTTCAGATGCCAGGACTCCCAAAAAATGAATCATGGAGTAAGAAGCTGATGATGACAAACATTTTCTTTTTTTGTGAAAGTCCTGGGAGTCAGGTATGAAGTGGAACATATATACAGACCTATATCCTATGGAACCAATGTTCTATGTGCCATAATAGTCAATAAAATAAATTGCCAATACATGAATAAAACAAAAAATAAAAATGAATACACTGAACGCTATATGGAGTCAACCTATGTATATGAATATAAACCAAACATTTAAAATGTACATGAATAGGATGATTTCTAGTGCTGGGGATCGATTTCAGGTCTAAGGAACAGACTTGAATTTCATCACTTCAAGGAGGTGAGCTTCCCTTTCCACACAGTACAAAAGAGTTACCCAGACCATGAGTTCCGATCCCAGTCCTGACAGGAAAAATGGCAGCTGTATACTATGTGATGTCTAATTCTTAGTTATTTCATTCTGCCTCCATTTAAGGAATGTGATTGTTTAAATGCTTCATAAAGTGTTAATTAAAATTGATCAGTGTCCTATAATATAATTGTATATAATTTTATCCTAGAATCATTCAAGAACTGCCCATTCAATCACATATATGACATGCCATTGGTATTCATATGGATAGAAATGAGTTTTTTAGGATCACCTGTCATTTGGAGGTGTCAGGACCAGGATGTGGGCTCCGGCTCTCACCACTTAAATCCAAGGATAAGGAAATCACCAGTCTGACCAAGAACATCAGCAAGACCAATGATTAGGCAGGCATCAATGGCTCTCAGCAGTCCTTCTTGATACTTACAAGGCTGTGATAAGAGGTTCGTGGTCAAAGTCACCCTAAGCAGGAAAGTCCTTGAGACCCCTGTCCAACTTCAGTGCAAACAAAGCCAGAAGTAGAGCCATGTGGCTTCACTAGTTGAGGGCCAGCCTTGAGCAAATGCAGCTCAAGGACTGTGCCCAGATACTGAGTTCAAGGTCAGGGACTGGCAACAAACAGCCATACACACCAATCTGTGCAGCCATCCAGCTAAAGCAGGTCACCCTCTTGTCCCCAACTGTACTGGACAGAGTTTCATGTCAAAGGGGTGCTGTTATCTTGACTTTGCCCATTCTGCCTGCCTCACAGGATTCCATCCACACCCTCATTTTTTTCATGGTTATTTCTGACCAATGGGAAACAAGAATGGTGGCCACGCCCACATTCCATGCTGCCCAGTAACATCTGGATTCCCACAGGTGGTTGAAACCACTACTAACACTTGAGGAAGGTAGAGGTGGCTGAGTGGTAAGCAAGATACTCGAGGCCACATTGGAGTAGAGTAGAAAATTGATGTCCTAGACAGTGAGTGGGTGAATAGAGGATTTCCCAGACCTTGGGAAAGGGGCCAGCCCATCTTTCCTGTCCCAGAGCTCAGATGTCTGAAACAACAGGACTCCATGAGAGAGCTGCGGGCAAGAAATTGCCTCAAGAACACTGGCATAAGAATCTTCCCAACAGATCTGCAACATTGAAGAAAACTGAGAACATGAAAAAGTGAAAGATCCCCGAGACAAACGCCAATGGGGAGTGTGATTCAAAGAAGAGTCCAGCCAAATGGGATGCTGACCATGAGCCTCCCCGGGCTTTGGACACAGCCACAGCCACCAGGGTCCAGACTGCCAATGGTCCTGCTAACAACAAGGATCTACACAGTTGTACTAACATGTGGTGCCCACCCTGGATCCCAGCAAAAGAAGAAAAGAGGCGCTCTGTGCCAAGATCCAACCACTGAATCAGGAAAAGACAGACCTGAAGGATGAACAGGAGTAAGAGAGGAGAAGATAGCCCAACTGCACGCAGCAATGAAAAGGGAGTTAGAGATCCACAAGGCACCCATACAGAGGTTGGTTTGGGCAGAAAGTGATTTACAATGTTCACCAGCCAGCGTGCAGCAGGTGACCGATGACAGAGAAAGGGAGCATGAAGCTCTGACCAGCTGCCTGCAGACCGCAGAGCAGCACATGGGAGAGCTGGAGATGGCGGCTTCTGTGGTCATTGCTCACAGAATGAGACCAAAATGTTCTTCGACGAGCTGAATGATGTGACCCTTCAGCTCGAGGAAAAGATCAGAAGCTTCAATGACTTGGAGCAAGTGAACACTCAGTTGCAGGAGAAGCTGAAAGCACTCTGGACATGGTGGAGCAACATGACGAGCAGAATCTGCAAGTTCCGACAAGCGCTGGCGGGGCGTGAGGTACTAAAGAGACTACTTGATAACCTGAGCTGAATGGTGACTGCAGCGAATCTAGAGAGAGACACCTTCATAGAAGACCTGAGCATTGAGAGGTCTGTGCAGAAGGAGGAGCCCTGGCGGCTGACCCAGTGGTTGAACCAACAGACAAAGGAGAAGACTCGAGGGGCAAGGCAGGTGTTTGACCTAGAGAAGGAGCTGAGGGAACTGAGAAGGAAGCTGGCAGAGACATGGCCCCCTTCGGAACCATCTCCGGCCAAGCAGCAGGTGCAAGCCCAGGCCTACTGCACGCAGATGGAGTTGAAAACCTGGAGGAACAATTTCACATCCAGGTCCATGAAAACCAAAGGCTCCATTTCCAGAATATGGAGCAGCAGAAGCAACCGTGGAGACTGGAGAAGGCCAAGGAACAGCACGAGATCTGCAAGATCCCATGATGTGTATGTGTGCAACGGACAGATGGAAGAACAGCTGGCCCTGCTGCGGGACACTCTCCACATGGTGAGCAGTGAGAAGGAGAAGGTAGCCAGCATCTTGGACTCAGAGCAGCAGGTGTAGAAACATCTGTGGGAACAGCTGGATCACAGGGAGGAGAAGATAGAGGAATGGAAAGAGGTGGCTGAGAGAGAGAGCCAAGCAACTTGGGAGCTGCAGGAGCAGCAGGAGCAGTCCCTGGCCCAGCTGCAGTAGCTCAGAACCACCTGTGAGCTGCACATCACCTCCAATGAGCAGCTGAGCTCTGAGAAGGAGGCCCTGCAGCAGCACCTAGAGAGGCAGACCCAGCTGCTGGAGCAGCTGAAGCAAGTGCAGGCCCCACCAACTGTTGGGACGAGGTGGTACCCCCAAATTGGCAGGATACCCTCAAGTGCCTGGAAGTGAACAGACCACAGGAGGAGTGCATGTAGGCCCAGCTGAACTTCCCTAGGGAAGGGGAAGTTGAGAGCCCTGGAAAAGCAAAAGGTGAGGAGGCAACTCCTCCAGACGTGACCATCGCAGAGGAGGGAGACATCCCCCAAACCGAGAGGGCCGTGGATCTGAGGGTGTTCTCCATGGCTGAAATCCACAGGGGGAAACTCCTGCACCAAGAGTGGCAGGCCCACTGTGGGTGCCCAGTCCATCTGGCAGCGAGCTGGCACCAAAGCATATGTGGGGATGCGAAGCAGGACACGTGGGCATCCGAGAAGAAACTCTGCTTTGTCCACGACCTGCCTGTTTAGGTGGACTTCCAGAGTCCAGCGGATGAGCTCCACCATCGATGCAGCCAGCTGTTGGCACACATCTGCACCATCGAGGACTCCCTCGTGGCGTGTAAAGATCAGATGTTTGTCCTGGATGAGCTGTGTCAGGAGAAAACTGAGCATATGAGCTGGCTGTCCCAGAAGAAGATGAAGAGGAGAGAGCTGTGGGAGCCGCTGTGGTTCCTCTCAGGGGAAGGCATGGACAGCAGGCACCAGATGCCGGCACAGGCTGAATCTGTCCCCCGCCACCACCACTGTTTCAGAAACCTCAGGCTCCGCGGTGGTCAAAATGAGGGAGAACAGAAAGGTTTTGAAGAATTGCCACTTCAAAGCAGTGTGGAAACTGCCAAAAGACAGGTCGGGGTATCCTACCCCATAGAGTACTCCCCCATGGAGCACATCCTGCCACAGAAGCCACATTTGCAGATCACCCACAGCTCACAGGCTCAGGCGAGTACTCCCTCCCTTTCTTCTGTAGAATGATGCAGATGATGACTCTCTATGTGACATACTGACTCTCAAAAGCCTCATCAGCCACCACAAGTAGGTGGCCAGGTGGCCTTCTCTCAGGCCTCCATCTGCCAGGTGATGGGAAGGGTAAACTGCTGGTCGGGTAGGGCAGAGGCTACCGGGAGGTGGCCCGTATTCAAGGGACATCTAATGGACCATTGGTGGCCAGGGAAGAGGCCCATGTTATGCTTATCACAGAGAATGAATTGCTTTCAAAGGGAAAACAAGCCTCCAACAAAGATATGTTCTTCCTGTCCTGGGGCTTGAACTCAGGGCCTGGCCACTGTCCCTGAGCTCTTTTTCTCATAGCTAGCACTACACCACTTGAATCACAGTGCCACTTCTTGTTTTCTGATGGTTTATCAAGGATAAGAGTCTCACATACTTTCCTGCCCAAGATGGCTTTGAACCGTGGTCCTCTAGATCTCAGCTTACAGAGTAGCTAGGATGACAAGCATGTGCCACCATTGCCCAGCATGTGATGCGTTTTGAAGGCATCTTGGCGATTGTGTAAAAAGAGCCCCAAAGGGCCTGGATAGACCTTGACCCAGTCAAGGAGCTGGGATGGGGGAAGGCTGACCTTGTAGCCATTCTGTTCATCAAAATTAAAGATGCCAGGTGGTGTTGGATGCATCAAACACCTAGGTCAACAGCCACCAGGCTTAGTGGGGTAAAGGTAAAGAATACCCAAAGATTGCACTGTAGAAATCTCTGATTTTGCATGCATGTGGTGTGTGTGTGTGTGTGTGTGTGTGTGTGTGTGTGTGTGTGTCTGTGTGTGTGTGTGTGTGTGTGTGTGTATGTGTATGTGTGTGTGTGTGTGTGTGTGTGTGTGTGTGTGTGTGAACTGAGGGCCTAGGTTCTATCCCTGAGTTTTCTTGCTCAAGGCTAGTGCTCTTCTACTTGAGCCACAGCCCCACTTGCTTTTTGATGGTTAATTATAAGTAAGACTCTCAAGTACATTCCTGTCAAGTGTGGCATCGAAGCATGTTTGGGGCCCCAGGAGAGCAAGAATAAACTCAACTCACAGGTACAAACCCTATGTTTGTTGACTCCTGCCCCCTTGTATCCAGATGCGGGACATGTGACCCCCTGCCATCGTGGGGGACTATCGTCATCTAGAGTTCAATTGGGGGAAGTGACCAGGGCCAAACTGACTTTTGTCCACCCTGAATGCTGATTCCAGAGCTGATCTGTTCCATCTTAGGCCAAGAGAGCTTCAGGAGGCCCGGCTTCCAGGAGAACAAGGAAGGGAGAGGTCAGCTCCAGGCCAAGCTAAGAGCCTTTGGCCATGGACACCCCAACTTGGCCTTCCTGATCACTGTAAGGCCTGTCAAAGCACAACCCCCCCAAAATAAACAAAATTGGAGCCATATCTCAAAGTGGTTGAGCTCTAACATTGAACCAAAGAGCTCAGGGACAGGACCCCCACGCTATGAGTTCAAGACCCCCAGCTGACCCTCCCCCATAAAACATAGGTTAGCTAAAGGTGAACTAGTAGGATTTTTGTGAAGTGTTTCTGAAGAATGGTGATACAGAAGAAAGCACCCTAATTCTAATGACAGCTGAACTTGTGACATACAGCTATGTGCTGAGTCCTTCACAGGGTGCTGTTTTCTGGGTCCTTCCCGCGTGGGGGTTTTGTGCTGAGTCCTCAAAAAGCATGCTGTGTGCTGAGTCATCCCAAAGGGTGCTATGTTCTCAGTCCTTGAGAAGAGTGGGTTGTGCTGGGTTTTTCAAAGGGTGTTGTGTGCTGAGTCCATTACACAATGTACTTTATGCTGAGTCCTTCAAAAGGTGCAGAGTGCTAATTCATCCCAAATGGTGCTATGTGCTGAGCCCTTGAGAAGGGAGGGACAGGTGAATTTTTCAATGGGTGCTGTGGGCCGAGTCCTTTACACAGAGTACTTTTGCTGAGTCCTTCAAAGGGGGCTGTATGCTGAGTCATCCCAATAGGTGCAATGTGCTACAACCTTGAGAAGAGTGGGATGAGGTGAGTTTTGTGGGTGCTGTGTGCCGAGTCCTTTATATAGGGTGCTCCGTACTGTCCTTCAAATGGTGCTGTGTGCTGAGCCCTTCCACCGGGTGGTATGTGCTGAGTCCTTCAAAACTCTCCTATGTGCTGAGTTTTGTAAAGGGCAGTGTTCACTCAATGTTTTACACAGAGTGCTACATACTCAGCCTTTCAAAGAGTGGTATGTATGGAGCCTTAACACAGGGTGCTATGTGCTGAGTCCTGGTAAAGAGTGCTACATGCTGAGTTTTTCAAAGTATGCCATGAACTGAGTCCTATACACTGCGTGCTATGGACTTCCTCCTTCAAAGGGAGTATGTTGAGTTATCCCAAAGGTTATTATATGCTAAGTCCTTCAAAGGGCGCACTGTGCTGAGTCCTTTACATAGGGTGCTTTGTGCTTTTTTTGTTGTTTTTTTTTTGGGGGGGGGTTAGGTTGTGGGACCTGAACTCTGGGCCTGGGCGCTGTCCCTCAGCTCTTCAGCTCAAGGCTAGCACTCTACCACTTGAGCCACAGCGCCACTTCCGGCTTTTTTCTTTTTGCTTATGTAGTGCTGAGGAATCAAACCCAGAGCCTCAGGCATGCAAGGCAAGCGCTCTACCACTGTGCCACCTTCCCAGCCCCTGTGCTGAATTTTGAAGTGTTCTGTGTGCTGAGTCATCCCAAAGGGTGCTTTTTTCTGAGGTAGTTATCTTCAACAATCTCTCTCTCTCTCTTTCTCTCTCTCTCTCTCTCTCTTTCTCTCTCTCTCTTACACACACACACACACACACACACACACACACACATACACACACCTACATACACACACACAGGGGTCACTGTGTACTTGCTTGATGTGTGGAGTGGATATGAATAGAGGAGAGTCTCCTCCAATGGTGGGGCTGAGGGGAGATTTGATTCCATGGGCATGTGTTAGGGTTGGCCGGGAGAGCTGAGCTGAGGTGAGGCTGCAATTCCCATGGCCTGGAAGCCTTAGGGCCCAGTCAAGGCTGCTCTTGTAGGCAAGGGGGTCGGGGCTGAGGGGAACAGGGGGCAGGGCTGAGTAGAGGAGGGGGTGGGGCCAAGGGGAGGAGGAGACAGGGCCCAGAGGGCTCACTGTGGTGGTAGCAGTGGCCAGGGTCTCTCAATGGCAGGCATGCATGCCCAGAGGTGTCGAAGTGGGCCGCAAGAGGAGGGGAAGCAGAGAGAGAGAGAGAGAGCAGAGAGGAGTAAGTACATACATGAGAGGAAGTGGCTTCAGTGGCTGGCTGAGGCCTCAATTGAAGTGAAGGTCCTGACTGGGAGTGCAGAGCATGCAGAGCTAGCACAGCAGACACATCACCTCAAGCAGCCCCATGGTGGGGGGGTGGCCATAGTCTGTCCCAAGTCCAAGTTTCCAATTATCATGGTGGTGGCAGTGGCCACAGAGGAGGAGGCCACTGAGGAAGAAGCAGCCGAAGAGGCAGCCTTGGCGGCAGCAGTTGCAGGAGTAATGGCGGCAACGCCTAAACAGGTCTGGCTGTGGATGAGGTGGGACCTGAGTTGTCTGCAGCTGAAGGGGAGTAGAGAACCACACTTGCCCTACCATGCACCCTCAGATCCCGCCCCTCCCTCCGTGGCCCTCCCCAAGGTGCCGTATTTCAAAAATGGCGCTGCCGGTCTAGACCCGGGGAGCCTCTCTGTTGCCCAGCTGAGATAACGCGCCCCTGGCAGGCTTGTCTCAGTGACCCGGTCCAGGTCCCTGGTCCTTAGATTCCGGGCCTGCCACACCTGGAGCCACTGCCTACCGCGGCCCCACATCCTGGGACCCCATTGCCCAGAGAACCCCTCGACCCCCCCTCAGAGCATCCTCCATTCTGCGGACCCAGACCCGTGCCTCCCACCTGCCTTCTCCTGTCTCACCTGTGCCTCCCCTGCATCCCACAGTACACCCTGGCTCTGCTACATATGCACCCCAGGGGTGGGGAGTGGGGATGGGTGGCAACCCAACGATCCCTTTCATGTCCCTAGTGGCCAGTGTCCCAGGAAACGGGGAGATGCAGGGTTGGCTATGTAGGGGGCCCAGAGAGCTCCTGGCCTGGAGTAATGGATCCAAACAGCCACCCATCTGCACCCTTCCTCACATTGGTGGGAACCTGGTGGCTTCAGTCAGAGGTGGGGAGCAGCATCTTCAAACCTGCCTTCTCAGGTCTTTTCCTTTTTTCAGGGGGTGGGGGTGTTGGATGCAGAAGATAGACCCCCTTGCTGTTTGAGCACTTGTCCTATATGCTTGGTCACCCTTTCACCTGAGGAGGGTCCCAGAAGAGCCCACTAAGGAGGTGAGGATACTGGCGGTCAGATAGATGAATATCTGGGAGGAACACACCTCCTCCCACACACACCCAACCTATCCTCCCCACCCCAGCTGCCATCAGTTCTCACAGGGTGATCACATTTCCCAGCTCTGCCAGAATCTGCTGGTACTCCTGGTCCATCTGGTCTCCTCATTCTCCCCAAGAATGCGCCAAGTCATCCAGAAGCATCTAAGCTGGAAGTAGGAAGTCCATTTAGGACACCATCCTTTTGCCCCAAAGCACCCCTACCCCAGGTCAGACACTCCTTTGGGGGCACCATGAACCCCTGCTTGTTATCTGTCCTGGCTCTAAGGAGCCACCTGTCTCAGGACTCCTTTATCCAGCATCCTGGCCTAGGGTTTTGATTTATGTGGAGTTAAAGTTTGTTGTTCCAAAGAGGAAGATTCTGACCCTGGAGAAAGGGAGAGGCAGGGTGGTTCTTTGTTATTAGAGTGGTGCTCCCCTTTGGTGGGATCCCCTGGTTCTGACAAGGGAACCCGATGCCCCAGCTTGTACTTTGGCCCAGATGAGGAACTGACAAACTCAGGAGAGGCACTGTTCTGTGTGTGTGTGTGTGTGTGTGTGTGTGTGTGTGTGTGTGTGTGTGTGTGTATGAGAGAGAGAGGGAGGGAGGGAGGGAGGGAGAGAGATCATCTTTCACCTTGTACAGCATGACTGTGCTCAGGTGAGCATTCAGTTAGCAAATTGCTGGTGCTGCATGGACCAGTCTTCTGTCACAGGTCTGGATTGTGTGTGTGTGTGTGTGTGTGTGTGTGTGTGTGTGTGTGTGTGTGTGTGTATGTGTGTGTGTGTGTGTGTGTGTTAGGAGAGCAGGGAGATGAAAACAATGGAAACATATTTAACTCACCATGTCTAAAAAGAGCAAAAGCATTTTATTTGTGTGTATGTGTATTGTTCTTTTGTCATCAATGCCAAGTATGATCCCAGCCACAATTTTTATTTTCTCCTTCACTGTTACATGAATCGCTTGGGGAAGGTTTCAGTAGATATTCCTTTCCATCTCTTTCCACCTCTCTCTTCCCCTTTCCTGTAGCTCACAGTAGCTGCTGGGCCTGCGTGCATCTCCCCTTGGAGGTCTGTGTGAATCGCAGACCAGAGTGGACACCTGTCCTTCTGTCTTCAGGCTGGTGAGGCAAGAGTGACCACAGCCACACTCATACAGCCAGTCACCCTGCTCTGGTGTGTAGAGTTGGAGCTAATTCAAGGGTTGGAAATGTGTCTGCCAAACATAATTAGGGAATGATATGGGGGGAGTAGGGCAGAAGATGTGAAGCTAGGAAGGTCTGGTGGGTGGCAAATGGTGTGACATAGGAGATGGTTCACCACAAACAAGGTTGAGAGGGGAACCTTACCCAGGGCTTTGGCGGTGTCCATGGGCAACTGGGCAGGGGGCTCCAGGCCCCCACTGGTGGCATGGATTTCCTCCTAGGGCAGTGCACCGGTGGGCAGTCCTCCCTGAAGTCCTACAGACTCCCATCTGTGTCCTGCCTGGGCCATTTCCACCTGGGCAGTGGTAGGCAAGTGTCTTCCTCCTGCTGAACCATGCATGGTGTCAGGCCATGGCAGTTAGCTAGGGCTGGCTGAATGCCAGTTTCTGTAACCTGCTGTAGGCTGTCTGGAAGGAAAAGTGGACCACTGACTTTGGAAACCTTTAAGTTTGATTGTGGCAACTGAAATGCCAGCTTTTCCAGGATTTTTTCTTTAAGCTGGCAATTACTACTAATGACTGGGATTATGGGTCAAATAAGATGGACCATTTCAGCTGCCAAACAATGATGTTCAAAGCGGCACAGGCAGAGTTCCCAAGCCAGATCGTCTCCTGTCATGAACATCCTGCTTTGACTGCCTTCCTCCAGCAGTTGCTGATTCTCCTCTGGTTCTCTCTAGGGTGACCACCACAGTCAAGGACATCATGGGAGCAGAGATGGTGACCTCGCCATACCCAGCCTGCCAGCTGTGAGCAGAGACTATTCCCAGCACTGCACTGGAATCTGGGAGATTCAGAGAACCAGGATGCCTCAAGGATCCTTTCTCTGCAACATGAAAATTGGGGGCCAAATGTGGTGGACCATCCTGTCTGGCCCCAGGAGGAGGAGAGGAGGCCCCTTGAGCCAGGCTTTCATCTCACGTGCCTCATTCACACCTGAGGGCAAAAATTGAGTGCCAAACTGTGGGTTAGCCGCTGGACAAAGATTTTTGAGAAGAAAGACATCGCAGAGCCCCAAAATCCAGCGTGTACATCGTGGCTCACATCCTCAGAGCCAAAAGAGTTAAGTGCAGTGGCACCAGGAGGGCAGGATGAGGGACAAGGGAGAACTGTGGAAGAGCTACTTCAGGCTTTGACACATCCCCCACTAACCCCTCCACCCCCAGGATGCTTCCCTGAGTTGTATGGGAGTTTCTGTAATATTGTCGTAGAGAGATGCTCATTTATTTATCCAACAAACCATTACAGTGAGTGCCAGGTCCAGGCGGTCATAGACGCTGAAAGGTTCCAGTGCTGGTTCCAGAGCACATGAAGAAATCTTGGTTTGAGCTGGATGCTGGTGCTTCACACCTGTCATCTTAGCTACTTAGGAGGCTGAGATGGGAGGACTGAGGCTTAAGTCCAACAAAGAAAAGCTTGTAAAACTCTTATCACCAACAAACTACCAAAAAGCAAACTCCAGAAGTGGATGAGTGGCTCAAGCTGTAGACTGTTGGCCTTGAGTACAAAGGCTCAGGGACAGCATCCAGGCTCTGAGTTCAAGGTCCAGGAGTGACACAAAGAAATGAAAGAGAAAGAGGAGGGAATGATGGAGGAAAAAAAGGAGGAAAGGAAGGAAGAACGGAACATGCAAGCCTTGTTTTGGAGTCTCTGGATCAAGGAAGCCAACCATTCACAATCTCTGTGGGGACAGTTTCAGACCCTAAAGCCAGTATGTAGGACCAAGCCACTGACGCCTTAGCAACTTCATGACATCCAGGAGCTGTGTGGTCGCCGACTGCAGAGGGAAATGGCCTTGGGTAGACCCTAGGGCTCAGGGTGTGTCACCAAATTTCAGTCTCCCCTGGCCCACCGAGTTTATTTTCTAGTCATACAAGAAGAAATTGTCCAATAGATAGGGAGGTATAGGCTGAGGGAGTGTGAAGAGGGGGATGGCAAGGGATAAGTAAGAAGATGAAGATGGAGGACGATCCCAGGTCAGGTGTGTCAGGTCATTGGAGACATGTCCTCACCTAACAACTTAGACCATCAGGGATAGAGACTTCGACCCAGCCACATGGCTGTTAAAAGTCCTGGCACTTTGGTTTCACCATTGACCAGATGGCTGTCATCCACTGCTGGATGCCTGTGTGGTACATCCTTGGGGACTGGGACTTTTGCTGGCTCAATCTGAAGATGACACCCCCAGTGTTCATTCCTTGACCAGAGACAGAGGTAAGCCTGCCACTGGCACAGGACATCCAGAGAATGAGGGCGGGAATCAGACCAGTGTTGCCCCAAGACTTCCTCTAGGGGACTGTCGGGCCCCATGACTGCCATTCTCAGAGATAGAGGTGGGTTCCTTTGCTGGCTCAACTTTTAGTCTAGATGGCAGATCTGGGATTCAGAGAGGGCCGACTGAAGCTGGAGAAGGGCTGGGTAGAGGCTGGTGGGAAAACCAGAGGCACTGAGCTCTGAGCAAGGTTGTTTCATTGAGGATACTCACAACTCAGGAACATTCCTGGGATGGATAGACCTTTTCTCCTTCCTGAGAGAGAAGGTTCTACAGCCCTCCAGTCTGCATCCCTTGGCCAAGATATCCGTTCAATCCCATATCTTGTGGCTGGATAACTAGACCTCAACTGACTGCCCAGTGTCGAGGGAACTTGAGTCCTTGATGAGGTCATGGGATCCTCAGTAAGAGATTGTACTTGAATGTCCTGACTTGGTCCATGGTCAGTCCCATCTAAGACTGACATAATCTAGGACATAGAATCTAGAGAATCAGAGCAGGATGGGGTCAATTCTGTGAGTCTTGAGTATTATGTGTGAGCTTTGATCTCCTGTGTGCCCACCTGCTTCCCTTTCTTGGGTAGGTCTATGAGAGAAAAAGTTTATAACTAGGGCCTGGGTCCCATCCCTTATGTTATGCTCAAAGCTAGCACTCTGCCATTTGAGCCACAGCTCCACTTCCAATTTTTTGGGGTGTTTAATTAGAGATAATCATTCTCATGGACTTTGCTGAGAACGGTGCATCCAACTGCAGTCCTCAGATCTCAGTCTCCTGAGGGGATAGTATGACAGGCTTGGAAAAGTATCTTTGGCCAGGTGCCAGTGTCTCATGGCTATCACCCTAAGTACTCAAGAGCGGAAATCTGAGAATCATGGTTCAACTCAAAGCCAGCTTGGGCAGGAAAGACCCTCATTTCAGTCAGGGGGGTGGAGTGCATAGGAAAGACCCCAGACCTGACACCTCCCGGGGGACATTTGTTCTTGTGACAGAGCCAAGTCATTGCTGTGGATAAGGAGGAAGCCATCAGACTGACCTGGAACAATGCTCAAAGATAGGTAGGCTGTTGAAGTATCAAACCCCTCATGTCTGCTTCCTACTCCCAACAAGGAGGTGCAGTGGGGGTGGCTCAGCCCTGGGCCTAAGGGATTATAAATGGATGGTGGCGGTCAGGAGCTTGTGGCTCCCACCCATCATCCTGGCTCTTCAGTAGTCTGAGGGCTGATGGCCGTGACTCAAAGCCAGCCCGGGCAGAAAAGTTCGTGAGATTCTTATCTCTCATAAACCACCTCTCTCCCCCAAGCCCACACAGAAAAAAGCCAGATGTGGTGGTGTAGCTCAAGTGGTAGGGCCTGAGCCTTGAACAAATGAAGCTCAAGGATAACACCCAGGCCCTGAATCCAAGCCCTAGGGATCACACAATCATAATAAAATAAATGAACAGTGTCCACCTTTTATCTGACTACCAAGAAAGATGGATTCAGTCTTCTAGCTGGCTGGTACTTCTAGCCAAAGGTAAGCAGCTTCCCTTGATGGTCTCCTAAACCTCTCCTTCTCTCCATTATCTGTCCAGGCTTCGGTTGCAAGACAGAATTCGGATTATTCCCCTGGATATGACCTTAAGTACCCATGCCCATCCACCTTCCTTGGGGTCAGGATCCTTTATGTACTCCCTGCTGGGAGGATGAGGCACCACAGAGATAAAGGTAGGTATCCCTGACATTTACACACACACACACACACACACACACACACACACACACACACACACACACACACACACACACACACACACACACACACAAATACCCCTAGCCAACTCAGACTAGCCTTTTCCAAAGACACTTTATATCTTTGGATTTACTGACGTAGGAGAGGATTTTGATCCCCAGTAACTGATTATTTTAACTTGGGCTTGCTAGTTGACTGGAGATAAATAGGAGCAAAAAAAAGCATTTGGTGCCTGTCACTTGGGGCTCAGGCTCATCCCTGTCCTACTGGAGGCTGAGATCTGAGGATCACTATTTGAACCCAGCCATAAGCTAAAAAGCCCGTGAGACTCTACTCTCCATGGAACCACCAAAAAGCCAGAAGTGTAGCTGTGGCTCAAGAGGTAGAGCACCAGCCTTGAGCAATAAAACTCAGAGAGTCTGCTCCCAGATCCTCCAGTTCAAGCCGACACAAAGAAATGGCCCTGTCTTATGACCACAGACTGCCTGGGCTTCGAGTGCCCTCTCACGGAGTGTGATAAAACACCAGTCCCTGGGTGGTGTATCAGGGCCTTCAGAAATCCAGTAGTGGAAGCCAGGCCTGCCCGTTTGTGCACTCTCAACCCACACTGGCCAGAAGGCAGAGTGTGACAAAGCCGGCAGCCTGCAGAGCGAAGATGTGCCAGCTCTGCCAAGGTGGTCAGAACGGGCTTCTTGGAGGCAGCACTTGGAAAGGGGGTCCTGCTTAAGGAGGATCTGACAGGAAACACAGAGAGCAAAGGTGCTGCAGATGATGGACAGCATAGCAGAGCATGTTCATTTCCAGTCAGGGCTTCAGGTGAGAGACTCGGTACAGTTGAGTGAGTCTTAATATAGATGTGTGAGACTGTCCTGATACAGTTCTCCAAGGGACCTTAGTGACATGTGGATGGCTATGCCCTGAAACTCAGTAGATCCATCCACGCTTTGTGTCTCCTTCTTTGACAGTGGGGAGCTGGACACCCTCCTTCCCTGGGCACCTCTGGACCCAGTTATCAGCAACCCTCCCAACGTCTTCCACCAGGACATGGAGTAGCTGGCCCCAGAAATCCACAGGTACCTGTTGGGTGGGGTGGGGGGATACTGGGCAGGCCCCAGAACTCCTACTGGGTCTGATTTTCCTTGGACGACCAGTCCATCCAGAGGAGGCAAATGGGAACTTAGAGAGGGCTAGTGATGTGGAGGGGCCACTTTAAAGCCTATGGCCCTACCAAAATTCTCAGCCTCCCTTTGCTGTCCCTGAGGGAGGTAGAGGAGTGTCTAGGTGGTAGCGTCTAGAGGAGGACTAATGGAAATTCTGAAGAATGAGACACCATAACCTGTGTGCCAGTGGCTCATGCCTGTCATCCCACGCCTATCATCCTGGCCCCTCGGGAGGCTGAGATCCAGAGGATCCCATTTCCCAGCCCAGGCAGGAAAGTACCACGAGAGCCTCATCTCCAACCCAACTGGAAGTGGAGCTGTGGCTCAAGTGGTAGAGCACTGGCCTTGAGGAATAATAGACATCAGAGACAGTACCCAAGCCCTGATTTCAAGCTTCTCAACCCAAAAGAAAGAAAGGACGAAAAAAAGGACGAGAGGACGAAAGGAAGAAAGGACGAAAGGACGAAAGGAAGAAAGGACGAAAGGACGAAAGAAAGAAAGGACGAAAGAAAGAAAGAAAGAAAGAAAGAAAGAAAGAAAGAAAGAAAGAAAGAAAGAAAGAAAGAAAGAAAGAAAGGAAGGAAGGAAGAAAGGACGAAAGGAAGAAAGGACGAAAGGAAGAAAGGACGAAAGAAAGGACGAAAGAAAGGACGAAAGAAAGGACGAAAGAAAGGACGAAAGAAAGAAAGAAAGAAAGAAAGAAAGAAAGAAAGAAAGAAAGAAAGAAAGAAAGAAAGAAAGAAAGAAAGAAAGAAAGCCACCCCTTCTTTGCTTGTAAGAGATGGTGAAGTAGTAGGGGTGCTGTGTTTGGGAGAACAGGTGCTGGCCTCACTGTACAGACATTTCTAAGAACTCCCCAGGTTTGTCCCAGTGTGAAGCCACAGCATAGTGGGCAGTGCCTTACCAAGAACTCCAGAGGTCGTGGCCTGTGGCAGGCAGGGACTTGATGAATGGTATCAGGTGTGGGATGGTAGAGGCTGAGATCTGAGGATCGCGGTTCAAAGCCAGCTTGGGCAAGAAAATCTGTGAGACTTTATCTCCAGTGAACTGCCAGAAAGCCAGAAGTGGCACTGTGGCTCCAGTGATAGAGCACTCACCTTTAGCTGAGGAGATGAGGGACTGTGCACAGGCCCAGAGTTCAAACCCCATGACTGACAACCAAAAATAAGGTAGCTGAGATTTCTGTATAGTGGTATGTACATTTAGGAAATGCCAAGCTATGTTATGAGCCACTCCAGACTTGTGAGAGGCCCTGAGTTTTGTCTACAGTTGGTCTAAGGATAGTAGTGCCATCTTCTTGAGGGTGGGATGGTCAGGGTGCTCAGGGACTGCTGAGGCTTTGGGCTACCTGTGTGCATGTGTGTGTGTGTGTGTGTGTGTGTGTGTGTGTGTGTGTGTGTGTGTGTGTGTGTGTGTGTATTTCCCTCATCTTATTCTGTCCCCTCCCTGAGCTGCCTCTTTCTGACCTCGGATGTTGCCCCTCCTCCACACTGACCTTCCCCTTTAGCCCCTTATCAGGGTCAACAATGATTCCTAAATTGCCAGAGGCCTGGATTCCAACTTTTCTTTAGGGCCAAGTCCGGCCTGTCCAAATCTTTGGGCACCTCCCGGGGATTCTGGGTCAGCAGGGCAGTCTGGCATAAGTTGTCCCCTGCCTCTGGAGGAACCTTAGTCATGTGATATCCTGTCCTTTTCCTCAGCTAAGCCTCTGGCTCACATCCCTCCCTGCATGCTGGCAGTGGAGTGGGGGAAGGAGGGTTTGTGGTGGCTCTGGACAACTCGAGCTTGATAGCTGACAAAAGGCTGCCCAAGCAAGGAGGATCCGGGGTTACATGGGATTTGAGGTCAAGGTGACTTGGAAGTATCCATCGGTGTCTAGGAAATGTCAACGTACATTGTAGCAGCAAAGTCTATCTTCCCACCCCAGCTTGGCCTCTCATGTCCTTCTAGACAATTCTGGATGCCCAGAATACAGATGCTCACAGTTTAAATTCTAGGTCCAGGAAACTGGGGGGATTAGAGACTAGTATGGCCAATACATAAATGTTCTGGGACATTAGCCTTGACCTGGCTATGCCCCCCTTGTTGTACGTTCACTTCTTAATCCAGTGCTGGGCACACACTGGCCACTTGTGGCAGTTCTGTGAAAGCAGCAGGAATGGAAGTGAGATCCAGGGTGACCAAAATCTGGATTTATGGCCTGATTAGGGGTGGAGTGGGGGCAAAGGGTGTCTTAAAAATTCTTAGAGCTGGAATTCAGGGCCTAGCCACAGTCTCTGAGCTTCCTTTGCTCAAAGCTGACACTCTACCACTTGAACCACAGCCCAACTTTCATCTTTTTTAGTAGTTTAGTGGAGAGAAGAGTCTCATGGATTTTATTGCCTGGGATGGCTTCAAGATGTCATCCTAAGAGCTCAGCTTCTAAAGTAGCTAGAATTGCTGGTATGAGCCATTGGGCCCTGCTAAGGATATTTGTGTGTGTGTGTGTGTGTGTTGTGTGTGTGTGTGTGTGTGTGTGTGTGTGCATGCGAGTTTGCGTGTGTGCGGGTGTATGTGTGAGGTTACCGGCTTGAACTCAGAGCCTAGGTGATATCCTTTGGCTGGTTTGTACAAAGTTGGTGCTCTACCACTTGAACTACAGTACACATCAACTCCCTGCAGCCCCTGACTGTGTGGAGAACAAAAAGCTCAAACCTGATCCTATTTCAGGGGAAGGTATGATTCTTGTGAAGCCTGGAGGAGTAGGGTTGGGGTAAGAGGGGTAACTGTACATGGGTGCTAGACTGAGAGAGAGGCACTCTGTCTATAGCCAAGAAGGACAGTGTGGCCAGGTGCTAATAAGTCATGCTCTCATATTCCTAGCTACTCAGAAGGCTGAGATCTGAGGATTGCCATTCAGAGGCAGCCCAGCAAGAAAAGTGTGTGAGACTCTCCTCTCCCAATAACCACCCAAAAGATGAAAGAAAAGCTGTTACTCAAGTGGTAGAGTGCTAGCCTTGAACGAAAAATCTGAGTGACAGAGCCCGGGCCCCGAGTTCAAGCCCTAATACCAGGATGCATGCACACACATAAAGTGGTAATGATGAGCTCAGCCAGAACTGGGGGCAGTCCTGAGGCATAGTAGTAGTAAACTCTTAAACCAGTTCAAGTGGTTTCTCCCTAAGTCCTTCTTGGGCTGAGGGGAATGGCCATGGCAGTAAGTTTGATGGAACCTGCCGCTCCATCCATGCACGGGGCCACAGGGCCAAGGGAAAAGACACTACGGATGCTCCTTTGTAGTAGGTCAATGATTGCAGACCTTCATCTGCCCCCGAGCACTGGTGCGGAAAGCAGGGCTCTGAGCCCTGGGACTCCTGGGATAGCAACTGCTACAAGCAGCAGCCAGCTACCTGCGGATTTGTGAGCACACAAGTCTTTCATGAGCCCAACTCAACACCCTCTCGGGGTGTGCCTGACAGATTTGCACTCTTGTGATACCACATGAGCAGGCGTTACCAGCAATGCCATCTTGCAGCTTCTGGCCCTCCTTGGCCCAAACCGTGGTCTGAGAAGTTGATTTACTGCTCAGATCCACACTGCACCCATGACAGATGCCACTGATGACCTGGCAGATGGCCTCCGTTCCCCAAGGCTAGACACTTTTCTGATAATGTGGCCCACTCTGTAGGCAAAGGCCTCCAAATGGCCTGCTCTCAAAACTTGTAGGACACCTAGACATTGGGAGAAACTCGGGGGCCCACAGGAAAGTAGGCTGACTAAAGCCAAAAAGTGAGTTCCAAGCACGCCAGGGCAGTTGGTCATGGGACTGGAACTCTGGGCCTGGGTGCAGTCCCCTCAGCTCTTCAGCTTATTGCTTGAGCTAGAGCGTCACTTCCAGTTTTCTTGTGCTTCCTTGGAGATAAGAGTCTCATGGACTTTCCTGCCTGGGATGGCTTTGATTCATGCTCCTCAGATCTCAGCCTCCTGAGGAGCTAGGTGGACAGGCATGAGCCACCGACACCCAGCTCATCTGGCCATTCATCACAGTGGACAAGGAGCTCCTGAAAGCTTTTTTTTAATGCAATTATTGGCCTTGAACTCAGGGTCTGGTCTCCAGTCACTTAACTTTTTCCCTCAAAGCTGGCACTCTACCACTTGAGCCACAGCACCATTTCTGGCTTTTAGTAGTTCACTGGCAAGAAGATTTTCACTAACTTTCCTTCCCTGAGCTGGCTTTGGTATGCGGTCTCTGATCCCAGTCTCCTGAGTAGCTAAGATTTAAGGGGTTGAGCCACTGATGGCTTTGGGTTAGAAGCTTTTCTTCTTTTTTTGGGGGGGGGTCAGGGTGGGTCCGGTCATGGGCCTGAACTCCGGGCCTGGGCACTATCCCTCAGCTCTTCAGCTCAAGACTAGCGCTCTAACACTTGAGCCACAACGCCTCTTCTGGTTTTATTCTTTTTGTTTATGTGGTGCTGAGGAATCGAACACAGAGCCTCAGGCATGCAAGGCAAGTGCTCTACCACTGAGATACCTTCTCAGCCCAGAAGCTTTTCTTAAGCAAGTGTTCATCCCGGCATTTTCCCTCAATGCAAAGGAGGCCTAAGGGTGCTGTTAAAAGTAGGCTTCCAGCCACAGGAAATGGATGGGCTCCATGGTGAAAAGAAAAGCTAATCTTCCCCCTGGGTCCCATTCTGGGACTCCACCCTCAAGTACAAACCTAGACTCAGCCTTGAATGTCCTGCAAGACTTATCTGAAGCCACACAACCTTCATTCCACCCACACCACCTGCTCTACACCACACCCCAGGACCTTTGCCCATTTTGTACCTTCTGCCTGAGGCTCTCGGTCCTGTTCCAAGACTTAGAACTCCTGTGGAATTTTGGCACTGGTTATATCACCTCCTGGAGCAAATCTTTCCTTCTTTTCTCTCTCTAGAGGTAGAACTTGTGCAGGTTTACTGGCAAATTCTCCATCTTGGGGTGTGTGTGTGTGTGTGTGTGTGTGTGTGTGTGTGTGTGTGTGTGTGTTTGTGTGTGTGTGTGTGTGTGTGTGTGTGTGTGTGTGTGTGTGTGTGTGTGTGAATTCTGGGGTTTGAATTCATGCCCTGGACGCTATCTGTTAGCTTTTCTGCTCAAGTTCAGCAGTCTACTACTTGAACCACAGCTCTACTTCTGGTTTTTGGGTGTTTAATTGGAGAAAAGTGTCTCATAAAGACTTTCTTGCTTGTAATTGTGATCCTCAGATCTCAGCCTCCTGAAGAGCTGAGATTACAGGGGTGAGCCAACAGCAGCTGCCCTCTACCTCTTACCTTTCACCATGGCCCTCCTGAGACCCAGAAGAATATGTCTCACCAGGCTCACTTTTTTTTTTTTTTTTTTTTGCTGGTCATCGGGCTTGAACACAGGTCTGGGCATGTTCCTTAGCTTATTTTGCTCAAGGCTAGCCACAGTGACACTTTTGGCTTTTTCTGTTTCTGTATTACTGAGGAATCGAACCCAGGGATTCATGCATGCTAGGTAACCACTTTACCGCTAATCCACATTTGTAGCCCAAGGCTGACTTGTAACAGGAGTTATGATGGTAGGATTTATTGGCTTACCATATTTGGCATAGAAATCGCTGACTATTTCATATTTTTGCCAAGATTTTGGACCAGTTTGTGACTCTGCAGTGAGGAATGATGAATGAGTGAGAGCCACCAGGCCCTAGAGGTCTAGGCTCACATAGTACATAGGGATAGATAATATGGATACAGAACCTTCAAAGACTCCTACAGCCTTGGAACTCTGAGGGCTTGTCCCAGCTTGCCCAAGTTGGGTGGGCTGAGCATGGGCAACCTGCTGAATACCCATTATCCATACATCATCCATAGAGTGATTTTCTCCTTTTTGGGGAGGGGGGAAGTTCCCTGTTTGTACTATGAGCCTAGGCCCTGTCCCTGAGCTCATTTTGCTCAAGGGTAGCACTCTGAAACTGGAGCCACAATCCCCCTCATGTTTTGTTTTTTTTTTTCTATTGATCTGTTAGAAATAAGAGTGTTACCGACTTTCCTGCCCTGGCTGAATTCAAAATGGCATTCTGTACATTCTCAGCCTCCTGAGGAGCTAGGATTCCAGGCAGGAGCCATTGACACCTGGATTTCTTTTCTTCTTTTTTTTTTTAGTTGTGACAATCTGAAATCTTCAAGGAGTCATTCCAATGGTTTGCATTCAAAGTAAACTACACAGGCTTGGAGTTCGAATGCTAGGACTGCCAACCACAAATGGAGGGAGATCCTGACAAACTCATTCCTATTCATGTGAATGCTAATGGAATGTTATAAAAGTAATAATTAAATTTGCAGTTGATTCATGATTCTATTTTAGAATGCCACACAAATATTATTGGATTTATATCTTCCATTTTAGCACCATGGTATGATTCCCCTAATGGACGGATATTAACTAACTTTTAATGATTGCTTTTTTAAGTATTCAACCATGATACTTCATTAAATGGTGGCATAATGTAATAACTAATAATTGGTAATAATATGTATATATATATATAATTTAATATCTTCACATTCCCTCTCTCTCTTTCTTTATATATATATGCATATATATGTATGTATGTATATATATATATATATATATATATCTTTATACTGAGAGAGAGACACATACACATATACATATCTATAAATGTATATATTGGGCACTACTGTGGCTTGATCAAAGGTCCACAGAATTTCCTGGCAGCTCAGTTTCCTGGAGGCTGGTGTGTTAAGAATGTGACCCCATTTATGGATTGGGCATTGTAGGCACTGAGTTCAAATCCCAGCATGGCCAAAAGTTCATTTGTGGAGTAAGAAGACAATTTTGACATATTTTTTTCCTTCTCTGCGAATGTCCTGGGTCTCAGTACGATGTATAATACATATGCAAATATAATCTATGTGATATGATGTAATAAATGAAGTGTTATACGTGTAATAATACTACATAAATAAGAGTAATAAACATCATACGCAGTAAACTCATGTATGTAAATAGATCTCATATACGAATATTATTTTTTTCAGTGCTAAGTCTTGAATTCAGGCTCTAGGAACTGGTCTTAATTTCTTGTCTTCAAGGACGGTGAGCTTCCCCTTCACCCACAATGTCACAGAGTTAACCAGTTCCCAAGTTCAAATCCCAGGCCTGCTAGAAAACTGGTGTAAATTCCAAGCCAGAGCCTTATTCTTATTATTTATTTATTTATCGGCCAAGCACGTGGCTTGAACTTAGGTCTTGGCACCTCTCCCACAATCAACCCTGGGATTTTAGGACCCAAGTTCAAATATTGGGGCGGCAAAAAAAGAAAAAAGGAAAAAACAAGGTGAAGGATAAAGTTCAAGTTGATATTGCTTTTTTTCCCCTTTGTATTGTGACCATCCTGGTTCTAAATGACAAGGCCCAGAAAGTGCCTTTGCATTACTCGTGACCTTGCATTGCTGATGTTTGGGGGGCTATTAGGGAAGCCATAGCCAAAACCAGCAACTTGGGCCTGGAGGTCTAATCCCGGACTTCCACTAATGAATGGTGGGAGGTTCTGAGAAACCCATTCTGATGATATATCCATACAAATGGAATGTTATAAAAGTAACAATTAAATTAGTAGTGTATTGTTTTCATACTATAAAATTTTAGACAATTATACTACATTGAATAATTTTCGATTAATACTTTATTATGTATTCAATCATGATAATTAAAAAAGGAAAGAATAATTTAGTTGCCAATAATTAGTAGTAATATGGTATTTGCAATTTCATAATATAGACATCTCTCTTAGTTTATACATATACATCTATCTATATATCTATCTATCTACCAATCTACACATTTATCTGTTTATACACTTGTCACTCCTGGGGCTCAGTGGTAGCCTGCTCCCCTAGTGCATACAAAGCCCTGGGTTCAATTCCTCGCTACCACATGCACAGAAAAATCCGGAATTTGTGCTTTCGCTCAAGCAGTGAGCACTAGCTTTGAGCATAAAAGCTTAGAGACTGTGTCTAGACCCTTACACAAGACCCAAGACTGGCACCAAAAATAAAAAAAAATAAAAGAATGGTCTGACCGCAAAGATATAAGGATATGACTGCAAATATCTCATCACAGAGCATGCTGGGAGTCTGGTGCTGACAGCTGCTATCTAATCTGACTTAGCCAGAGGTAAACTGCTGTAACCCAGCTCCATGGAATCAGATGCTGCTGGCCACTCACCCCTATCATCCAAGATAGTCCAGGGATGAGATCTGACACTGGTGGCTTTAGAACCCAGTCCTGGCAGGAAGTCTGTGAAACTGAGCTGTGGCTCAAAGTTTTAGAGCTCTAGCCTTGAGCTAAAGGTCTTAGGACAGTAGCCCCAAACTTTGAGTGCAATCCCCATGGCTAACTCCCCCCTAAAACAACCCCACCCCTTTCAACCATTAGATGTGAACTTTGTGCACTTTGTGACGTGTTTCTGGAAAAATGGTAATACTGATGAAAACACCCTAATTCTAATGACAGCTTGTGGGATACAGCTATGTGATGAGTCCTTCTTGAGCTGTTGTGTGCTGAGTCCTTCATGGGGTGCATTCTTTCATCTGGTCCTTGTAAAAGCTCCACAAGTAAGATGATTGTGCAAATGAGAAAGTTGAGGCTCAGATATGTCCCCATGTCAGGGCCAAAATTATGTAAGTACTGAAATCTAGTGACTTGTCTCCTACTGACAATCGGTTTGGTTAAGTTTTCTTGGTCATAAATATTGAACGCAGGGCACTGACCTTTCCTTGTTGGGTTCATGGCTAGTGACCTATCACGTGGAGTCAAGGACCCTAAGCATCTGTAGCTGTGGTCTGTCATCCTGCCTACTCAGGAAGCTGAGATCTGACAATTTGGGTTCAAACTATCCCGGACACAAAAGGTCCCATGAGACTATTATCTCCTACTCACCATTTAGCAATTTGAAATGGAAGCCAGGTGCCACAGACTCATTCCTGTCATCCTAGCTGCTCAGGAGGCAGAGAGCTGAGGATCAGGGTCCAAACCAGCCTGAGCAGGAAATTCCTTGAGATGGTTATCTACAGTGAACCACCAGAAAGCCTGAAGGGGTGCTGTAGCTCAAGGGGTAGAGTGCTAGACTTGAGCTGAAGTGCTCAGAGACAGCACCCAGGCCCAGATTTCAACTCCTCCAACTTACAAGAAAAGAAAGCAAGAAACCTGAAGTGGAGTGCTGAGAATGTGTCGTAGGGGTAGAGTGCTTTGCATATATGAAACCCTGTATTTGAATCCTCAGTACCACATCCCTAGAAAAAAAGCCTGAAGGGTCTCTGTGACTCAAGTGGGAGAGTGCTATCTTCATACAGGAGAAACTCAGGTATAGTGCTCAGGTCCTGAGTTCAATCTCCAGGACTGCTGTATGCGCGTAGGCACACACACACACACACACACACACACACACACACACACACACACACACAAACACAAACACACTCACACACATGAAGATAACAGAAGAGAAGCTGTGACTCCAAATGGTTAAGCAAAGTGCTTCTGCTCTGAGCTCATGATTAGCACCCTGGTCCTGTGTTCGACCGCAAAACCTAGCCACCCAGGGCCCAACTAGGAGAGGTCAAAGTTTTCAAAACCTGATGAGCTTCACCAGCCCTAGATGACCAGAAATGTTGTGATATTACACATGTACTTAGATTTAGCAAGCTTCTGGAAAACTAGGGATGCACCATTGCCAATAATGAATCATTTCATTAGGTTCAGCTCCCTAGTTGTCTGCCAGAAGGACTCTTGATTTAATTTTAGCAATTTGTTTCAACACAGGGACATAGTCTAACAAAGACAGGATAAGTGCAGGGAACTTGGCCTGCCACGGGAGGTGGAACAAATGAAGGTTTCCTGTCAAAAGAGAGCACTGGGAGAGAAAGAGCTTGAGTTACAAAGAGGCCTTTTTCTCCTGGACTTCAGAGCCCACCCACATTCATCGTCATTAATTGCCCCTGGATGAATTGTTTGTTTCGCAGCAGTACAGGAGTGAGGCTTTTTGTCTGCCTGTTCCAACAATGAGGCAGATATCCTCCAGCAGCCTGGGGTAACCCTCGGCTTCACTGGGAACAGTGAGGAGAGCCTCTGAACATACACTGTCTTGAAAGCACTCTCTGGCCTATGAAATCATTCTATTCAAAGCAAATTTCCTAGTTGGGTGCCTTTCTTCATAGAGACTGGATGTTCACCAATAGAAATACATGCATGCATACACAGACACATGGAATTACTGGCTCTATTTTTGTGTGGCAGATCCTGAGGCTTGAACGTTAGCCTAGACATTTTCCTTGAACTGAGTTTGCTCAAGGAAGCATTTTATTGTGTCTTAAACCATGATTACCCTAGGATAGGGTGCAGCTTTTACACCCACAGATGATCCAGGGATCCTAGGGCCCGAGTTCAACTCCCAGCACTGGCAAAAAACCATCAAACCAACACAAACAGAGAAGGAAAAAACCAGGAAGTTTTACACAACCGTTTTACCTTTGTTTCCTTTGCACTTGACCATCCTGGGTCTCAGTGACTCAGCTTGAAAATTGAAACTTGAACGTGACCTTGCATAGCTGAAGGCTGGTGGGCTGTCATTGAAGCCTGAGCCCAACCCACACACCTAGGCCCTGAGTTGGATCCTGGGACTGGCACCTACTCACTGCTGAAGATCCTAAGATACTCATTCCTATGTTAAGGAACACTAATAGAATGTTTAAAATGTCCTAATTGAATTACCAATTAGCTAGTCATTCTACTATAAGATTGTCTGCAATAAATACAGGCCATTGATTAATTTAATACTTTATTGTCTTCTATTGTGATTAATTAATGGAGGCATAATTTTAGACCAAATAATTTGTAGTAATAGAATATATAAAAATAAGATATAGACATCAATCTTTATATAGAGTTATACAATATAATCTACAAAAATACCTATCTGTCTCTGTATACATTTATAGATGCATATACATATGTAAATACGCACACACACTTCAATCTACACATCTATATGTTTATATATTGGCCACTCCTAGGGCTTGATCTCAGGTCCTCAAATTAGCCCAACAACTTCACTTGCATCAGACTGGTGGGCTAATATTGACCATTCATGAAGTGGGCCTTCTAGGCCCTGAGTTCAAATCATAGAACTGCCTAAAACTTAATCCTGGTGGAAGAAGCCAACAGTCTCACTTATTTTCCTTATTGGTGAAAATCCTGGGTCTCAGGAATGATGTATAATATATTGGCACATCTATATCCTCTGTAATAGGATGTAAAAAATGTTATTATATGTGTAATTATACTAACTAAAATACATAATAAATAAATAAAACACAAAATAAAATGAATAACTACACTAACTGCAATATGCAGTAAACATGTGCATGTAAATATAAACCATAGATTTAAAATGTATATGAATGCTAGGACTTGAATTTAGGCCCTGGAAACAGGCCTGACTTTCTTGACTTCCAGCATGGTGAGCTTCCCTTTCCCCCACTATGCTGCAGATTTACCCAGACCCTGAGTTCAAATCCCAGTTCTGACAGAAAAAAATGGCATGAATTCCAAGCCAAGAGCCTCAAAATTATAAAAATATTTTTAATGTATGAATATATGTATGTATGTATGTATGTATGTATGTATGTATGTATGTATGTATGTATGTATGTATGTATGTTTATATGTTTTTATTTTGTCAAGGACAGGGCTTGAACTCAGGTCGTGGCAAAACTGCCTCAGCTTCGATCACTCTAGGCAAGGGTGCAGCCACTGGACCCACAGCCAAACCTGGATCCTGGGCCCCAAAGGCTGACAGGAAAAAGATATAAAACGACACAGGCAAAAAAACAAACAAAAAAACAAAAAACAAAACAAAAAAAAAAAACAGCAACTTGTAGATAGCTGCAGGTTTTACATTTGCTTTCTTTGCAAGGTGACCTTTCTGGGTTTGAATAACCTGGCTGAAAAGTGTTGGTAACCTGGCATTTCTGAAGGCTTGCGGGTTTCCAGGGAAGCCACAGGCCAACATAAGAACATAGGCCCTGGGTTTGAAGCCAGGTCCTGACCTCTACCAATGGAGGGAGATCCTAAGGGTCTCATTCCTATTCATAGTAATACCATTGGAAGGTTGTGAATGTCAAGGTTGAATTAGTTGTTCCTGAATGATACCACTATAAAATTAGAGTGATTTTAGGAGGCCAATGGATTTTAATGAATATTTTTGACACATTAAAACAATACTATTAATTAAATGGACACAATAATTCCAGGACAGTGATTGATTTAATTAATAATTCATTAAGGATGAGAACAATATTAATTACATGGAGGCATAATAAATACCTAAGGTTTGGTAGGAATGTAGCATATATCACTGAATATTGTATAGACATCTCTGGCACTCTATAAAGATCTATCTTTATTTGTGTACTACCATCTTCATGTCAATCTGTTCTTGTTTTGTCAACTCCTCGGGCTCGATCTTAGGTGATGGGAACTACTTGTCAGCTCAGTGTGCACCAGGCTGGCGTGCTGACAATCACCCATTTATTTATTGAGCCTTGTAGGCTGTGAGTTCAGATGCCAGCGCTCACAAAAATTGAATCTTGGAGTAAGAAGCCCATGGTGACACATTTTCCTTTCTTGTGAAACTCCTGGGTGTCAGGTGTGAAGTTTCTTACATAGGCAAATCTGTATCCTCTGTAATAAATGTAATAAATATTCCATGTATAATAACAGTCAATAAAATAAATGGTAAATAGATGAATAAAACAAAAAATTAAATGAATAACTACACTAAGCACAATATGGCGTCAGCATATAGGGCTCGATCTCAGGGCCTGGGAACTGCCTGGCAGCTGAATTGGCTAGAGGCTGCTGCACTGAAAATCAACCATTCATGAAATTCTAGGCCCTGAGTTTAGATCCCAGCACTGCCAAAAATGTAATCTTGGAGTGAGAAGCCGAGAATGACACGTTTTCTTTCTCTTTGAAAGTGCTCGGTGTCAGGTAGGATGTATAATTCGGGTGCAAATCTATATGCTATGTAATAGGATGTCATAGGTGGAATAATTGTCACTACAACAAATGATGAAAGGTTGAATTCGTGTATCTTTGTAAATAAAATTAGATGCAATAATCATAGGATGTGTATTAAGTTTTATTAATATTTTATTAAGCATTAAGAGAATAAAAATTGCATGGAGTCCTAATTAAATACCTATTATTTGGTAGTAACACATGATGCATAATTTAATTATATATAGATATCTGTCTTATTCTATAAAATATGTAAATATATGTATGTATATATGTACACATATGATAATAACAGGATACTGAGTAATTATAATTAATGCTTTATTAATTGTTCTATTGGAACACATCATTAAGTGGAGACATAATTTAATATCTAGTAATTGGCAGTAATATCTATAAGTTAATAATATAGGGATATCTCTGTTTTTGTGTACATAATATTTATATACAGCAATCTCTATTTATACCTAGTTCACTCCTGGCGCTCGGTAGTTGAGTGCTTTCCTATTAAGCAGGAAGCCCTGGGTTCAATTCCTCAGTTCCACATAAACAGAAAATCCAGAAGTTCTGCTGTCATTCAATCAATTGAGTGCTAGCCTTGAGCACAAATGCTTAGGGTTAGTGTCTAAGCCCTTACTAAAGGCCCAGGACTGCTGCAAAAAAAAGGTAGAATGTTCTAACTGCAAGTATAGAAGGTCAGGAGTTCAAATACATCACCACAGAGCAAGCTAGGAGTCTGGCGCTGACAGGTGCCACCTAACCTGACTTAGCCAGATGTAAACAGCTGCAACCCAGCTCCAAGAAAACAGACGCTGCTGGTTTACCTCTGTCATCCTGGCTGCTAGGGGGCTTTAAAAACCAGCCCTGACAGGAAGTCTTTGAGACTCCTGGAAATGTGGCTCAAAGTGGTAGATCTCTAGCTTTGAGCAAATGGTATTAGAACAGTATCCCCATGCATTGAGTACAAGCCCCACTGGTAATCCTCCCAAAAAACTACCCCACTACACCAGTAGATTTGAACTTGTATGGTTTATGAAATGTTCCTCAAAGAATGGTGATACTGATGAAAGCACCCTAATTCTAATGACAGCTTGTTTAATAGAGCTATGTCCTGAATCCTTCATAGGGTACAGTGTGCTGAGTTCTGCATTGGGTGCTGTGTGCTGAGTCTTTCATGTGTTGCTGTGTGCTTATCCTTCAAAGAGTGTCATGTACTGTGTCCTTCACGGGGTGCATTCTTTAATCTGGTCCTTGTAAGTGCTCTACAATTGAGATGATTATGCAGACAAGAATATTGAGGCTCAGATATGTCCCCATAGCAGGGACAAAAATTTGTATTACCAAAGAGTGGGTGAGTTCTCTCCTGCAGACAAATGTTTCGTTTTGTTTTTTCTCAGACATGAGTCTTGAAATTGCAGCCTCAGCACTGACCCTTACCTCTTGGGCTCATGGATAGCACTCCACCACGTGGAGCCTAGGACCCCCTTGCAGCAGAGTGCCATGGCCTAGGGGTGGATAGCTGAGGTCTATCATCCTGCCTTCTCAGTAAGCTGAGATCTGAGTATCAGGGTTCCAAACTATTCCAAAAAAAAAGGTCCCATGAGATTATATCTCCAATTCACCACTAAGAAAACAAGTGGAAGCTGGGTGCTTGTGGCTCATACCAGTTATCCTAGCTACTCAGGAGGATAAGATCTGAAGATCATGGTTCAAAGCTAGCCTGGGCAAGAAAGTCCTTGAGATATTTAGTGCCAATGAACCACCAGAAAACCTGAATTGGCCTCTGGCTCAAATGGTAAGGCACAAGACTTTAGCTGAAGAACTCAGGGACAGCACCCAGGCCCAGAATACAACTCCTACAACCAACAACAACAACAACAACAACAACAAAAAGACAAACACAAACTAAAAAACCTGAAGTAGAGGGCTGAGAATTTGCCTTAGGGGTACAGTGCTTTGTATATATGAAACCCTGGGCTTGATTTCTCAGTACCACATTACCAGGAAAAAGCCTGAACTGGCTCTGTGTCTCAAGTGGGCAAGGGCCATCCTTATACAAGAGAAACTAGGTACAGTGTTCAAGTCCTGAGTTCAGGCTCCAGGACTAATGTATTCACACACACACACACACACACACACACACACACACACACACACACACACACACACACAAAGCAGAAGTGAGGCTGTGACACAAAATGGTAAAGCACTAGACTTCTGCTTTGATCTCATGGTCAGCCCCCAAGCCCTGTGTTCACAATCAAACCTAGCCAACCACGAGAGATGTCAAGTAGGAGATGTCAAAGGTTTCAAAACCAGATGAACTTCACCAGCCCCATATGACAGGAAGTATTTTGATATCTGACATGTGATTGGATTTCCCAAGCTTCAAGAAACCTAGGAGAGGCATCATAGGCTCATCATCATCTGCAATGAAACATTTCCTTAAGTTCAGTGTCCTAGTTGTGTTCCTGAAGGACTCCTGAATTACATTTAGCATTGTATATGAACACCAGAACATAGCCTCACAAATACAGAATAAGTGCAGGGAACTTGGCCTGCCACGGGAGGTGACACAGATGAAGGCTTCCTGTCAAATCAGAGCACTGGGGTGAGAGAGAGCTTGGAGTACAAAGAGGCCTTTTTCTCCTTACATTCAGAGCCCGCCCACACTCATCAACACTAATTGGCCTGGATGGAATTGTTTGTTACATAGCTGTACAGGAGTGAGGCCTTTAGCCTGCCTGTTTAGACAATGTGAGAGGCTTCTTCCAACAGGCCTGGGGTGCAGAGAAACCCTCAAGCTACACTGGGCCCCGTGAGGGGAGCCCCAGAACATACATTGTCATGAAAGCCATCTCTGTGCTATAAAATCATTGTATTGAAAACAAATTTCCTAGCTTGGTGCCATTCACAACAGCTACTCTGGAGATTCCCCTATAGGAATTCATCCATACATACACAAAGACTTGGAGGAACAGGATCTTTTGGTTGGGCATGTCCTGGGGTTGAACTATGAGCCTAGGGGTTGTCCCTGTGCTCCTTTTGCTCCAGGGTAGCTCATTACCCTTGAATCACAGTCCCACTTCTGGGTTTTTTCTGTGATTTCTTAGAAATAAGCATGTCAAGGACTTTCCTGCCTGGGCTGGATTCAAACTGATAATCTCTACATCTCATCCGTCTGAGGAGCTGGGATTATAGTCAGCAGAAGTGGCACCTGCCTTTCTTTTCTTCTTCATTTTTTAATCTGGACAATCTGACTTCTTCACAGGGTCATTCCAATGGTTTGAATTTATAAGTAAACTACCCAATGTTCTTTATAGCTGCTTTTTCTGAGAAGGATTCGCTATCCTCATCTTCCTCTCTGGTAACAGGTTAGAAGCCAAAAGTGAGAAATGAGTGTCAGGATTTGGGAGCTAAGGTCCACAGTACATGCCAGCTCTGTCACTTAGCTTTGAGCTGCAGTGAATTTACTGTCTCTGGATAAGAGGACCAAAAGCTGCAGTGATTCTCCTATTGTCTTCATTGGTCCTTTTGCCTATAAAATGATGTAATAGTTATGAGTGTTATGTGTCTCCAATCTTAAATATCTATAATACACTAGAAACATCTTCATGTTTCTGTTTTTCTCTAGTACCTCCTGAGATTTAGACTAAGGTTTTGTGTAGAGTGGCTCCTTGGCGAATCCCTAAGGAAAGGTGCTTGAAATATCTTCAGGAGATCGCCATCCAAAGCCATCCCAAGCAGAAAAGTCTGTGAGATTCTTATCTCCACTAAACTAAAAGTGGAGCAGTGTCCCAGATAGTAGAGCTTCAGCTTTGAGACAGCCGAGCAGGAAATACAGGCCAGACCAGGCAAGCCTGGGTGGTACTTATATCCAATTAATGACCAGATGGCTGGAAGTGGAGCTGTGGCGGTGGTATAGCCTCAGCCTTGAGCAAAACATCTGAGGAATACATGAGGCCTTGACTTTAGGCCCTGGGATGGCCATAAAAATTAAAAAAGAGAATGTCATGTTATGTATCAGTGCTCTAACTACTTATGTGTGTATATTACCTCCCTGAGGGCAAACAGATCACATGCAATGCTTCTGCTTTTATTTACTGATTGATTTTTCAGATATGCTTGTTGCACATACTACATCATTCTCTTCATTTCACGCCCATCGATTTTCTCTTCTAGGGTTCCAGGCTTGTGTCCTTATATGATGCACTTAAACTCTCAGCAGCCTTTATTTATATTTCATTATGAGGCCAATGCCGGTACAGTCACAAATCAGGTAGGGTAAGAGAAGGTTAGGTTTCATTGAAATATTCAGAAAATTAAACTTGGAGTTGTAAGATGGTGGCATACTTATGTAAAAACTTCCACTAAGGAAAAGATGAGGGGGCTGGGAATGTGGATTAGTGAGAGAGTGCTTGCCTAGCATGCAAGAAGCCCTGGGTTTGATTCCTCAGTACCTCTCACACACAAAACACAAATATTCATGCTGTGACTCAAGTAGCGCAGTGCTAGAGACAGTGCCCAGGCCTTGAGATCAACTCAAGAACTGGCAAAGAGATAGCTAGCTAGGTAGGTAGGTATGTAGGTAGAGAGATGGATGGATAGATAGATAGATAGATAGATAGATAGATAGATAGATAGATAGATAGATAGATAGATAGATAGATAGATAGATAGATAGATAGATAGATAGATAGATAGATTGATTGATAGATAGATTGATAGATTGATAGATAGATTGATAGATTGATAGATAGATAGATAGATGAATATGGTCTTGGAATTCATGAGAGAGAAGGGAACAAGTCCCAGTCATGAGGTCTTCTGCAGTTTGCCGGGACCCAGCATCGCCTTCACACAAACACAGAGCAGGAAGACTGTCTCAGTCGCACTTCTCAGGCAGCTGAAGACACCAAAGCCAAGAGGGAAGAGCCAGGTTCTAACTCAGGTGCTTGGAGATAGTAGAGAAAGGGCCCTGCCTATCCTTGGACTGAGTATTTGAATTAATTATATGGAGAATGAAGGAAGGAGAATGGACTGGCAGAGTAGAAGAAGGGCCTTCAAATCTGACAGAGAATCAAAAACCCACTTGCTAAGATCAGAAAGCAGGGTTTTTGTATTCTGTTCCTCCCCTCTCCCCCAATAAATTGGCTCTCTATTGTTAACCTAAAGATAGCCTGAGGCTCCCTTCACCTGAGAGAGGAAGGTTAATTAGTCATTGTTTGAAGAGGACGAGAAAAGCCTAACCCTGGTGTAACTCTAACAAATGTACCAGGTTTCCCCACATCTTTTTCTCAAGGCTGGCACCCTACCACTTGAGCCAATCCACAGTTTCTGGCTTTTCCTTTGTGTGTGGCACTGAGGATTCAAATCCAGGCATTCATGCATGCTGAGCTAGTTCTCTACCACTAAGCCACATTTCTAGCCCCACCCTTACAATTTTATCCCTCAATTTTCTTCTGAGTATAAGTCATTTAAAGAAATCTCTATAGGAAGGTGTCTGAAGACATGGAAGACAAAGCTCATACTTGGGAGAGACTCTAAACATGTGAAGACCATGACAGTGCTTCCATTTAATTAAGTATCATGTTTCAACACTAAAAAGTATTAATGAAAAATGAGTAAATGTCCTATATTATTAATTTTTTGCTGTATAATATTTTTATTGTGAAAATACTGTGCACAAGGGTTACAATTGCATCGGCAAAATAATGAGTACATTTCTTATCAAGCATCGTAGCCTCCTCCTTTGTTTCCCCTTCCCATACTTTCCCATCGTCCCCCCTGCCACTCCACCAAATCCTCCCCCTGCACCAACATTGTTAAGTATGTTTTCAACATAAGGACTTGTACATCTCATTGTTGCAGTGGGTCCACCTATATCTGTATTTGAACGATTTCTTTTTTCTTTCCCCTCCACAAAGTACACGGATATCAAATATAGTGAAATCAGCGGTTATACCGTGGGAAGGGACATACAAAGCAACAAAGAAATAATCTTATAAATGTGTTAGAAACAATAGCATGAAAGAAAAAAAAAACATTTGAATACATATCTTAGAGTTCATTTCCCTAACATCAACTTATCTGACCTTTTCTGCTTGACTCAGATATATACTTATTATTGCAGATAAGAGAAACCATGGGACCTATGCTTCTTTGGGCTTGACTTACTTCACTTAATATATTTCCTAACAAATGGGGCACAGTCATTCTGTCTGATGGAGGCATAGAATTACATTGTGCATATGTAACATATTTTATTGATCTATTCATCAACTGAGGGGCATCTGGGCTGATTCCATATCATAGCTATGGTAAATAATGCAGCAATAAACGTAGCTGTGCTGGTAGCTTTAGTGTGGTCTTGTTTTGAACATTTGGGTACATGCCCCAAAGTGGGATTGCTGGGTCATCGGTGAGTTCTATGTGTCTTTTGAGGAAAATCCATACTACTTTCCAAAGTGCTTGAACATGTTCACAAACCCAACAACAATGCAGTAAGATTCCCTTCTGTCCACATCCCCTCCAGCATCTGTTGTTATTAGAGTTCTTGATTACTGCCATTCTAACTGTGGTAAGGTGGTATCTCAATGTTTTTTGATTTGCATTTCTTTTATGTCAAGGGAGGTTGAGCATTTCTTCATGTGTTTATTGGACATCCTTCTTTCCTCTTCAGAGAAGTTTCTCTTTAAGTCTTTAGCCCACTTATTTATTGGGCAGTTGTTTTTTCAAGATTTGTTTTTGGGGGATTTAAGTTTTTGAGTTCCAGGTACATTTTAGATATGAGACCCTTGTCGGGTGTATGGCTAGTGAAGATCTTCTCACAATGAGTGGGCTTCCTATTAATCTTGATTGCTATGTCCTTTGCTATGCAGAAGACCTGCAATTTCATGCGACCACATTTGTCCAAACTTGCTTTGATTTGTTGTGTTTCTGGGTCTTTATTAAGAAAATTTCGCCCTGTGCCAAGGAGACCTAGGGTTTCTCCTATTCTATCCTGTAATGTTTTCAGAGTGTCTGCTTTGACTCTGAAGTCTTTGATCCATTTGGAATTGATTCTGGTGCAGGGTGATATATAAGGATCTAGCTTTAGTTTTCTACAAGTAGTTAACCAATTTTGCCGGCACCATTTACTGAAGAGGATATCTTCTTCCATTATATTTTTTGAGCTCCCTTATCAAAGATTAGATGGCCACAGGTCTGTGCATTCATTTCTGGGTTTTCAATTCTATTCCATTGGTCTTGAGTTCTGTTCTTGTGCAAGTACCAAGCTGTTTTGATTTCTATGGCTTCGTAGTAGAGTTTGAAATTTGGCATTGGTATGCCTCCAGCACTGTTCTTTCTGTTGAGAATTGTTTTTGCCATTTGGGGTCTTTAATTATTCCATATGAATTTTTGTATTGCATCTTCTATTTCCTTGAAGAATGAGGTTGGAATATTGATAGGTATCACATTGAATTTGCAGATAGCCTTGGGAAGTATTGCCATTTTCACGATGTTGATCTTCCCAATCCAGGACCATGGGAATTTTTGCCATTTTGAAGTTCTGTTTTGATTTCCTTTTTCAGGTTTTTAAAATTTTCATTATAGAGGTCCTTCACTTCTTGGTTAAGTTAATTCCTAAGTATTTTAATTTTGAGTGGCTATTATGAATGTAGTTGCTTTCCTAATTTCAGCCACACTTTTCTCATTGTTGGCATACAGAAAAGCCATTGATTTTTGAGGGTTAGTTTTGAATCAGCTGGAGTAATTTGGGAATGGGGTCTGTGGCATTCTTTAAATACAAGATCATGTCATCTGCAATGAGGTAGCGTTTTACTTCTTCTTTCCCTATTTGGATCCTCTTAATGTTTGCATCTTGTCTTATTGCTGCAGCTAGGCATTCTAATACTAGATTGAAGAGAAGTGGAGAGAGTGGACAACCTTGTCTCATTCCTGAGTTAAAAGAAAATGGCCTTAGTTTTTCACCATTAAGTAAAATGCTGGCTGTAGGTTTGTCATATACAGCCTTTATTGTATTGAGGAATGTTTCATGAATTCCTAATTTTTCCAGAACTTTCATCATAAAGGGGTGTTGAATCTTGTCAAATGCTTTTTCTGCATCTATTGAGATAACCATGTGGTTCTTATCCCTGCTCCTGTTGATGTGATGAATTATATGATGTGATGAATTTGATTTCCGTATATTGAACCAGTTTTGCATCCCTGAAATAATCCTGTTTGATCATGGTTTATGATTTTTTGGATAAATTGTTGAAGTTGATTGGCCAAAATTTTGTTGAGAAGTTTTTCATGAATGAAATGAGTCTATACTTCTCTTTCTTTGATGAGTCCCTGCATGGTTTTGGATGAGGGTTATGATAGCTTCATAGAATGAGTTCGGTAGTGAACTTTCTCTTTCAATTTCATTGAAGAGTTGGAGGAGTATTGGTGTGAGCTCTGCTTTTAATGCCTTGTAGAATTCTGCTGTTAATCCATCTGTTCCTGGGCTTTTCTTAGATGGGAGGTGTCTTATTTCTGTTTCTATTTCAATGCTTCCTATGGGCCTGTTAAAATGGTTTGACTCATCTTGGTTTAGTTTTGGCATGTCAGTATTTGCTAGGAAAAGGTCCATTTCTGCTAAGTTCTCAAACTTATTAGCATAAAGTTTTGAGAAGTATTCCCTTATAATGTTTTGAATCTTGGTTGTTTCTGTGCTGATGTACCCATTCTCATCTCTGAGTTTATTCATTTGTGTGTGTTCTCTTCTTTTACTGATAAGATTTGCTAAGGGTCTGTTAATTTTGTTAATTTTTTCTAAGAACCAACTCGGTTTTGTTGATTCTTTCTATGGTTTATTTGGATACTAATTCATTTAATTCTGATTTAATTTTAGTTATTTCTTTCCATCAACTGGATTGCGGTTTTTCTTGCTGCTCTTTTTCAATGAGGCTCACATATCTCATTAAATTGTTGATTTCAGATCTCTCCAATTTGTTGATATAGGAACGCAGAGCTCTAAACTTGACTCTGAGTACTGCCTTTGATGTGTCCCAGATGAGGTGATAATTTGTGTGATCATTTTTGTTGAATATCATGAACTTTTGCATTTTCTTTCTAATCTCTTCCATGACCCACTCGTGATTCAGCAGTGTGTTGTTCAACCTCCATGTGTTACAGGACATTCTTTGATGGCTTTTGGTGTTGAGCTCTAATTTTATTCCATTGTGGTCTGAAAGAATGCAAGGAATGACTTCAATCTTTCTGAATTTGGACAAGTTTGCTTTGTGGCCTAAAATGTGATCTATTTTGGAAAATGTTCCATGTGTTGCTGAGAAAACCGTGTATTCTGATGTTTCTGGGTGAAATATTTGATAGATGTCTATTAAATCTATTTCATCTATGCAGGTGTTTAGATCTGCGATTTCTCTGTTGAGTTTTTGCCAAGTTGATAGAAATGTTCTTCAAACAGCTGAAAGATGTGACACTTCAGCTTGAGGAAAAGACCAGAAGTTTCGATGACCTGGAGCAAGTGAACACAGAATTTCACGAGAAGCTGGAAGTGCTCTGGACACAGAAGAGTAACAGGAAATACAGAATCTGCAAGTTCCAACAAGTGCTGGTGGGGTGTGTGTACTGACGAGATTATTGGGCTACCTGAGCTGGATGGTGAACTAAGCAAATCTGGAGAGAGACACCTTCACGGAGGACCTGAGCATTGACAGTTCTGCATGGAAGGCGGAGCTTCCTTGGCTCACCGACCAGGTGAACCAACTGACAAAGGAGAAGGAGTGAAGGATGAGGCAGGTGCTGGACCTAGAGAATGAACTGGGGGAACTGAGGATGAAGCTGGCAGAGCCATCTCAGGCTGAGCAGCAGTTGCAGGCCCAGGCCTACCACAAGCAAATTGAGTTGAAAAACCTGGAGAAACAACTTTACATCCAGGTCAAGGAAAACCAGAGGCTCTGTCTCCAGAATGCGGAGCAGCAGGAGCAACTACAGAGACTGGAGGAAAAGGGCAAGGATTGTCAGGAGATCCTCGAGACCACACGATGCACATGTGTGTGCAACCCATAGCAAGAGGAACAGCTGGCTCTGCTGTGGGATGCTCTCCACAGGGTAAGCGGTGAGAAGGAGGAGCTCACCAGCATCCTGGACTCAGAGCAGCAGGTGAAGAAACATCTGTGGAAATAGCTAGTCCACTCAGAGGAGAAGATAGACGAATGTAAAGAGGTGGCTGAGAGAGAGAGAGAAAGCCAAGCAGCTTGGGAGTTGCAGGAGTGGCAGGAGCAGTCCCTGGCCCAGCTGCAGGAGCTCAGAGCCAACTGTGAGAAGCACATTGCCTCCAATGAGTGGCTGAACTCTGAGGAGTCCCTGCAATAGACCCTGCAGAGGCAGATCCAGCTGCTGGAGCAACTGAAGCAAGTGCAGGACCCAACCAACTGGGGGACCAGGTGGTGCCCCCAAAGTGGCAGGACACTTTTAAGTGCCTGGAAGTGACCAGACCACAGGAGGAGAGCCTGCAGGCCCAGCTGAGCTTCCTGGCTTTCCCTGGGGAGGGGAAGCTGTGAGCCCTGGAGAAGCAAAAGTTAAGGAGGTGACTTCTCCCAACATGACCATCACAGAAGATGGAGACATGCTCCAAACCTAGAGTGACATGGCTCTGCGAGCACTCTCAGAGGCTGAGATCCACAGGGGGAAACTCTTGCTGCAGGAGCGGCAGCCCCACTGCAGGCGCCCTGCCAACACAGCAACTCAGTGCAAGATAGAGGTGGAGCCACAAGCCTCCCGCCCCATGAGCTGTTTCCACAGCAGGCATGAGGATTGGAAGTGGGACACGTGGGCATCCGAGAGGAAAACCTGTTGAGTCCATGACCTGCATGATGAGGTGGATTTCCATAGTCCAGCGGATTAACTCCACCATTGGTGCAGCCAGCTGTTAGCACACATTTGCACCATAGAGGAGTCCTTCATGGTGTGTAAAGAGCACATGTTAGTCCTGGATGAGCTGTGTTTGGAGAAAGCCAAGCATATGTGCCGGCTCTCCCAGAAGATGGAGGAGAAGAGAGAGCTGTGAGAGCTGCTGTTGCTCCTCGCAGGGGAAGGTGCTGACAGAATGCTCCAGATGCCTTCACAGCCTGAGCCCCCTGCCACCACCACCCCTTCAGACACTTCAGGCTTTGGAGTGGGCAAAATGAAGATGGAGCAGAAAGGTTTTGAAGAATTGCAACTTCAAGACAGCTTGGAAACTGCCAAAGGAGATGTCGAGGTTCCTGACCACATAGAGGATTCCCCCACGGAGCACTATCTGTGGCAAATGCCCCACACCCAGAGCAGCCTCCAACTCGAGGGCTTGGGCAAGGAGTCCTCCCTCCCTTTCTTCTGTAGACTCATGTGACATAATGGCTCTCAAAAGCCTCAGCAGCCACTGAAGTAGGTTGCCAGTTGGCCTTCTCTCAGGCCTCCATCTGCCAGGTGATGGGAAGGGTAAACTGCGGGTGGGGTAGGGCAGAGGCTGCCAGGAGGTGGCCCAAATTCAAGGGACAGCTAATGTCCCATTGATGGCCAGGGAAGAGGTCCATATTATGCTTATCACAAAGAATAATTTGTTTTCAAAGGGAAAAAATCCTCCAACAAAGATTTGTTCTTCCAGTCCTGGGGCTTGAACTCAGTGGCTGGCCACTGTCCCTGAGCTCTTTTTGATCAAGGCTGTTGCTCTACCAGTTGAGCGCCACTTCTCCTTCCAGCTTTTTCTGTGTGGAATCAAACCCAGGGCTTCAGGCATGCTAGGCAATCACTCTACAACTAAGACACATTCTGAGCTAGGATGATCCCCTGTCCTCCCAAACCCATATGGCCATTCCACTGATAAATAAGAAGTAGGGGCTAGGATGACTATGAAGCCCAAGTCTGGTTCACACAGAAATATTCCTCTGCCCCCTCTTCCTACACCCTTAGTTGAAATTTCTCTTCTACCATTGAGGGATGAGAGAGGGAGAGGGGAGTCCTAAGAGAGGAGTACAAACAACAGTGCCCTCCTGAGCCCCACATCCTTCCCCACACAAGTGGTTCTCCAGATTCCAATATTACCTGACTCAATGTTGAGTCTACACTGACTCCCCATCCCTGCAAGGCTCAGGATGAAATAAAGGTCAGTCCTGGCCTCAGCCCACACTTAGGGTGGAAGGTCTTAGTCCCAGACCCACTTCCACCTCTGACTGCGCTTGTTAGCCTGGACCACCACCAATCACCACTATGTTGGCGGTGATGACCTCAGAGATGGATTCCAGGAAGGAGGTCTATGACAAAGAGCAGAAACAGCAGGGTGAGCAGGGCAGAAGGAAGCGGGGTGATTGCTCTGGGATCATCCTCCTTGAAGCCCTCCCGTCCAGCCAAAGCCAGGGGGTGAGACTAGATGGAGGAGCATGGGACTAAAGGAGGTACTGCTGTGTCTTGGAGCACTTGAAAATTCCAATTACATTTGGCCCATGCTAATCCCAAAGCCAACATGCAATACCTCTCCTTATTGTTGGCTGTGAGCATTGTCCCTGAGCTCTTTTTCTTGAGGCTGGCACTCATCACTTGAGCCACAGGGCTACTTGTTGTTTCTGATGGTTTATCGAGGATAAGAGTTTCACACACTTTCCTTCCCATGCTGGCTTGGAACCATAATGCTCCAGATCTCAGCTTCCTGAGTAGCTTGGATGACAGGAATGAGCTACAAGTGCCCAGCATGTGATACCATTTGAAGGCTTCTTGGCCAGTCTGTAAAAGGAGCCCCAAAGGGCCTGGATAGACCTTGACCCAACCAAGGAGCTGGGATGGGGGAAGGCTGACCTTCTATTCATTCATCCATTCTGTTCCCTAAAATCAAAGATGCCAGGTGGTGGTGTATGCATCAAACTCTTAGGCCAACAAGCACCAGGCTTAGTGAGGAAAAGGTAGAGAATACCTAAAGATTGCTGTGTAGAAATCTTTGATTTTGCATGCACGTGTTGTGTGTGTGTGTGTGTGTGTGTGAGAGAGAGAGAGAGAGAGAGAGAGAGAGAGAGAGAGAGAGAGAGAGAGAGAGAGAGAGAGAGACAGAGAGACAGAGAGAGACAGAGAGACAGAGAGACAGAGAGACAGAGAGACAGAGAGAGAGACAGAGACAGAGAGAGACAGAGAGAGACAGAGAGGGACAGAGAGAGGGAACTCAGGGCCTACACTATATCCCTGAGTTTTCTTGCTCAAGCCTAGCGCTCTGCCACTTAAGCCACAGCCCCACTCGCTTTTCTATGGTTAAATGTAGGTAAGACTCTCAAGGACTTTCCTGTCCAGGGTGGCTTTGAAGCATGATGGGGGCCCCAGGGAAGCAAGAGTCAACACAACTCACAAGTACAATCCCTATGGTGGGAAACTCCTGCCCCCTGGTGGCCAGACATGGGACATCGTCCCCCTTACCCCCCCCCCAACCCCCTGCCATCGTCCTCTACAGTTCAATTTGGGAAAGTGACAAGGGCAAAGCTGATTTTTTCTCACCTTGAGTGCTGATGCCAGAGCAGGTCTCTTCCACCCTAGGCCAAGAGAGCTCCAAGACGCCCGGCTCTGAGGGGCACAAGGAAGGGAGAGGTCAGCTCCAGGCCAAGCTGAGCCTTTGCCCACGGACACCCCTACTTGGCTTTTCTGATTACTGTAAGGTCTGTCAAAAACAACCCCAACAAAACAAAATTGGAGCTGTGTCTCAAAATGGTAGAGCTTTAGCATTGAACAAAGAGCTCAGAGTCAGGGCCCCCAAGCTTTGAGTTCAAGACCCCCAGCTGACCCTCCTCCATAAAAGACAGGTTAGCTAAATGTGAACTAGTAGGATTTGTGAAGTGTTTCTGAAGAATTATGATACTGAAGAAAGCACTGTAATTCTAATGACAGCTGAACTTGTGACATACAGCTATGTGCTGATTCCTTCACGGGGTGCTGTTTTCTGGGTCCTTCCCACATGGGGGTTTTGTGTTGAGTCCTCAAAAAGGTGCTCTTTGCTGAGTCATCACAAAGGGTGCTATGTGCTGAGTCCCTAAGAAGGTTGGGCTATTCTGGGTTTTCCAAAGGGTACTGTGTGAAGAGTTCATTACACAATGTACTGTATGCTGAGTCCTTCAAAAAGTGTGGTGTGCTAATTCATCCCGAAGGGTGCTGCTATGTGCTGTACTCTTGGGAAGAGAGGGATGAGATGAGTTTTTCGAGTGCTGTGTGCCGAGTCCTTTACACACGGTGCTCTTTACTGTCCTTCAAATGGTGCTGTGTGCTGAGACCTTCCACAATGTGATTGTGCTGAGTCCTTCAAAATTGTGCTTTATGCTGAGTTTTTCAAAGCGTGCTGTGCACTGAGTGTTTTACACAGTGTGCTACGTACTCAGCCCTCCAATGGGTGCTCTGTGTGGAGTCCTAAACCAGGGTGTTATGTAATGAGTACCTGGGAAAGAGTGCTACATGCTGAGTTTTTCAAAACATGTCATGCACTGAGTCCTTTACAGTAAGTGCTATGGTCTCCCTACTTCAAAAAGTGCTGTGTGCTGAGTACTCTACACAGGGTACTATCTGCTGAATCCTTCAAAGTTAACTCTGTGCTGAGTCCTTTACACAGGGTGCTTTGTGATGTTTTTCGAAGTGTGATGTGTACTGAGTCATTTCAAAGGGTGCTATCTTCTGAGTCCTTGAGTGGTAGTTATACCCAACAATCACACACACACAAACACAATCACAAACACACACACACATACACACACACACACACACACACACAAACACACACACACACACACACACACGAGGGTCACCATGCACCAGCTTAGTTTGTGGAGTGGAGGGGGATGGAGGAGAGTGTCCTCCAGCGGTTGGGCTGAGGGGAGATTAGTTTCCCCTGGGGAAGGAACTGGAGTTGGTGGGGAATGCTATGCTTAGGAGAGGCTGCAATTGCCATGGCCTGGAAGATTCCATGGCCTGAAAGGTTCAGGGCCCAGTCAGTGCTGCGATTGCAGTCAGGGTAGGGCAGAGGCTGCCAGGAGGCGGCCTAAATTCAAGGGACATCTAATGTCCCATTGGTGGCCAGGGAAGAGGCTCATATTATGCTTATCACAAAGAATAATTTGTTTTCAAAGGGAAAAAGCGGAGGGAGCAAGGCAGTGGTGGCTGAGGTGCAGCAATGGAGACAGCAGCTGCTGAGGCGGGGGTGGTGGTGGAAGCAGTGGCTCCTGGGGAGGAGGCCGCTGAGGTGGTGGCAGAGGCTGCTGAGGAACAGGCAGCAGCAGCAGCTGAGGAGGAGGAGCAGAAGAAGCTCACAGCCTTGCCAGGCACCCTCAGAGGCCCCACCCTCTCCCAGCAGGGGCACATTTCACACATGGTGCTGCCAGCTCGGATCCTTGGTGCCTCCCTCAGTTGCCTGGCAGAAATGGTGCAGCCCTAACCTGCTTGCGGCCCTGACTTGATCCCGGCCCCAAGTCCTCAGACTCCAGGGCCTGCAAGCACCAGGAGCCACTGCCTACAGCTTCTCTCCAGCAGCACACATAAGTGGCTGCCACTTGGGCCCCACACCCCGTGACACTTGTACCTCGTGACTCCCTGTCACCCCCCCCCAGTGGACCCAGACCTGTGCCTCCCACCTCCCCTCTCCTGTCCCACCCGCACCTCCCTCGTGCCCCACAGTCTTCCCTGGCTCTGCCATATGAGACCGAGTTGCTGGGGTGGGGGTGTCGACACTAGGATCCCACCCCCATCCCTAGTGGCCAGTGTCCCCAGGACAAGGGGAGATGAAGAAATGGGTGAGGAGGGGACACCACAGAGCCCCTGGCCTAGAGCAATGGGAGCCACACAGCTGCATATCTGCACCCTTCCTCTCCCTGGTGGGAACCTGATGGCTTTAGTCAGAGGTGGGTAGCAGCACCTCTCAGGTCTTTTCCTTTTTTTCTGGGGGTGGAGGGTGTTGGATGCAGAAGATAGGCCCCCTTATTGCTGTGGGAGCCCTTGTCTGACCTCTGTTCTCAGTCACACTTTCACCTGAGGAGGTCCCAGAAGAGCCAAGTAGGGAGTTGAGGGCACTGGGGGTCAGATAGGAGATGAATATTTGGGAAGTGTGTTCCTCCGACAAACATACACCTGTCCTGTCCCCCCCACCCCAGCTGTTAACAGTTTTCCCAGGGTAATTACATTTTCCAGCTCTGCCAGCTCTGCTAGTGCTCCTGGTCCATCTGGTCTCCTCGTCCTCCTCAAGAATCCACCAAGTCACCCAGAAGCATCTAGGCTGGAAGTAGGGAGTCCATTCATGTATATAGCCTTTAGGAACCCATCAAATTCCCCAACCATGCCCCCACCCCAGGTCAGACACCCCTCTAGAGGTATCAGGGGACCCCCTTCTTTGTTTTCTCTCCTGGATCTGAGGAGCCACCTGTCTCAGGACTCCTTCACCCAGAGTCCTAGCATAGGGTTTTAGTGAATGGGGACTCAAGGCTGGTTGTTCTCAATGGGAAGGGTCTGTCCCTGGAGAAAGGGAGAGGCAGGGTGGTTCTGTGTTATTAGAGAAATGTTCCCCTTGGTAGGATCCCCTGGTTCTAACCAGGGAACCCCCATGCTCAAGCTTGTACATTTCCCTGATGAGGAACCAACTAACTCGGGAGAGACAATGCTCTGAGTCTGTGTGTGCGAGAAAGAGAGAGAGAGAGAGAGAGAGAGAGAGAGAGAGAGAGAGAGAGAGAGAGAGAGAGAGAGAGAGAGAGAGAGAGAGAGAGAGAGAGAGAGAGAGAGAGAGAGAGAGAGAGAGAGAGAGAGAGAGAGAGAGAGAGAGAGAGAGAGAGAGAGAGAGAGAGAGAGAGAGAGAGAGAGAGAGAGAGAGAGAGAGAGAGAATCATATTTCTCCTTGTACAGCCTTACTGTGCTCAGAAGGAGAATGATCAGGTGGTACATTGCAAGTGCTTCATGGATGAGTCTTCTGTCACCGGTTTGGATTTGTGTGTGTGTGTGTGTGTGTGTGTGTGTGTGTGTGTGTGTGTGTGTGTGTGTGTGTGTGTGTGTTTGTGTGTTGGGAGAGTAGGGAGATGAGAACAATGAAAATATATTTAACTCACCATCTCTAAAAAGAGCCAAAGCATTTTATTTGTGTGTATGTGTGTATTTGTTGTTCTTTTTTCATGAATGCCCAGTACAAGCCCAGCCACAATTTCTGTTTTCTCCTTCATCATTTCACTACATATTTGGAGAAGGTTTCAGTAGCTTCCCTTTCCAGTTCCTTCCACCTCCCTCTTCTCCTTTCCTGTAGCCAACTGTAGCTGCTGGGCCTGTGTAGGTCTCCACTAAGAGGCCTGTGGGAGCACAGACCAGAGTGGATACCTGTCCTTCTGTCTTCAGCCAGAATGCTCATGAGTGTGACCACAGCTGAACTCTTCCACCCAGACACTCTGCTCTCGTGTGAACAGTTGAAGCTAATTCAAGTCTTGGGAATGTGTCTGCCAAATATAATTAGGGAATGAGATGCGGGGGAGGAGGAAAGGGGCTGTGAAGCTAAGAGGGTCTGGGAAGTGGTGAACGGTGTGATATGGCAGATGGCTCACTATGACAAAGGATGAGAGGGGAACCTTACCCAGGGCATTGATGGTGTCTGTGGGCATCTGGGCAGGGGGCTCCACGCCCCCACTGGTGCGTGGATTCCCTTCAGGGTCAGTGCACTGTTGTGCAGTTCTCCCTGGAGTCCTGCAGATTCCAATCTGTGTCCCGGCGGGGCCGTTTCCAGCTGGGCAGTGGTAGGCAAGTGTGTTCTCTCTGCTGGAGCCTGCTCAGTATCAGGACATGGCAGTTAGCTAGGGCTCTCTGAATGCCAGTTTCTGTAACCTGCTGTAGGCTCTCTGGAAGGAAAAGGGTCCACTGACTTTGGATCCCTTTAATTTTGATTGGGACAAGTTAAATGCCATCTTTTCCAAGGTTTTTTCTTGAAGTTGGCAATTTCCACTAACACCTGGGATTATGGGTCAAATTAGACAGACCATTTCAGCTGCCAAACAATGATGTTCAAAGCAGCATAGGCAGAGTTCCCTAGCCAGATGATCTCCTGCTATGAATGTCGTGCCCTGACTGCCTTTCTTCAGCAGTTACTGATTAGCCTCCGGCTATCTCTAGGGTGGCCACCACAGTCAAGAATGTCATGGGGAGCAGAGATTGTGACCTCGCCATCCCCAGCCTGCCAGCTGTGAGCAGAGACAATTCCTAGCATCTGTACTGGACTCTGGGATTCAGATACCTGGGATGCCTCAAGGATTCTTACTCTGCAACATGAAACTTGGGGGCCAGATATGGTGGACCATCCTGTCTGGCCCCAGTGGGTGGAGAGTATGCCCCTTGAGCCAGGCGTTCAGCTCACATCAACCTTGTTCACACCTGAGTGGGGAATTGAGTGCCACAAAGCTGGTCAGCCGCTGGACAGAGATCTTTGAAAAGATAAGCATCCCAGAGGCCTCAGAATCCAGCGAGTACATCATGGCTCACTTCCTCAGAGCCAAAAGAGTTAAGTGCGGTGGCACCAGAAGAGCAGGAAGAGGGAGCAGGGAGAACTGTGGGAGAGCTACATCAGGTTTTGCCCACCCAAGATGCTTACCAGAATCAGGTGGGACTTTTGTGTAGTATTGTCATAGACAGATGCTTATTTATTTATCCAACAAAGAGTTACAGTGTGCGCCAGGCTCTGGGGGACGGGGGGAGTCATAGATAATGAAAATTTCCAGTGCTGGTTCCACAACACATGAAGAAACCTTGGTTTGAGCTGGATGCCTGTGCTTTATGCCTGTAACCCTAGCTACATAGGAGGCTGAGATGGGAGGATCGAGGCTTAAGTTCTGGGCAGGAAAGCCTGTAAGACTCTTATCTCCAACTAACTACCCAAAAGAAAATGCCAGAAGTGGATGTGTGGGTCAAGCCTTAGTCCATTGGCGTGGAGTACAAAGTCCCAGGGACAGCACCCAGGCTCCGAGTTCAAGGCCCAGGAGTTAGAGAAAGAAAGGAAAGCGAGAGAAGGATGGTGAGAGAAAAAGAAAAAAGGAAGGGAAGAAGGGAGCATGCAAGCCTTGGTTTGGAGTCCCTGGATCAAGGGAGCCAACCATTCACAATCTCTGTGGGGACAGTTTCAGAGCTTAAACACAGTATGTAGGACCAAGCCAATAACTCCCCAGATACTTTATGACATCCAGGAGCTTTGTGGTCACCGACTGCAGAGGGAAGCAGCCTCGGGTAGACCCTAGGGCTCAGGGTGTGTCACCAGGTTTCAAACACCCCCAGTCCCAACAAGTTTATTTTCTGTTCCAATATCTATGGAGGTTTTGGGGTGAGGGAGTGTCAAGGCGGAGGGGTGGGGCAAGGAAGATGAAGAGGGAGGATGATCACAGGTCAAGTGTGTCAGGACATTGGAACCATGACCTCGCCTGACAACCTTGACCATCAGTGATAGAGCCTTCGACCCTGCCACATGGCTATTAAAAGTCCTGGCACCTTGGGTTCACCATTGACCATCTGGCTGTCATCTGCCACAGGATGCCTGTGCAGTACATCTTTGGGGACTTGGACATTCCTGGGATCAATCTGAAGGTGACACTGAGAAGACTGAGGTCTGGGTGAGTTCATCTTGAGCTAGGGAGCGTCTTATGAGGTATGAGTTATGCAGCTGACCATGAAACCGACCTGGGAATGAACAGAAGAAGCAATTCCCAGGGGACTAGGAATATAAACAATCCTTGGGAAAACTGTAGGCAGGCAGGTGCTGGAGTGCTTGGTGACCCTGCAGGCAGGCCACAGGTGGTGTTTGTTTAAAAAAGGAACTCTGCAGTTTAGCATCTATCCTCTTGAGAATCCCCTGTGGTGCAAGCCAACCAGTTTAAAGAACGTCGGCCCCCTTGATCTAACCAACAACTTGTTTCTGGTCCTTTCCCAGTTTGTAGTGTGCCAATCATACTATAGAGTTGTTTTGTGATTTTCCTGGGGTTTGTAGTGATTTGTTACAAGAAATTATGATGTACGCAAAGCCCTACCTTCCCTAAAAAATTTATAAAAAGTGTGGTATCCATGGACTCAGGGCCTCTCAGCATCATGGGCTGCTGCCATGTACACTGGGGGGACCAAGCTCAAGCTTCCAATAAAGACTCCTTTGCTGTTACATTGGTGACCGTCTCTGGTGGTCTTTTGGGTAAGGATTTCCGAGTTAGTCTTTACAACACTCCCGGTGTTCATTCCTCCACCAGAGACAGAGGTAAGTGTGCCACTGACACAGGACAGACAGGGAATGAGGGCGGCATCGGGACCCATGTAGCCCCAAGACTTCTTCTAGGGGGCACACTAGGACCTCTTGTCTGCCATTCTCACAGGCAAAGGTGGGTCTCTCTTCTGGCTCAGCCTTTAGTCTAGATGGCAGATCTGGGATTCAGAGAGGGCCAACTGAATGTGGGGCAGGCTTGGGTAGAGGCTGGTGAGAAAACCGGAGGCCCTGGGCTCTGAGAAGGGTTATTTTTGAGAATATACACAACCCAAGAACATTGCTGGGATGGATCAGCCCTTTTCTCCTTCCCGAGAGAGAGGGACGTAGAGCCCTCCAGTCTTATTCCCTTGGCTGTGAAATCCTTTCATTCCCACATCCTGTGGTTGGATAACTAGGCCTCACCTCACTGCCCAGTGTCAATGCAGGACAGTGAGAGATCCTGAGTCTCTGATAATTTCAGGGATCCTCAGTATGAGTTTGTACTTGAACGTCCTAATGGTGCATGGTCAGTCCCATCTAAGACTGCCATGATGTAGGACATAGAATCTAGAGAATCAGAGCAGGATTGGGTCTGTTCTGGGAGTCTTGTGTATTACGTGTGAGCTTTGAGCTCCGGTGTGCCCATCTGCTTCCTTTTCTAGGGTGGGTCTTTGCTAGAAAAACCTTGAAACTGGAGACTGGGTCCTATCCCTTTTCTTTGATGCTTAAAGGTAGCACTCTGCCATTTGAGCCACAGCTCCACTTCCAGCTTTTTGGGGTGGTTAATTGGAGATAAAGAGTTCTCATGGACTTTGCTGAGAAAGGTGCATCCAAATGCAGTCCTCAGATTTAAGTCTGCTGAGGAGATAGGATGAAAGGCATGGAAAAGTTTCTTTGGCCGGCTGAGGAACTGAGATCTGAGGATCAATGTTTAAAGCCAACTTGGGCAGAAACGTTTTGTGAGACTTGATGTCCAGTGGACCACCAGCGAATAGGAAGTGGCGCTGTGGCTCAAGAGGGAGAGTGCTCACCTTCAGCTGAAGAACTGAGGGACAGTGCCCTCTCCCAGAGTTCAAACACCATGACCAACAACAAAATAAAGCATAGCAGTGTGTACAGTAGGAAATGCCATGCTGGGATATGAGACATTCCAGGTATGTGAGAAGCTCAATGTTTTATTTATTTATTTATTTATTTTTAATTTTTTTTGGGTCTGGTCGTGGGGCCTGAACTCTGGGCCTGGGCGCTGTCCCTCAGCTCTTCAGCTCAAGGCTAGTGCTCTACCGCTTGAGCCACAGCGCCACTTCCGGCTTTTTTCTTTTTGCTTATGTGGTGCTGAGGAATCGAACTCAGGGCCTCAGGCTTGCAAGGCAAGTGCTCTACCACTGAGCCACCTTCCCAGTCCCGAAGCTCAATGTTTTGTCTACAGTGGGTCTGAAGTCGGGAGTGCCACCTTCTCGGGGGTGGGATGTGATCCTAATGGAGGGAGGTCATGGTTCTCTTCTCAGAGACTGCTGAAGACTTGGGCTGTCCGTGCGTGTGTGTGTGTGTGTGTGTGTGTGTGTGTGTCTGTGGGTGTGTGTGTCTGTGTTTGGAGGTAGAAGAACTGGGCCTTGAACTCAGGGCCTAGGGGCTGTTCCTGAGCTATTGTGCTCAATACTAGTGCTCTGACACTTGAGCCACAGCTCCACCTCTGGCTATTTGGTGGTTCACTGTAGATAGGAGCCTCACAGACTTTCCTGCATGGGCATGCTTTGAACTGTGATCCTCAGATATCAGCCTCCTGAGTAGCTAGGATGACAGACATGAGCTACCCGTGACGGCTTTGTGTGTATGTGTGTGTTTGTTTGTGTGTGTGTGTGTGTGTGTGTGTGTGTGTGTGTGTGTGTGTGTGTGTGTGTGTGTGTGTGTGTGTGTGTGTAGAAGTGGGTTGTAACACGGAGTGCTGGACCCTTTGGTACCTTATAACTGCTATCTTTGGGGGATGCATGGGCTTTGTGGCAGAGGTTTAGAAAGGTCTCAGCACCATTAAATTATAAGATCAAAGGATCTGTGTGCCCTGGAGATGTCTACTCCCTTAGGCCTGGTTGGTGGCAGAGAGAGCTTAGGAGGACCTGGGGGTGGGGCCCACAGGGGGTGACTCCCAGGGGGACAGACAGCATAGCCAGCTCTTAGTAAGGATGTAAGCCCTGTTAGTATGGAGTGCACTGGTATGGGTCAGAGTCTGGGTCTTCTCATAATGACGTCTCATGGGTCAGGCCAACCCTATTTTAAATCTTGACTGGTGATCTTCAGATTTCAGTATCCTGAGTAGCTAGAATTACATGCATGAGCCTCTGGCATAAGGCCTCTGATTCTTTTTGGTATATTACGGTTTGTACTCAAGGCCTTAGGCTTGCCAGTCAGGTCTTCTACCATGTGAACTAAACCTTTCTGTCTTGGGCATTTCCGAGATAGATAATATATGCTCAGGCTGGGCTGGATCGCAGCCCTCCTATCCGTGACAGGCATGCGCCAGCAGGCCTGGTCTTCTTTAGTTGGAATGCTAGACATGTAGCGCCACGTGCAGTCATTGGTTTAGATGGATTGTCCCAAACTCTAAGTCCATGGCATCCAATTCTTGACTTAAGGTGAAGCTCTGGGTTGGGCCTCGACCATTGGTCCTCAGTCTCTTCCTGAGACAGTTGTGAGGAAACAAGGATTCAATACAGGGGGATCTCTGGGGCAGAGGCAGTCATAGAGGGAGAGGCTGTCAGATATGGTTCTTGGCAATTCTGTGAGCATATGACAGGAAGATACTCAGAAAGCGCTCAGATGGGGCCTGTTATTTATTGTGCAACAGGTACGGGATTATGAAACAAAACATGGCTCTCTTTCATCCTTACCCTATCCCTATGAGGAAGGGGATCCTTCACTGTGCTCAGTTTTGCAGTTGGGGAAAACAAGGCATGAAGACGGTAGGTGACCTACTCATGACCCCCAGCTGACAGCAAGCTTGGCCTGACTTCTCTGCCATGTTCCCTAGGACAGTGGGTGTTATTCAGTCCACTTCTTGTAGTGGCAAGTCCACTTCTTGTCAGTTGTGAGGCTTGAACTCTGGACCTGGGCACTGTCCCCAAGCTCCTCAGATCAAGGCTAGCGCTTTACCACTTGAGCCACAGCATCACATCCAATTTTCTCCGTGGTTCTTTGGAGATAAGAGTCTCACAGGCATTCCTGCTTGGGCTGGCTATGAACCATGATCCTCATATCTCAGCCTCCTGTGTATTTAACATTATAGTCCTGTGCCACTGACACCCAGCTAAAGTGTAATTAGGATTTTCTTTCTTTCTTTATTTGTTCCTTTCTTTCTTTCTTCCTTTCTTTCTTCCTTTCTTCCTTCCTTCCTTCTTTCCTTCCTTCCTTCCTTCCTTCCTTCCTTCCTTCCTTCCTTCCTTCCTTCCTTTCTTTCTTTCTTTCTTTCTTTCTTTCTTTCTTTCTTTCTTTCTTTCTTTCTTTCTTTCTTTCTTTCTTTCTTTCTTTCCTTCTTTTTTCTTTCTCTCTCACATTCTCTGTCTCTGTCTCTGTCTCTGTCTCTGTCTCTGTCTCTGTCTCTCTCTCTCTCTCTCTCTTTCTCTCTCTCTCTCTCTCTGTCTCTGTCTCTCTCCATACCTATCTCTCTCACACAGGAACTGGTTGAATGGGTGCTGGAAGAGGTGGCCCAAGGTCCCCATGTTGCTGGGACTCAAGGTGGCCCTCCCATTCTGGAGGTGGGCTGTGGGTCAGGAGCTGTCTCTCTCAGCCTATTGAACTAGCTCCCTGAGGTAAGCCCCTCTGTCTCAGGGTTAGACTGCGTCGGATATTCATCGTCCATCCCTCCCATGAGTCCTTCCCCACTACCCTCTGCTAAGACAGTGAAAGGAAAGTGGATAAGGAGGCATTGTGTTGTCCTCCCAACCAGCACGATACCAGGCTTCTGATCCTCACTTCCACTTATCTCGCCAGACCCTGATTATAAGAAAATGAATACAATCTATGTCTACTTTGCTTTGCTGGAGTGTGTTGTTTCGGGGTGGAGGGGCAGTACACAGAGGAAAGACCCTAGTCTTGACACCTCTTAGGGGACATTTGTTCTTGTGGCAGAGCCAAGTCATTGCTGTCAATAAGGAGGAAGCTGCCATCAGATTGACCCGGAACAATGCTCACAGGTAGGTAGGCTGTTGAAGTATAAGATCCAGCCATGTCGTGTTCCCACTCCCCACAAGAGGGGTGCATTGTGGGTGGCACAGAACTGGCCCTAGGGGATTATAAATGGATGGTGGCAGTCAGGTGCTGGTGGCTCCCATCTGTCATCCTGGTTATTTGGGAGGCTGAGGTCTGATGGTTGTGACTCAGAGCAAGCCCGTACAGGAGAGTCTGTGAGATTCTTATCTCCCATAAAAAACCTCCTCCCCCATACACACAAAAGCCAGATGTGGTGCTGTGGATCAAGAGGTAGAGCCTCAGCCTTGAGAAAAAGAAGCTCAGAGATGACACCCAGGCCCTGAATCCAAGACCTAGGACTCACAAAAACAAATAATAAAACAAATGAATAGTGGGCACCTGCTATATTACTACCAAAAAGGATGGATTCAGTTTTCTCTCTGGTACTTGTAGCCAAAGATAAGGGGCTTCCTTTGATGTTCCTCTAAATCTCTAAATCTCCTTCTCTCCATTATCTTTCCAGGCTTCAGTTGCAGGATAGAATTCAGATCATTGCACTTGATGTGACCTTACATACCCTCCCTACCCACCTTCCTTGTGGTGGGCATCCAGGATGGACTCACCACTGGGAAGATGAGGCACCGCAGAGATGGGGATATGTATCCCTGAAACTCATACTCTCGCTCTCTCTCTCTCTCTCTCTCTCTCTCTCTCTCTCTCTCTCTCTCTCTCTCTCTCTCTCTCTCTCTCTCTCTCTCTCTCTCTCTCTCTCTCTCTCACACACACACACACACACACACACACACACACACTCACCTAGGCCAATTCAATTCAAAGTAGCCTTTTCACACTTTATCTCCTTGGATTAACTGATCTAGGAGACAAACTTGAACCCCTGAAACTGACTATTTTAACTTGGTAGTTGACACGAGATAAACAAGCTAAAAAGAAAGGCTCTGGTGCCTGTCACTTCTGGCTCAGGCTCAAACCTCACATCCTAGCGACTTGGGAGGCAGAGATCTGAGGATCAAAGATCAAAGCCAGTCATAAGCTGGAAAACCAGAGAGACTCTTCTCTTCATGGAAGCACCAAGAAGCCAGAAGTGGAGCTGTGGCTCAAGTGGTAGAGCAACAGGCTTGAGCACTAAAACTCAGAGAGAGAGCTCCCAGATCCTGAGTTCAAGCCCACACAAAAAATGACCTTATCTTGTTGTCCCTACTGCCTGAGCCTCGAGTGCCCTCTCATGGAGTGTGGTACAGCACCGGTCCCAGGGTAGTGTATGAGAGCCTTCAAAAAGTGGGTGGTGGAAGCCAGGCCTTCTCCTTCATGGGCTCTCAATCCACACCGGCCAGAAGGCAGAGCGTGACAAGGCCGGCAGCCTGCAGAGTGAAGATCCCTCTCTGCCAGGGCAATTTGAGAGAGCTTCATAGAAGCAGGACTTGAAAGGGGATCTTACTTAACAAGGAGGATCAGACAGGAAGCACAGAGTGCAAAGATGCTGTAGATAAAGGACAACAAAGCTGAGCATGATCATTTCCAGCCATGGCTGCTGCTGAGAAACTCGGTACAGATGTGCAAGACTGTCCCGAGACAGGCCCAAGAGGTCACAGAAAAACAGCTATCCAAGGTAGGGATTGTGTCTTAGCAGTATTGGGCTCTCTAGCACACAGGAAACCCTTGATTCAATTCCTAGGTCCCACATACACGAAAACAGCTGGAAGTGGCACCTTGGCTCAGGTGGAAGAGCACTCGCCTCTAGCAAAAGAAGCTCCAACACAGCGCTCAGGCCCCGAGGTCAAACACCAGGATGGTCAACATAAAACAGCACTCAAAGGGACCTTGGTGATGGGTGGATGGCTATGCCCTGTAGTTCTTAGTAGATCCATCCATGCATTGTGTCTCCTTCTTTGACAGAGGGGAACTGGACACTCCTTCTGCCCTGAACACCTGGACCTGGTTAACAGCCACCCACCCAACATCTTCCACCTGAACATGAAGCAGCTGGCCCAAGAAATACTCAGGTACCTGTTGGGTGGGGCAGGGGGATACAGGCAGGCCCCAGAAGTCCTAGTGGGTCTGATAAGCTCCGGATGACCAGGCCATCCACAGGAGGCAGATGGGAGCTTAGAGAGGGTTAGAGATGTGGAGGGGACCCTTTAATGCCCTTGGCCCTACCCAGATTGCAAGCTCGATTTGCTGTCTCTGAGGGCGGTAGAGGAGTATCTAGGTGGTAGTGTCTAGAGGAGGACTAGGAGGAAATTCTAAAGAATGAGACACCATAAGCCCTGGGCTGGTGTCTCACACCTGTCATCCTGGCTATTTGGGAGGCTGAGATCCAGAGGATCCTGTTTCCCAGCCCAGGCAAGAAAGTACCATTAGAGTCTCATCTCCAATCTCCATCTGGAAGTGGTTCCATGGCTCAAATGGTAGAGCACTGGCCTTGAGCTAAAATAATCATCAGAGACAGTATACAAGCCCTGAGTTCAAGCCCCTCAACAACAACAACAAAAAAAAACGCGGAATGACACCCCTTGCCTAGAAGAGATGGTGAAGGAGTGGGTGTGCTGTGGTTGGGAGACCAGGTGCTGGCCTCAATGTACAGAAATTTCTAAGTTCTCCCCAGGTTTGCCCGAGTGTGATACCACAGCAGGGTGGGCGTTGCCTTACCAAGAACTCCGGAGGTCGTAGCCTGTCTTAGGCAGGGATTGGGGTGAATGTGAGCAGGGGTGGGAAGGTAGTGTCAATTTTATTCTCTCCATCCATGGAAGTATGGTTTGACTGCTGGTGTCAAAGTCTGAAGTGAAGGATTGCATGTGATTTGTAGCCTGACAAGTTGGGTTTCCCCTGGGTATAAGAAGGTAACTGAAGCTGGGTGCTGCCAGTGGCTCACAAATGTAATCCTAGCTACTCAGGAGACTGAGATCTGAGGATTGCGAGGCTGGCTTTGAACCACTAGATAACTGGAAGTGGTGTTATGGATCCAGCGGTAGAGCGCGCACCTTCAGCTGAAGAGCTAAAGGACTGTGTGAAGGTCCAATGTTCAAACCCCATGACCAACAACCAAAAATCAGGTAGCTGAATTTTCTGCATAGCAGTGTGTACAGTAGGAAACACCATGCTGAGTTATGAGCCATTCCAGATGTGTGAGAGCCTCTGAGTTTTGTCTACAGTTGGTCTGAGGATGGTAATGCTATCTTCTCGGGGGTTGGGATGTTCAAGTGCTCAGGGACTGCTAATGCATTGGGCTACCCCTGTGTGTGTGTGTGTGTTTGTGTGTGTGTGTGTGTGTGTGTGTGTGTGTGTGTGCGTGCGTGCGTGTGTGCGTGTGTGTGTGTGTGTGTGTGTGTGTGTGTGTGTGTGTATGTATTTTTCCCTCATCTTTCTCTGACCCCTTCCTGGGCACCTGTCTGCCTCTTCCTGACTTCAGAGGGAGCCCCTCCTCCATGGCACCCTGCCTTTAGTCCCCTATGTGGGTCTACAATGAGTCCTAAATTGCCAGAGACCTGTATATTCTAGCTTTTTGTTGGTGCTCAAGTCTGGCTGTCCATAACTTTGGCCGCCTCTAGAGGATTCTGGGTCAGCAGGGCCAGCTGGCATAGGTTCTCCCCTGTCCCTGGAGGAGAGGGGCTCAGTCATGCCATGTTCTTTCCTTTTCCTCAGCTGGGCCTCTGGATGCATGTCCATCCTAGCAGGCTGGCAATGGAGTGGGGGAAGGGTGGTTGCCAATGGCTCTGGCCAACTTCAGCCTGATATCTGACTGAAGGCTGCCCAAACAAGGAGGATCTGGGGCTACATGGAAGGTGAGCCATGTTGTGTTGGAAGTATCCATTGGTGTCTAGGAACTGTAAATGTAACTTATCGCAGGAAAGTCTATCGCCCCCCCCCCACCCAGCTGGGCCTCTCAGGTCCTTCTACAGAATTCCAGATAACCATAATACAGAGGCACAGACTAGATTCCAGGGTGAGGGTAGAGGGGGTGAGAGACTGGTATGGCCAGTACCTCAATGTTCTGGGGCATGATCCTTGACCTGGTTATGTCCCCCTTGTGTAAGTTCAATTCTTAACCCAGTGTTAGCCACACACTGGCTACTTGTGGCAGTGCTGTGGAAGTGGCAGGAATGGAAATGAGTTCTAGGATGACCAAAATCTGTATTTATGGCCTATGGGGTTGGGGATGGCAAATGGTGTTTATTTTAAAAAAAATCTCAGAGGGCTGGGAAGGTGGCTCAGTGGTAGAGTGCTTGCCTTGCATGGCTGAGGCCCTGGGTTCAATTCCTCAGCACCACATAAGCAAAAAAGAAAAAGCCGGAAGTGGCGCTGTGTCTCAAGTGGTAGAGTGCTAGCCTTGAGCTGAAGAGCTGAGGGACAGTGCCCAGACCCAGAGTTCAGGCCCCATGACCGGACCCCCCCCCCCAAAAAAAAATCTCAGAGCTGGAACTCAGGGCCTAGGCACTGTACCTGAGCTAACACCCTATCACTTGAATGACAGCTCACCTTTCATCTTTTTTAGTAGTTTAGTGGAGAGAAGAGTCTCACGGACTTTCTTGCCTGGACTGGCTTCAAGCTGCCATCCTATGAGCTCAGCCTAGTGAGTACTGGATAGCTGGTATGAGACATTGGCACCTGCTAAAGGTGTTAGTGTGTGTGTGTGTGTGTGTGTGTGTGTGTGTGTGTGTGTGTGTGTGTGTGTTCGCGTATGTGTGTGTGTGTTTGTGTGTGTGTGTTTACCGGGGCTTGAGCTCAGAGTCTAGGTGCTATCCTTTAGCTTGTTTGCACAAGGTTGGTGCTGTACCATGTGAACTAGGGTAGCTTGGCTTCCCAGCTTTTTGATGATTCATTGGAGATAAGAGTCTACCCAGGCTAGCTTTGAATCTTGATTGATCCTTGAGTAGCTAGGATTATAGGCATGAGCCACTGGCACCCAACTGCAAGGATGTCTTTTCATATGCTCTTCTGTTCTAACAGCTGTCTACTTGCCCTGGCCTAGATCTCTGAGCTCTACATCAGCTCCTAGAAGCCCCAGACTGTGTGGAGAACATAAAGCACAAACCTGATCCCATTTCTTTGTCCTCAGAGGAGGGTGTGTTTTGTCTGAAGCCTGGGTTGGAGGGGTAGATATACATGGGTGCTCAGATGGGACAGAGAGGAACTTTGTTTTATCCAAGAAGGAAAGTGTGGCCAGTTAGATAATAATAGCTCATTCTCTCATATTCCTATCTCCTCAGAGGCTGAGATCTGAGGATTGCCATTCAGTGGCAGCCCAGCTAGAAAAATCTGTGAGACTCTCTTCTGCAAATAACCACAGAAAGCTGGAAGAAAAGCTGTGGCTCAAGTGGTAGAGTGCTAGCCCTCAATGAAAAAACTCAGGGACAGAGCCCGGGCCCTGAGTTCAAACCCCTGTACCAATACGTGCACGCACACATGCGCACACACACACACACACACACACACACACACACACACACACACACACACACACACACACACACACACACACACAAACACGTGTTAATGATGAGCTGAGGTAGAACTGTGGGCAGTCCTGAGGCATAATCATAGTAAACTCTCAAGGCAGATAAAGTTGTTTCTCCCTAAGTCCTTCTTGGGCTGAGGAGTCTGGATCATGGCAGTAAGTTCCATGGAACCTGCCCCTCCATTCATGCATGGGGCCATAGGACCAAGGGAAGGACAGTATGGATTGTCCTTTGTAGTTGGCCCATGATTGCAGACCTTCATCTGCCCCTGAGCACTGGTGAGGAACGCAGGGCTTCAAGTCCTGGGACTCCAGGGGTAGTGACTGCTACAAGCAGAGCCAGTTACCTGTGGATTCCTGAGCCTACAATCCTTTCATGAGCCCAACTCAACACCCGTCACACTTTTGTGATACTTGCGTGAGTGGGCATTACCTGCTGTGCCATCTTGCAGCTCCTGCACCTCCTGGCCCAGAACCCTGGTATGAGAATCGATTTACTTCTCAGATCCATACTGCACCCATGACAGATGCCATTCTGATGACTTGACCAATTAGCTCTGTGCCCCAAGGCTTGACCCTTTGATACTGTGGCCTACTCTGTAGGAAAAGAACTCCAAAGAGGCTGCTCTGAAGACTGGTGGGACACCTAGACATTGGGAAACCCTCAGGAGTCCACTGGAAAGTACTCTGCCACAGAGTGAGGTCCAAGCAGGCCAGGTGTTGGTCATGGTGCTTGAACTCTGGGCCTGGGTGCTGTCCCCCAGCTCTTCAGCTTACCAATTGAGCCACAGCGCCACTTCCAGTTTTCTGGAGGTTCCTTGGAGATCAGAGTCTCCCAGACTTTCCGGACTGGGCTGGCTTTGAACCGCGATCCTCAGGTCTCAGCCTCCTGAGGAGCTAGGAGGACAGGTGTGAGCCACTGGTGCCGGGCTGATCTGGAGTTTCACTACAGTGGACTAGGAGCTCCTGAAAGCATTTCTTTATTTTTTTTTTGGTGCCAGTACTGGGGCTTGAATTGAGGGGTCTGGACTTTGGTCTCTTAGCTTTTTCCCTCAATGCTGGCACTCTATTACTTGAGCCACAGCGCCATTTCTGGCTTTTGGTAGTTCTTCGGCAAGAAGAATCTCAGTGACTTTCCTCCCTCTGATCTCAGTCTCCTGAGTAGCTAGGAATTACAGGGGTTGAGCCACTAGTGGTATTAGGCTAGAAGCTTTTCTTTATTTGGGGAGGGGGTCCAGTTGTGGGGCCTGAACTCTGGGACTGGGCACTGTCCCTCAGCTCTTCAGCTCAAGGCTAGCGCTCTACCACTTGAGCCACAGTGCCACTTCCAGCTTTTTTCTTTTTTGCTTATGTGGTGCTGAGGAATCGAACCCAGAGCCTCAGGCATGCAAAGCAAGTGCTCTACCATTGAGCCACCTTCCCAGCCCCTAGAAGCTTTTCTTAAGTAAGTGTTCTTCCCTGCATTTGCCCTGACTCCTCCATGCAAAGGAGTCCTGAGGGTCAGGAGCTATGAAAAAATAGGCTTCCAGCCACAGGAAATGGCTGGGGTCCATGGTGAAAAGACAAGCTAATCTTTCCCCTGGATCTCATTCTGTGACCCCAACCTGTGCCCTACCTGTGACTCAAGTACAAACCTTGACACAGCCTTGAATGTCCTGCCAGACTTGTTTGAAGCCCCAGAACCTTCATTCCACCCACACCACGTGCTCTAAACCACACCTCAGGACCGTTGCCCATTCTGGACTTTCTGCTTGAAGCTCTCTGTCCTCTTTCACATCTTAGAACACCTGTGGAACCCATTCTGGACTTTCTGCTTGAAGCTCTCTGTCCTCTTTCACATCTTAGAACACCTGTGGAATTTTGGCACTGGTTATATCACCTCGTGAAGCAAGTCTTTCCTTCCAATCTCCCTCTTTTTGTTTTAGTATTAAGTTTCTAGAGATGAAACTTGTGCAGGCTGACTGGCAAATGCTTTATCTTGATGTGTGTGTGTGTGTGTGTGTGTGTGTGTGTGTGTGTGTGTGTGTGTGTGTGTGTGTGAGGTTGTATGTCTGTGTGTGTGTGTGTGCATGTGTGTGCCATTCCTGGGGTTTGAATTCATGGCCTGGATGGTATTCTATCCCTGAGCCTTTGTGCTCAAGGTTAGCGCTCTACTACTTGAACCACAGCTCTACTTCTGGCTTTTTGGGTGTTTAATTGGAGAAAAATGTCTCATATAGACTTTCCTGCTTACAATTGTCATCCTCAGGTCTTAGCCTCCTAAGTAGCTAAGATTATAGGGGTGAGCCACTAGCACCTGTCCTCTACCCTACCTTTTACCTATAATCTCGGCCCTCCTCTGAGTCCCAGAACAATATATATCACCACGCTGACTTTTTTTTGCCAGTCATGGGGCTTGAACTCAGGGTATGGGCATGTTCCTGAGCTTCTTTTGCTCAAGGCTAGCACTCTACCACTTAAGCCCCAGTGCCACTTTTGGCTTTTTCTGTTTCTGTGGTACTGAAGAATAGAATCCAAGGCTTCATGCATGTGTGCTATGTAAGCACTCTACCACTAAGCCACATACACAACCCAAGGCTCACTTCTAATGGAAGTTATGAGGGTGAGGTATATTAGCTTACCTCTTTCATTGTAGAAATCTTTGACTATTTCATATATTTGCCAATATTTGGGACCAGCCTGTGACTTGGCAATGAGGAATGATAAATGAGTGATCGCGACCAGGCCCCGGAGGACTAGGCTCATATCATACAGAGGGATAGAGAATAAGAAGCCAAAACCTTGGACAACAACTATAGCCTAGAACTGTGGTCTCCCTGGAGGCAGTTTCTGGCTTCTAGGTGTCCTCTGCCAGAACATAAGGCTTCAGTTCTTTAAATGGCAGAGAAGGATGCTTTGTTCAAGTTGCTGGCTCAGACTTAGTACTCTCTGAGGGCTTGTCCCAGCTTGCCCAGTTTGGGTGTCTGGGCATGGGCAACCTGCTGAATGCTCATCATCCATACAAAGAAAAAAGGAGTTATTGCCTCCTCTTTTTTTTTTGGCAGGTCTGTGGTTGTACTATGAGCCTAGGCTCTGTCCATGAGTTCCTTTTGCTCAAGTGTAGCACTGTGCCCTTGAGTCTGAGACCCATTCATGGTTTTTCTTTTTCATGTGACCTCTTAGAAAGAAGGGTATTATGAACTTTCCCGCCCCGACTGAATTCAAATTGGCATTCTTTATATCTCAGCCTCCTAAGGAGCTAGGATTATAGGCAGGTACCATTGACACCTTGATTTCTTTTCTTCTTGTTCTTTTTTTAATCATAACAATCTGAAATCTTCACGGTGTCATTCCAATGGTTTGCATTCAAATTAAACTACTCAGGCTTGGAGTTTGAATGCTAGGTCTGCCACCCACAAATGGAGGGAGATCCTGAAAAACTCATTCTTGTTCATGTGAATGCTAATGGACTGTTATAAAAGTAATAATTAAATGTGCAGTTGCTCCATGATTCTATTTTAGAATGTCAAAAAAATAATTATTGGATTTATACCTTCGATTCTAGCATCATGATATGATTAAGGATATTGACTAATTTTTAATTAATGCTTCATTAAATGGTAGCATAATTTAATAACTAATAATTGGTAATTATATATATATAATTTAATATCCTCACAGTCCCTCTTTCTCTCTCTATATGTATATATATATTTATACATATACATATATATATATATATCAATCTACATATCTATCAACCTATATCATCATACCTATGATCAGGCCACACTAGTCCCATAGGTCCTCAGATTATAGGTCCTCAGAACTTCCTGGCAGCTCAGTTTGCCAGAGTCTGGTCTGCTAAGACTGTGACCCCATTTATGGATTGGGCATGGTAGTCTGTGAGTTGAAATCCCAGGATGGCCAAAAATTTATTCTTTGTAGTAAGAAGCCAATTTTGACACATTGTTTTCCTTCTCTGCGAAAGTCCTTGACCTCAGTTTGATGTATAAAATATACCTTATGTGATATGATATAATAAAAGGAAAGGAAGGGATATGAAGGGTAAACAAAGGAGTAGGCTGCAATGCTTGATAAGAAATGTACGCATTAACCTGCCCATGTAATTTAACACCTCTGTACAGTGTGTTCACAAAAACAAAAAATAAAAAAGGACCAATAGAAAGACCACGGATTGGGAGAAGACCTTTACTAGCCATACAATTGACAAGAGTCTCATCTAAAGTATACCTGGAACTCAAAAAATTAAATCCCCCAACAACAAATCCTCAAAGAAATAACTGCCCAATAAATAAGTGGGATAAAGACTTATAGAGGAACTTCTCTGAAGTGGAATGAAGGATGGCCAATAGACATATAAAGAAATGCTCAACTTCCCTAGCCATAAAAGAAATGCAAATCGAAACAACATTGAGATACCACCTCGCCCCAGTTAGAATGGCTATAATCAAGAACTCTAATAACAACAGATACTGTAGGGGATGTGGACAGAAGGGTACCTACTGCATTGTTAGTGGGAGCGTATACTTGTTCAGCCACTTTTAAAGTAGTATGGAGGTTCCTCTAAACACTCCACATAGAGCTCCAATATGACCTAGCAATCCCACTTTTGTGCACTTATACAAATGATCCAAAATAAGACCATACTAAAGCTATCAGCACAACTATGAATATGGAACCAACCTAGATGCCCCTCAGTAGATGAATGGATCAAAAAAATGTGGTACATATACACAATATAATTCTATGCCTACACCAAAAAGAATGACATATCCCCCTTTTTTTTAGGAAATGGAAACTATTATATGAAGTGAAGTAAGCCAGGCCCAAAGAAACATAGGTCCCATGGTTACCCTTATTTGCAATAACTAGTATATGTCTGAGACAAGCAGAAATGGTCAGATAAGTTGATGTTAGGCAAAATGAACTCCAAGATAATGACTCAAGTGGTTTTTCTTTCTTGCTATTGTTTCTAACTTATTTATAAGATGATAACTTTGTTGCTTTGTATGTCTCTCCCCCACAGTATAACCCCTGTTTTCACTGTATTTGATATTGGTATAATTTGAGGAGGGGAAGGAAAAAAACAAATTGTTTAATTAGGGATGAGGTTGACCCACTGAAATAATTAGATGTACAAGATGTTATGTTGAAAGATGAACTTTACAACTTTGGCTGGGGAAAGGTTGGGCAGGGAGAGAAGATGGGAGGGCAGGGATGGTATGGGGAAACAAAGGAGGAGGCAACAATGCTTGGTAAGTAATGTATTCATTACCTTGCTCTGGTAAGTGTAACCCCTCTGTATGGTATCTTCACAATAAAAATTTTATTAACAATAAAAAAAGAAAAGAAAATCATTCCTATCCATGGTAATGCTTAATGGAATTTATAAAAGTTACAATTTAATTGACAGTTAGTTCATGATTCTCTTATAGAATGCCACACAAAAATTATTGGATTATGTCTTCCATTCTAACACCCTGGTTTGGTTCTCCTAATTAGAATACTGACTTATTTTACATTGATACTTTAGTAAGTATTCAACCATGATATTGCATTAAATGGAGACCTAATTTAATAACTAATAATTCATAATTTATATAATTTAATATCCTCACATTGTCTCTCACATATATATAGCAAACTAAACATGTATCTATCTATCTATATATTGATCAATCTATCTATCTATCTGTCTATATCTATCTTTCTATATCTATATCTATGCCTATATCTAACAATCTATTTATTTATATTATATATATATATATATCCTCAGAACTGGCTGGAAGCTCATTTTGCCAAAGGCTTTTGTTCTACAACTGACCCATTCATAAATTATGCATTGTGGGCTGTGAGTTCAAATCCCAGCATTGCCAAAAGTTTATATGTGCAGTAAGAACCAATTTTGACACATTTTTTTCCTTCTCTGTAAAAGTCCTGTGTCCTAGTATGATGTATAATCCATATGCAAATATATCCATGTGATAAGCTGCAAAATAACTCCATGGAACCAGATGCTGCTAGCTCACCGCTAGCTGCTCAGGGATGAGTTCTGAAAGTGGTGGTTTAATACTCAGCCCTGGCAGGAAGTCTGCGAGACTCTGACCTGACGCTGAAAGTCGTAGAGTTCGAGCCTTGAGGAAAAGGTCTTAGGAGAGTACCCTCAACCTGTGCATGCAATCCCCAAGGCTGAGGACCCTACCTCCCATTAGCCACCCCTCTAAACCATTAGATGTGAACTTTTTTGATTTGTGACGTTTTTCTGAAAGAATGTTGATACTGATGAAAGCACCCGAATTCTAATGACAGCTTGTGGGATAGAGCTATGTGATGAGCTCTTCCTGGGGTGCTGGTGCTCAGTCCTTCACAGGGTGCTATGTGCTGAGTCCTTCATGGGGTGTATTCTTTCATTGTTAGAGCTCCCCAAGTAAGATGATTGTGCAGATGAGAAAGTTGAGGCTCAGATATGTCCCCAAGGCAAGGCCAAATTTATATATGTACTGAAATCTAGTGACTTGTCTCCTGTCAACAATTGGTTTGGTTTAGTTTTCTCCATCATGAATCTTCAACCCAGAGCCTAGGTGCTGACTTTCCTCTTGGGCTCATGGCTAGCACTCTACCACGCGGAGCCAAAGACCCACTTGCAGCAAAGTATCACGGCTTAGGTGTTTTTAGCTGAGGTCTATCATCCTGCCTGCTCAGGAAGCTGAGGATTTGGGTTCAAAACTATCCCAGAAACAAAAGGTCCCATGAGACTATTATCTCCTATTCACTAATTAGAAACTTAAAGTGGAAGCTGGGCACCAGTGACTCACACCTCTCATCCTAGCTATTCAGGAGCCTGAGAGCTGAGAATCAGGGTCCAAAGCCAGCCTCGTCAGGAGATTCCTTGAGATGGTTATCTCCAAAGAAACACCAGAAAGCCTGAAGGGGCGCTGTAGCTCAAATGTCCTAGATTTGAGCTGAAGAGCTCAAGAGACAGCACCCAGACCCAGGCTTCAACTCCTCTAAATACAAGAAAAGAAATCAAGAAACCTGAAGTGGAGTGCTGGGAAGGTGTCTTAGGGGTAGAGTGCTTGTATGAAACCCTGGGTTTGAATCCTCAGTACCACATCCCTAGAAAAAAACCCTGAATTGGCTGTGTGGTTCAAGTGGTAGAGTGCTGTCCTTGTACAAGAGAAACTAAGGTACAGTGCTCAGGTCCTGAATTAAAGCTCCAGGGCTGGTGTATGCACATGCATGCATGCACACACACATTCGCACACACACACACACACACACACACACACAAAGATACAAGAAATGAAGCAGTGACACCAAATGGTAAAGCAAAGAGCTTCTCCTCTGAGCCCAAGGTCAGCACCCTGGCCCTGTGTTTAACCTGAAATCTACATACCCAGGGCCCAACTCAGAGAGAGCAAATACATGATGAGCTTCACCAGTCCTAGATGAAAGGAAGCATTGTGATTTTGCACAAGTACTTAGATTTAACAAGCTCCCGGAAACCTAGGGAGGCACCTTTGCCAATTAGGAATCTTATTAGATTCAGCTCCCTAGTTGTCTGCCAGAAGGACTCTGGAATTAATTGTAGTAGTTTTATTCAACACTGGAACATAGTATAACAAAGACAAGATGAGTGCAGATAACTTGGCCTGCCATGGGAGATGGCACAAATGAAGGCTTCCTGTCAAAACAGAGCACTGGGGAGAGAGAGAGCTAGGGGTACAAAGAGGCCTTTTTCTCCTGCTCTTCAGAGCCTTCCCACACTCATCCTCACTAATTGCTCCAATTGTTTGTTACACAGATGTATAGGAGTGAGGATTTTTTTTTCTGCCTGTTCCAATAGCCTGAGGTGTGCAGAAACCCTCAGGCTACACTGGAAACAGTGAAGGGATCCCAGGAACACACACTGTCTTGAACACACTCTCTGTGCTATGAAATCATTCTATTCAAAGCAAATTTCCTAGCTGGGTGTCTTTCTTCATAGCGACTCTGGATGTTCACCGATAGAAATACATGCATACATACACAGACAAACAGACTTATGGCTCTTTTTTTGTGTGGCAGATCCTGAGGCTTGAACTGTGTGCCTAGACATTGTTCCTGAGATCCTTTTCCTGAAGGAAGCACTTTATTGTGTCTTAAACCATGATTACCCTAGGCTGGGGTGCAGTATTTACAACCACAGATGATCCAGGGATCCTAGCACCCGAGTTCAACTCCTAGCACTGGAAAAAAACCATCAAAGCAACAAAAATGGAGGAGGAAAACCCAGGAAGTTTTACACAACCATTTTACCTTTGTTTCCTTTGCACTGTGACCATCCTGGGTCTCAATGACTCAGCTTGAAAATTGTACATGTCCTTGCATGACCGAAGGCTGGGGGCTGTCAGTGAAGCCTAAGCCCAACCCAGACACCTAGGCCCTTAATTTGATCCTGGGATTGCCACCTACACATGGCAGAAGATGCAAGGAAACTCATTCTTATCTATTCCTATATATAGGAAGACTAATAGAAGGTTTGACATGTGCTAATTCAATTACTAATTAGCTAGTCAATCTAGTATAAGATTGTACACAATAAATATAGGTCATTGATTAATTGAATTAATACTTTATTAAGTCTTCTTCCATGATTAATTAATGGACGCATAATTTTAGACCAAATAATTGGTAGCAATAGAATATATAAAAATAAGATATAGACATCACATTATATAGAGAGTTATTCAATAGAATCTACACAAATGCCTATCTGTCTCGGTATACATTTATTTATAGATGCATATACATATGTAAACACACACACAGTGCAATCTACACATCTATCTGTTTATATATTGACCACCCCTATGGCTTGATCTCAGGTCCTCAAATTTGCCAGCCAACTTCACTTGCATCAGACTGGTGTGCTAACAATGATCCATTTATGAAGTGGGTCTTGTAGGCCCAGAGTTCAAATCACAGAACTGCCAAAAACTTAATCCTGGTGGAAGAATATAATTGTCCTACTTGTTTCCCTTATTGGCGAAAGTCCTGGGTCTCAGGAATGATGGATAATACATAGGGAAATCTATGTTTATGTAATAGGATGTAAAAAATATTATATGTGTAATCATACTGACTAAAATAAATAAGAAATAAGTAAAACACAAAATAAAATCAATAACTACATGAACCACAATATGCACTAAACCTGTAAATATAAATCATGTATTTAAATTATATACAAATATATTTTTTCAAGTGCTAGGACTTGAATTCAGGCCCTGGGAACAGGCCTGACTTTCTTTTCTTCCAGCATGGTGAGCTTCCCTTTCCCCCACGATGCTTCAGATTTCTCAGACCCTGAGTTCAAATCCCAGGCCTGGCAGAAAAAAATGGCGTCAATTCCAAACCACAGAGCCTCATAATTTTTTAAATATTTTTAATGTATGTATGTATGTATGTATTTATTTATTTATTTTTATTTTGTCAAGCACAGGGGTTGTACTCAGATCATGGCAACTCTGCCTCAGCTTTGATCACTGCAGGCTGGGTTGAAGCCACTGGACTCACAGCCGAACCTGGGTTCCTGAGCCCCAAAGACTGACAAGAATAAAAATAAATAAAATGACACAGATAAGATTTCCCTTATTTGCAATAACTAGTATATGTCTGAGTCAAGCAGAAAAGGTCAGATAAGTTGATGTTAGAGAAATGAACCCCAAGGTAACTCTTCAAAAGTTTTTTTTTTTATTTCATTTAATTGTTTCTAACATATTTATAAGATGACTTCTATGTTGCTTTGTATGTCCCTTCCCCACGGTATAACCCGTGCTTTCACTGTATTTGATGGTGGTATAATTTGTGGAGGGGAAGGGAAAAAACAAATCGTTTAAATAGGGATACAGCTGGAACTAATGCAACAATGAGATGTACAAGTCATTATGTCGAAAAAAGAACTTTTCAACATTGGTGGGGGGGCAGGGAGTATATGAAAAGGGATGGGAAAGGCAAACATAAGAGGAGGCAACAATGTTTAATGAGAAATGTACTCATTATCTTGCCCATATAATTCTAACCCGACTGTACGTTATTTTTACAAAAAAAACTAAACAACAACAAAAAATCAGCAACTTGCCAATGGCTGCAGGTTTTACACTTGTTTTCTTTGCAAGGTAACCATACTGGGTCTGAATGACATGGCTGAAAAGTGTTACTAACCTGGCATTGCTGTAGGCTGGCAGGCTACCAAGGAAGCCATAGGCCAACACAGCCACATAGGCCCTGTGTTCGAAGCCCGGTTCTGACCCCTACCAATGCAGGGAGATCCTAATAATCTGGTTCCTATACATAGGAATACTGATTGAAGGTTATGAATGTCAAGGTTGAATTAGTTGTTCCTGAATGATACTACTATAAAATTAAACAGAGTGAGTTTAGTAGGCCAATGGATTTTAATGGATATATTTTGACACATTAAAAGAATACTATTAATTACATGGATGCAATAGTTTCAGGACAGTAGTTGATTTAATTAATATTTCATTAAGGATGAAAATGAAAATATTAATTACATGGAGGCATAATAAATACCCAACAATTGTTAGGAATATAGTATATATAACTGAAGAATGTATAGACATATCTGGCACTCTTTAAAGATCTATATTTATTTGTGTACTACCATCTGCATGTCAATCTGTTCTTATTTTGTCAAACCCTGGGGCTTGATCTCAAGTGCTGGCAACTTCTTGTAAGTTCTATATGCCCCAGGCTGGTGTGCTGACATTCACCCATTCATGAATTGGGCCTTGTAGGCTATGAGTTCAGATGCCAGCACTCACAAAAATTGAATGGTGGAGTAAGAAGCCTATGGTGACACATGTTTTCCTTTTCTGTGAAATTCCTGGGTGTCAGGTGTGAAGTTTCATACATAGGCAAATCCATATCCTATGTAATAAATGTAGTAAATGTTTCATGTTTAATAACAGTCAATAAAATAAATGGTAAGTAAATGAATAAAACAAAAATAAAATGAATAACTACACTAAGTGCAATATGGAGTCAACATACAGGGCTCGATCTCAGGGCCTGGGAACTGCCTGGCAGCAGAATTGGCTAGAGGCTGCTGTGTTGGCAGTCATACATTCATGAACTGAGCCTTCTAGGCCCTGAGTTTAGATCCAAGCACTGCCAAAAATGTAATCATGGAGTGAGAAGCCGAGTGTGACACGTTTTCCTCTTCTTTGAAAGTGCTCGGTGACAGGTAGGATGTATAAATTATATGCAAATCTACATGCTATGAAATAGGATGTCATAAAGGAAAGAAATGACATAGGTGGAAGAAAGATTGAATTAGTAGTGAATCATTCTGGCATAAAATTAGATGCAATAATTATAGGACTTGCATTGAGTTTAATTAATATTTTTTGAGCATTAAGAGAATAAAAATTACATGGAGACATAATTAAATACCTAATAATTGGTTGTAACACACGCTGCATAATTTAATTTGTCTCATTTATAAAATATGTAATTATATGTATGGATGTATGTACATATATGATAAATAATAACAGGATATTGAGTAATTATTAATTAATGCTTTATTAATTGTTCAACTGGGAACATCATTAAATGGAGACATAATTTAAAACCTAATATTTGGTAGTAATATTATCTATAATTCAATAATATACAGACATCTCTCTTTTTGTGTATATAATACTTATATACAGGAAGCTCTATCTATTTATACCTCATTCACTCCTGGGGCTCGTTGGGTGAGTGCTTGCCTAGCAAGCAAGAAGCCCTGGGTTGGATTTCTCAGTGCCACTTAAACAGAAAATCCAGAAGTTCTGCTGTTTTTCAATCAATTGAATGTGAGCCTGGAGCACCAATATTTAGGAACATTTTCTAAGCCTTTACTCAAGCCCCAGGACTGCCGCCAAAAACAAGGTAGAACATTCTACCTGCAATGATATAAGGTCAGAACTTCAAATACATCATCACAGAGCAAGCTAGGAGTCTGGCGCTGACAGCTGCCACCTAACCTGACTTAGCCATATGTAAACCACTGCAACCCAGCTGCAGGGAACCAGACGCTGATGGCTGGCTTAACCCCATCATCCTAGCTGTTTAGGGGCTTTAAAACCCAGCCCTGGCAGGAAGTCTGTGAGACACTTTAAAATGTGGCTCCTAGTGGCAGAGCTCTAGCCCTGAGCAAATGGTATTAGAACAGTATCCACATGCTTTGAGTTCAAGCCCCATGGGTAACCCCCCTAAAAAATACACCCCTCTAAACCATTAGATGTGATCTTTTGTGGTTTTTGAAATGTTCCTCAAAGAAGAGTGATACAGATGAAACCACCCTAATTCTAATGACAATTTGTGGAATAGAGCTATGTGCTGAGCCCTTCATAAGGTGATCTGTGCTGAGTCCTTTACAGGGTGCAGTGTGCTGAGTCCTTTACAGGGTGCACTGTGCTGAATCCTGCACTGGGTGCTGTGTGCTGAGTCATGCAAAGAGTTTCACGTGCTGTGTCCTTCACAGGGTGCATTCATTCATCTGGTCCTTGTAAGAGCTCCACAACTGAGATGATTTTGCAGACAAAAAATGTGACATATATATATATATATATATATATATATATATATATATATATATATATATATATATATATATAATATGGAAATCTATGCCTCCAAAAGAAAAAAATGACATTGCCATATTTGTTAGGAAATGGAAAGACTTGGAAAAAATTATATTAAGTGAAGTAAGACAGGCTCAAAGAAACATAGGTCCCATGCTTTTACTTCTTTGCAATAACTAGTATATGCCTGAGACAAGCAGAAAATGTTATATATGTTGCTCTTAGGCGAAATGAACAACACCATAAGGATTCAAATATTTTTTCTTTCATGCGATTGTTTCTAACATATTTGTAAGATGATTTATTTGTTGCTTTGTAGGTCTCTCCCCCACAGTATAACCCCTATTTTCACTGTATTTGATGTTGGTATTATTTGTGGAGGGGAAGGGAAAAAGCAAATTGTTTAAATAGGGAAACATGTGGACACATTGCCACAATGAGATGTACAATTCATTACATCTAAAAACGAACTTTACAACTTTGGTTGGGGGGGGAGTGAGGGGGAAGGGATAGGAAGGGGAAACAAAGGAGGAGGCAACAATGTTTACTAAAAAATGTGTTCAATACTTTGCCGATGTAATTGTAACCCCTCTGTAGGGTATTTTCATAATAAAGAAAAAAAGAAGTTTGATTAAAAAAGAATATTGTGGCTCAGATGTGTCCCCATGGCATTTACAAAATTATGTATTATTGAAGTCTAGTGAGTTGTCTCATGCCGACAATTGTTTTGTTCTGGTTTTCTCAGTCATGAACCTTGAACTTGGGGCCTAGGCACTGACCTTTACCTCTGGGCTCATGGATAGCCCTCCACCTCGTGGATACAAGGACCCCCTTGCAGCAGAGTGCCACAGCCTAGGTGTCTAGAGCTAAGGTCTGTCATCCTGCCATCTCAGGATGATGAGATGTGAGGATCTCGGTTCCAAACTATCTCAGACACAAAAGGTCCCATGAGACTATTATCTCCAATTGACCACTAAGAAACCTGAAGTGGAAGTTTGGTGCTTGTGGCTCATGCCTGTAATCCTAGCTACTTAGGAGGATGAGATCTGAAGATCATGATTCAAAGCTAGTCTGGGCAGGAAAGTCCTTGCGACACTGAACTCCAATGAACCTCAGGGAAACCTGAAGTGGTGCTGTGGCTAAAGTGGTAGAGCACAAGACTATAGCTGAAGAGCTCAGGGACAGCACTCAGGTCCAGACTTTAAATGCTACAACAGACAACAACAACAACAAGAAAAAGCAGAAAAAAACTACCAAATCTGAAGTAGAGGGCTGAGAATGGGCCTTAGGGGTAGAGTGCTTTGCATATATGAAACCCTGAGCATGATTTCTCAGGACCACATCACTAGAAAAAAGCCTGAAGTGTCTCTGTGGTTCAAGTGGGAGAGAGATATCCTTGTACAAGAGAAACTAGGTACACTGCTTAGGTCCTAAGTTCAATCGCCAGGACTGGTGTATGCACGCGTGCACATGGACACACACACACACACACACACACACACACACACACACACATACACACACACACACACAAACCAGAAGTGAAGCTATGACATCAAATAGTAGAGCACTGGGCTTCTGCACTGAGCTCATGTTCAGCACCCAGGCCCTGTGTTCAACCCCAAAATCTAGCCACCCAGGGCCCAACTAGGAGAGGTCATATGTTTCAAAACCTGATGAGCTTCACCAGCTCTAGGAAGCTTTGTGATATCCGACATGTGCTTGGATTTCCCAAGGTCCCATAAACATAGGAGAGGCAACATAGGCCCATTATCGACTGCAATTAAAAATTTTATTAGGTTCAGTGCCCTAGTTGTCTGCCAGAAGGACTCTTGAATTATACTGAACACTGTATCTGAACACCGGAATATAGTCTCTCAAAGGCAAGATAAGTGCAGAAAAGTTGACCTGCCAACGGTGGTGGCATAAATGAAGGCATTCTGTCAAAACAGAGCACTTTTGAGAGAGATAGCTTGGGTACAAAGAGGCCTTTTTCTCTGACCTTCAGAGCCTACCCACACTCATCCTCACTAATTGGCCCAGATGGAGTTGTTTGTTACACAGCTATACAGGAGTGAGGCCTTTTGTCTGCCTGTCCAGACAATGAGAGACTTCTTCCAACAGGTCTGGGATGCAGAGAAACCCTCAGGCTACACTGGGAACAGGGAGAGGAGCCCCGGA